>NW_028270141.1:21453834-21756864 GCF_037043375.1 Chiloscyllium plagiosum | reverse complement strand
CAAAGATTTTATTTACTTTTTAGCACAGGTCTGTCTTTCTCCAATTAACACAATGAATTGGATTTCACAATAGCAGTAAGGAGCCAATGGTAAGGTTTTCTGAAGTGAAAGATCAGTTTCATCATCTGCTAATCCCTCACAAGATGATTAAAGGCACAACATCAAATGCAGGCATGTGTGCACAAAGTAACTAAGGAAGATACAATTTCAAATGCTTGAGGGTATCCTTGAGGTGTGAGATTTTAACTGGAGACCAAGTTGTTTTTGTTGGTGTCTTGAGCCATCAATAGTAGCAAAAATTGATGATATGCTTTCAAAATTTGTGGTGTCTGGTGTTTCCCTCCAATCAGTTCTAGACATCTTTCCTTTTTGAAAGGCAAAAAATGCATTTTCTCTAGCTAGTTCCAATTTTGCAGTCTAAGATCTATGTCTACTGTTCTGCCAGATGCAAGCAGGTGTTCATATTTTATGGCTGTCTTCATTGTCTTCTAGCTTGACAATTGGAGGTAAAGTTTTTCATCTGTGTTATATGAAATGTTCTTGCATGCAATTTAAAATGGGTGAAGAGAGCCTTTTCTGTGCCTGATTGGGTGACTAGTTCCAGTGTTATGATAAAATGTCAATTTCAGTTCAGATGGTTTAGTTTATTCCACATGGTTTTATGGATCTTGGCTACCCTATATGGTCAGATGATCACTGAGGCCTTTTTTAAGTCCGTTTGGTTTTTTAAAATCCATTTCAGTCATGGAAGTCCCAATTATAGAACCAGACAACAGAATTTAAAAATCAATAGTCCATACTTTGTATCATGTCAAAAGATAGAAATGCATTGGAAGCAGCTCTGAGTAGGTTTACTCAACTGTTCTCCCTTTTGCCAGATTATAACTGCTTAGCAGTTTATCTCTACAGAACTAGATTCTCTAACTGTATCACAGTTGTGGTTCTGCCCTAGCTGTAAATAACTCTATATGGATTCTTGCAGAGCGATGGTGAATCAGAGGAAGGAAAATATATAGAGAGAGGGACATACAGAAGGGAGCAGAAAGTTGGAGAAAGGAACGGTAAGTAGAAGAGATGGTGAATTGTAGAGAGTATCATAAGAATGATAGTCCTAGCACAAGAACAAAAGAATGTAGAAGACCAACAAAGACAGTTGTAGATAGGCACACAATTTATTTTACTTTGAGTAAAGCCACAGCAGCTAGTATTTAAGAACCCTTGAGTAACTACTACCAGCCATTTTCTGAAGGGGAAGAGAGTGTGAGACATATTAAAGGTGATCTTGTCCAATGATTTCCAATACTAAAGCTTACAAATTCTAGGCAAGTAATTGAGAAATTCTTGGTCAAAACACTACTTTCTTAGTACAAAGAACAGGGGATGCTGGAAATCGGAAACAGTCAGAAATTGCTGGAAAAGTTCAGCAGGCTTTCTTCAGAATCTTCTTCTGGAGAAGGGTCACCGGACCTGAAACATCAACTCTGCCTTCTGTCCACAGATGTTACCAAATTAGCTTTTTTGAGCAATTTCTGATTTTGTTTCAACATTGTACTGTCTTCTACAAAATAGCATAATTTGAATAATGCTGCGAACGCATGCTTCTCTAAGTTACAGTATGTATTTTATATAGAATAAGCAGTCTCATCCAAGTTATTTCCCTGTTTAAAAATTGTGAAAATCTTGCAAATTTTAGAATTTATTTCCCTAAATGCCTATTTATCTGGGAAAATGGAAGTGCATTGGTAATGGGTTTGCGAAGATCAAAATGAGCTGTCATATTGAGAGCTAAATGTTGTAGAATCATTCCCACAATGGTTAGCACTGCTGCCTCACAGTGCCAGAGACCCGGGTTCAATTCCCACCTCAGGCAACTGTCTGTGTGGAGTTTGCACATTCTCCCTGTGTCTGCGTGGGTTTCCTCCAGGTGCTCCGGTTTCCTCCCATAGTCCAAAAATGTGCAGGTTAGGTGAATTGGCCATGCTAAATTGCCCATAGTGTTAGGTGAAGGGGTGAATGTAGGGGAATGGGTCTGAGTGGGTTGCTCTTCGGAGGGTCGGTGTGGGCTTGTTGGGCCAAAGGGCCTGTTTCCACACTGTAAGTAATCTAATTAATCATTTCAAGAGTATAAACCCATTCTAAAATTGATCTGTAGGACATTATTGATCTGGCTGAGACTCTATCCATTTATTATCCGTTTACTCAAGGAGGAAAAGGCAGTTGTGGTATGGTAATTCTGACTGTTGTTATTAATGATATCACAGATTCCTGTATGCGTGGCCCAGCTTTTGCATCCATTAAAATGGCCACAGCTCAAGGGTTAATGGCATAATCTGTGTCACTGGCCGAAACTCCACAAACTGATTATGTATTCTTTCAAATTGTAATCTCTAAGCTCTCTTGCACAACCTCCTCTGCATTGCACAGAGAGCAACCTTCTGTAAAAGACCCTAAATCCCTAAATCCTTTATTTTTGCTCTGTTCAGCAAAGCTAGGATGCAAGATGGATTTCCGTTGCTCTGTTTCCAGGCTGTCCTTTCCAGGTTGTAGGTGCTCAAACTCACTTCTGCACTAAGCAACTTATTGTGCAAATTTTCCTGATTCCGAAATGTTGAAAAACAGGAAATTACTCCAGCCCAATATCTGTGAAGAGAGAAGCAGATTTAAAATTGAGTCCAGTAATGTTCTGAACTGATAGCAAATCGGAAAAGGTGGTATTTATGCTGTTAATGGGAGGGGTGGAATAGGTGGAGATGGAGCCCAGAGAGAGAGAGAGAGAGAGAGAGAGAAAACAAAAGTAGATCAACAAAATAATTGTTGATAGTATGCCAGGGAAGAAAAGCTAGGTAGATGATGTGAGTTATGAGGGGGTGAAGGTGAGGTGGCTGTGCTGAAAGCAACCCATGTCATGACGAGACTTGGGGATAGGGGTGGTAATCATAACCTTGCTGGAGCACTTTAAATAGACAGAAATTGTGGTATGGGAACACCAGTAGTATGTTGAATTGACAGATAACTGGAATCATTTTTATGGACAGAATGCACCTGTTCCACAGCGCAGACATTCAGTCTGTGTTTTTGTCACCCTAGTGTAGAGGAGAGTGTGTTGTGGACAGTGAATACAGTAGAGTAAATTTAGTGACATGTAGGTAGCTTGCTGCTTCACTTGAAAGGTGTGTCTTGGGCCTTGGGTAGTGAGGAGTGAGTACATAAACGGGTAAGTATTACAACTACTGTGATTTACATGAAGGTGCTTATGAGGATGTGTTGGGAGTGGTGGAGGAAGGATGGACCAGAATGTCCTGAAAGGAATAGTTGCTGCACAAATCTGATAAGGGAGAGAAGAGGAATATGTGTCTAAAGATGGCAGAAATGGTGATATAGAACCTTTTGAATATACAGGGTAGTGGGATGCAAAGTGAGAACAAGGGGTTCAAAGGAAATGTTGGTGCAGGGGTGAACAAAACAGGAGCAGGCTATTGAGTTGGATGTTCAGCCACAATTATCACATTTGACAAAATTTGAAGGTCTGAATGGCCTACTCCTACTAATGCTCAAGCTTCCATTGTCTGCTCCTATATGATGCAAATTGCTACATTCGGTGCTATTGATTCAAGAGTAGGAGTGAGTCAGAATATATGTTCTGATAGATTTCCTGTCTCAGTCCATGAGACTAGAACTTATTCAGCTCTAGAAGAAAATGTATAGTAGAATATGGCTGGTAAATATGGTAAAGACAAACAATAGCAGTCAGTGAGGTACTTAATAAGGTTCTTCATGGTAGACTGGTTGGCAAAGTTAAATCACATGTAATGCAGTGAGAACGAGCCTTTTGGATACAGAACTGTCTCTAAGGTAGAAGATAGTGGATGGTGGTGGAGGATTGTTTTTCACACTGGAGGCCTGTGACTAGTGGTGTGCCACAAGGAGTGGTGCTGGGTGCAGTTTTTTGTAATTTTTATATAAATGATTTGAATGTGAACATAGGAGGTAAAGTTAGTAATTTTGCAGATGACACCAGAATTGAAGGTGTATTGAACAGGGAAGAAGGTTATCTCCTGAGTACAACAGGATCTTGACCAGATGGGCCAATGGGCTGAAAGTTGGCAGATGGAGTTTAATTTACATAAATGTGAGGTGTTGTAGTTTGGAAAGGCAGATCAAGGTGAGACTTGTACACTTAATGGTAAGGTCGTGGGGAGTTTTGCTGAACAAAGAGACCTGAGAGTGCAGTTTCATATTTCCTTGAAAGTGGACTCGCAGGTAGATAGGATAGTGAAGGTGTTTGGTATGTTTGCCTATATTGGTTAGGGCACTGAGTGTAGGTGTTGGAAGGTCATGTTGTGGCTATAGAAGACATTGATTAGGCCATTTTTGGAATGTTGTGTGCAATTCTGGTCTCCCTCCTATCGGAAAGATGTTGTGTAACTTGAAAGGTTCAGAAAAGATTTGCCGGGGTTGCAGGGTGAGAACTGAATAGGCTGAGTCTGTTTTTCTGGGGGTGTCGGAGGTTAAGAGGTGACCTTCTATGGAGGTTTATAAAATCAGAAGGGTATGGATAGAGTAAATGGACAAGGACTTTCCCTGGGGTGGGGCAGTCCAAAACTAGAGTTTAAGGTGAGAGAGGAAAGATTTAAAAGGGACGTAGAGAGCAACTTTTTTTCTTGCAGAGGGTGGTGCATGTATGGAATGAGCTGCCAGAGGAAGTGGTGGAGGTTGATACAATGACAAACTTTAAAAGGCATCTGGATGGGTATATGAATAAGAAGGGTTTAGAGAGGTATGTGCCAAGTGCTGACAAATGGAACTAAATTAGGTTAGGATATCTGGTCGGCATGGATGAATTGGACCGAAGGGTCTTTTTCAGTGCTGTACATCTTTGTAACTTTGAATGTCAACACAGTGCACAGGTTATGATACTTGCTGTGAATTTGAGTTGTTTGCAAACAACTCAGTGTTGAATTTCCTGCTCTCCTAAACAAGTTATCTATATGCTGTTATCTCTTGTACTAGCTGTTCTTGTTATATAAATTATTTTCATAACAGGTTGTTCTTAACTTGAATTTAAAATTGTACGAGTCATGTACTGATTATTTGGACACCATGCACTACGTGTCCCTATCTCTGATGTCCAATCTAAATAAAATTTGTCCTCTACCTGTAAGTTGCGACAAATTTGACTACTAACACATACTGTATATACGCATGTAAAAGTCAAAGTTTTTAGACTACGTTTTGAGGTTAAATGTATGGGATTGACTACTACATGGATGCTACTTTTTGAGGGGCTGAAGTTCATGTTACAGTCCAAAATACCGTATTGTTAGCAGAAGCCCAATCGATCTAAACAAATAAAGTTGAAACTTTATTGCTGGAACAGCACAGCAGGTCAGGCAGCATCCAGGGAACAGGAGATTTGACGTTTCGGGCACAGGCCCTTTTTCAGGAATGAGCAGAGAGTGTTCAGCAGGAGAAGATAAAAGGTAGGGAGGAGGGATTTGGAGGAGGGGCGTTGGAAATGTGATAGGTGGAAAGAGGTCATGGTGAGGGTGATAGGTCGGAGTAGGATGGAGGCGGAGAGGTCAAGAAGAAGACTGCAGGTCAGGAAGGCGGTGCCGGGCTGGAGGGATTCGGCTGAGACAAGGTGGGGGGAGGGGGGATGAAGAAACTGGTGAAGTCCAAGTTCATCCCCTGTGGTTGGAGGGTTCCCAGTCGGAAGATAAGACGCTCCTCCTCCGACCGTCGCATTGTTGTGGTTTGGCGGTGGATGAGTCCAATGACCTGCATATCCTCGGTGGAGTGGGAGGGGGAGTTGAAATGCTGTGCTACAGGGTGGTTGGGTTGGTTCGTCCGGGTGGCCCAGAGGTGCTCCCTGAATCGCTCCGCAAGTAGGTGGCCTGTCTCCCCAATATAGAGGAGGCCACACCGGCTGCAGCGGATGCAGTAGATGATGTGGGTGGAGGTGCAGGTGAATCTGTGGCGGATATGGAAGTTTCCTTTGGGGCCTTGGAGAGAAGTGAGGGGGGAGGTGTGGGCGCAAGTGTTGCACCTCCTGCGGTTGCAAGGGAAGGTGCCGGGAGTGGAGGTTGGGTCGGTGGGGGGTGTGGATCAAAACAAATAAAGACAACTAATTACAGTAATTACTGGATAAATACAAATAGAAACCAGTGAATTAGTAATCTTTCATTTATACATACAAAAAATGAAATAAACATTATACGGCTTTAAATAACAATTATATGTTATATCTTAAATTAAACATGTCAAATACAACAGTTCATTAAAATCTTGCAAAATCTCACTTCGTTGCTGAGGATCTTGAAAAAGCTTCATACTCATCAGCATGAATGATATCTTCGTATGGATCCTTCATCTTCGCTGTCCTTTGTTAGCGGTAACACATCATTCGCTTCTTTATCAGTGTCTTCCCATAGATAATTGTCCTCTATACCCGTCCAATGCATTCGAAATTCCACATTTCTTGAATGATTTGAAAACAGTCTCAGCTTTTATTTCCTTTCATGAATCAACGATCCATTCAAAGATAGTGAGGGAGCCCACATACTGCCTCCTTCCGTGTATGTTTTTTTTTCTCCATCACTCATCCAGTTATTCCACTTCATTCTCATCATGTCTTTAAATGGCTTCTTGATGTCAACATCTGTTGATTGCAAAACCCTTGTAAATCCACCAGGAATTTCAGCTACATCAGTGCTATGTGATTGGATGTTATCCATTTTTCTCTCGAGGTGTTCTAAACTGGTCCCAGACGATACCTTTTTCCCCTCCCTTGCATAGTCCATCAGGTTGTAAATTCCAAATTTTCTTTCATCATTTTCTGCATCCACCTTCATCCATCCATCCAGCCTTGTGAATGAATGCATATGGACAACAATTCTTTTTGGTAATTTCTCCTTTGGCAAAGTTTTTCTCTTAAAAACAGCCATTGGTTTTAACTTCATTTCATTAGCCATAAAGGCAAGAACTAAAGTAAACCTACTTTTCTCATGGCCAGTGGTTCTCACCAATACTGTTTTTTTTTTCTCCTTTTTGGTTCATAGTCTGATTCTCTGGCTGTCGAGATTAATCCGTATTTTGTCCATGTTTCCAATGCAGGATCATTTGTAGCCTTCCTTCTGCTGATTTCTGATTACAAGCTGGTGAAACTAATATCTAGTTCAGCAGGCAGCGTTTGTACTGTCTTAGTTCTCTGCCAAAGTACTAAGTCATGACTTCTCATGAACCTTGTGCACCATCCAGCACTTGCCATAAAATCCGAAATTCCATCCTTCTTTGATTAGTTTCGTGCGTGGATTCAGATGGCTTCACGACTAACCCATTTTCCATTTTGACAATTTTCAAGTACCTACTCAGCAACTTTTTTCTCCAGTTGTGGTCACTTGCTAGATTTACCTTTAGCACACTTTTTTTTTGTTTCGGCATTGTCTGAGTTGATTTAATATCTTTCTCCAATCTCTCCAGTTTCTCCAAAACACCAAATTGTGTCTCTACTGCACAGTTGTTTATCTTTGCTGCAACTTCAATAACGTTCACTTTAAATGCTGCTGTATTTTTTTGTGTGGTTGGTATTTTTACACGACATGAAGAAATTTCAAAACATCAACTAGTACATGACTGTATTCCACGAGGTTGGTTGTCAACTGACTCTTTCATGGTGAATTGGTGTGAATTGTACATCAAATCAAAATAGCATGAAAAACGAAATTGAGTTTGTCATCTGTACAATTATGTACAGATAAAACCTTGACTCGCAAATGTTGATCTGTTATCTGTGAAGAACTAGGGTCTTTTACACAAGATAAATGGAAAATTCCAGACATTTTGGCCAAAAATAGAAGGTTGACTTTTATGTCTTATTGACTTTTACTTGAGTATTTACAATATATGCAATAACTATGCATAATATGAAAAAATTGACCCCATTTCAACCCAAGCTAATAATAAATACATGTTTTGATTTGTTGGATTGAGCACACTTTTATAACAACTTTTTTGATCAATATTTTAGTCTGTCTTCCTGTAATCTGCCCAAATGATATTGTACAAGGTATTCTTCTCAATTGTCCAAGTGTGATGTGCCAGATGTTATCTCTGAATAAATGTTGATTATAAATTATTAAAACTTGTTTTGTGTGATGTCAAAACTGTACTCAACAACTAAAGCAAGTGAAACCATGTGGAGAAATCCAGTGTTGCTGTATTACATTCATTTAAAGAATTCCTATCTCAAAAATGCTTCACCATGCCAGGGACCCAAATTACTTCCAGATTTGGGTGATTGCTTGTGTAGTTTCTGTTAGGTGTTCTAGTATCCACCCACAGTCCAAACGTTGCAAGTTAGATGGATTGGACTTGTCCAGAAATGTGCAGTCTAGTTGGGTTAGACATAGGAAATGAGGGGTTATGGCATAGGATGGGTCTGGGTGGGATACTTTTTGGGGGGTCTGTGTGGGATACTGAATGGGCAAAATGGTCTTTTCTGCACTGCAAAGATTCTATGACTCTATGAATTAGAATAGCTAATCACTTAAAGGTGGTACTTTTCTGTGGCAAGAGTATTAATGGTGAATTGTTTGCTAATTATAAAATGAATTTTGCTTCACTACTTAGTCTGTACTACTCCTTAGTTTACAATGCAAACTTATGTATATGTGACATTTTATGAAGCAAAATACAATGTTCTCAGCCAGTAACTAGCTTTGCTCTGATATTCTTTTACCCACACTTCTTTTAATACTGGTGTACAGGGCTCACTTAGTATTCAGTGGTAAAGAATTATCGACTAAAATCTTCAGCAGAGGAGGCACAACTTGAAATACTAAGTAACTTATTAGATTGGTAAGACAACTGTTTACATTGGTATTAGGTAAGCCAGTCTTAAGCAAAAGTAACTTGAGATATTGCTGCCATCTAAGAGATACTAGCTCATTTCTTATAGTGATTAGAGGACAAAGGCTAACAGACTAGCAATTGGCCATGTCCTTGGATTTTATTGTGTCTCTGTGTATCCGTTCCAAAGACTCTTGCATGTGTTTTTGAGCACGTTCATTTCAAAGTTAAAACACATTTTTGGCAAACATTGTGCATGCATGTGAGGAGTTGTGCATGTCGTTATTCCTTGGAGTGATACTTGCTGGTTGATGTGACTTTGCTATGCGTCATAATTCTGTTTCAAACAATAGTAGTTCTAACTTTTTTAAAAGCATTGAGTGCAAAAGAAGGCATTTCTTTAAGATTTGAAGTCTTGCCTTTTGCTCAAATTGAGTGATTTTCAATTTGTCTATGGTGGGTGGTTGTTAAATTTAGATACGCTATTGTTTATTCTCAAATTTTCTATGGGTAAGTAGAAATGAATACTCCAGGTTTCAAAACAGAGCACTTAAAAATGCTGTAATACATAGGTAACACTTCCAGTCAGCACTGGCTGGAACTTGAATTGACTAGATTGGCGCCACCAGCATATTGTTTTCCAATGGCTTGTTTTGAAATTGTGCAGTGAACAGTTATGTGTATGTGTTTGTATTTTCCGTGTCCTTGCAAAATACAAGTAAGGATTTGGAAAAATCAAAAAGACTATGAGATTTTTAAGCTTAACACTGCTATCCCTGTGTCCAGTGAATGAAGAAGTAGATAAAATGATTTAGATTTAGTTTCACATGTACTCAAGTATGAGATACAACAATCCAGTGAAAAGTGTACAATGTTGCCACACATAGCACCATCTCATGTTCAAATGTACCCAAGTACAAAATCTTAGTTACAGAAAGTAGAAAATAAAGTTAGTTTTAAAATGTCAAACATTACAATCCTTTTTAAGCCGTGGGTCTGCAGATGCCTCCAACTGAGCTTTTCCCAAGAGGGCTTGCTGTGCCAGTGCTAGGCATGCTTTCACCCACGTTGGGCTAAAACCTGCCTGTGACTGCCAGCCGTCTCCATTGCCAATCACTGACCTCCATTGGGCATGCCAGGTTTTGCAGTCGCATTCAAGGCTTTGACCCTGACCACCGTATCACTGGCCGCTACCACTATCTGTGTTTGCGCTGGGCACCGGTCGCTGCCATGCTCCGTTGCAGCATTAGCCACCTCAATACAAAGTCCTGCTCTGGTGCAGCTCCAGACAATGAGTCAAAGCAGTTGGATGAACAAGAACAAACTTACATTTTTTATAATGACTGTTATGTAGTAAAGTGTTCCCAGGTGCTTCGCAGGATTATTTTTTAAAAAATTTAAAACAGATCATAACATAAAGTGTTGGTGAATGACCAAATGTTGAGCCAAAGTCAATTTTAAGGAATTTTTTGCATGAGGAAGGAGTTTTAAGCAGTTGAAAAAAAGCTCAAATCACAACCTTCAAAGAAAATCATTCCCAGGGTATGCAAGTCACTGACCAGGTCGGTCACCTGAGACCATGGTGGTTGGTATATTGGATCAGCAGTAGTAATTATTTATATTTAATTTATTATTGTCACTTGGTGCTACTCTGAGTGTTACCCACTTTTCAACACTGCTTTCTTAGTTTCTCTTTTCCTTCCATCTCTCCCACTTGCCTTCATAAAACTGTCTTCCTCCTTCTCCCTCTCTATTTTCCCACTGCCTTCATGAAACCTGGCCAATGTGTAAGTCAGGTGATGGTTGTGACAGTCTTAATGGCCTTTTTTTAATAAAAAGGCAACTAGACATTTTCTATCAATTTAAAATCTGAAGTATTGTATTGGACAATGTAATTCAAAAATTAGTAGTTAATATTTTGTAGCACCATGCACCAGGAGCCAATTTAGGTCAAGTAGAGAGAAATAGGTGAAAAGATGCAGGTTAGAACATGAGCAAATGAATTGGAGATAACTTCATGTTCACAAAAGTGGACAGTAGTAAATTGATGCTGTCCAGTCTAGAAGCACAAAGGCTTCTTGAATGAGGTTGGCAGCCATTGTCAAAATTAGGAAATTTAAAGTTGCATGTCATAAAGATGAAGCAATGATCATGGGTAACTTCAATTTAATTTTCGACTGGATAAACTTAATGTTTTCTAAGGTAAACCATGAAATGTATACTAGATGGTAGGTTGTGGAACCAACTGAAGAATTAGGAATATTTTGGTCCAATGAGAAGAGGCTAGTTTACAATCACGTTGCAAAGAAGCTGTCAGAGATTAGTACCATTAAGTTTGAAAGTGATGTAGTTGAATCCAAACCTAGGGATTTCAATCTAAACAAAGAAAACTGGAAAGGTATGAGGGACAAGTTGGCTGTCATCATTGGAAAAATGTACCTTGAGCAACTCCAGCAGTAGCAATACTGTAGAGGAACAATTCTTAGAATGTACATGGGATAGCTTTATGAATCAACATATTGAGGAACCAACTTAAAAAAAAAAGGCTGTTTTGGTTGGATATTGTGTAAGGAGGAAGCGATAATTGACAATCTCTAGTTGTGTGTGCACTTTGGGCCAGACAAATGACCACAACAGCATAGAAATTTTCATTAAGGTGGAAAGTGACATGGCTTAGGATACTGAATTTAAAAGCAATTATGATAGTATGAGGTGCGAGCTAGCTATGAGAATTGGGGAAAGTTATTAAAAGGGATGACAGTAAGTAAGCAATGATGAACATTTAAAGTGTCTGGATTAACTACAAATGTTATTCATCTCAATCTGGTGCAAAAAATAGTGGGAAAATATGGTCAGACTATAGCAAATAAGGGAAATTATAGTGTATTAAATGCAAGGAAGAAGTATACAAGTTGGTCAAAAGAGCAACAAACCTTAAGGTTGGGAACAGTTTATTCTCTTTATCAGTTTTGTTCTGAGAGAGTCTGCATGAATTTATGAATGAAAAGTTGTGCATGACAAATTTGCTGGAATCTGGAGGATGTAATTAGTTGAATGGATAATGGGAGTCAGTGGATGGGTTTATTTGGAACTTCAGAAAGCTTTTGTTAAAGGCCCATATAAGAGATTAATGTGCAAAATTAAAATACATGGGATTGGAAGTCATGTACTGAAATGATTTGAAAACTGATTCAACTGTGGCGGACAGGAAGCAAACAGATCTTTTACCTAATAAACAGTGAGCATATTATACAGATTGTTCAGCTATAATGCATGATTCGTTAATGCGAATTTGCTATAACGTGATTGTTCAACAGGAGAATTTATAATAGGAAGTAAGGAAATAGCTGAGAAACTGGTGTATTTCACAGGAAAATACAATAACATCTACCAGAACCAGCGGACCAGTGAGAATGGGAAACAGTTTTTTAAAAAAAAATAAGTCAGCAGCACTGGAGAAATTAATGGGATTGGAAGCTGATGGATCCCCTAGACCTGCTGAACGTCAGTTTGTTGGTAGAAGATAATGTGGATCAATGGTGGTTACCTTCAGAGTCAACAGAATTTGGTCTGGGTTCCATCAGATTGGGGGAAAATGTAATCCCACTATGAAAGAAAGGAGAAACAACATAGAAAACTATTGATGTGTCAGCTAACATCATAGTGTTATGGCATGAAAACAGATCCTTCAGTCCACCTTGTCCTTGTTGACCAGGTATCCTAAAATAAAATAGTCCCAGACACTTTTGGGGGGGTGGGGAATAAAATTATGGTATGATTTGGGCAGAGCCAAAAAAATATTGAAAGGGAAATCATGTTTGGCAAACCTGTTTCAAGATGCTGCTAGCAGAATGAACAGGAGGGAATCAGTGAATGTGGTATACTTTGGATTTTTAGAAGGCTTTTAATGAGGTCCCACATAAGAGGTTATCAAATTAAACCAAAAAGCAGATTACATGGATTTTGAATTGGTTAATAGGCTAAGAAAATTTGAGTTGAAGAGAAAGGGTCGATTTCAAGTTAAGATTGTAGTGGGGTAATATGTGGAGTGCTTGGGTTCCAGCTATTCACAATTTACATAAATAATTTCATTGGGATAAAATGTAACAACTCCAAGTTTGTTGAAGCAAAAATAAATTGAAAAGTGAGTTGTGAAGAGGATGCAAAAGAGCTTCTATGGGATCAAAACAAGCTAACTGAGCAAGAACATGAAAAAATGGAATATAATTTGGAAAAATGTGAAGACATTTGAAATAACTCGAGGGGCCTGTGTCCTGTCACCAAGACATCCTTTGTTTCGATGTGGAGAGTTCCTGGCAGTGATCGAGCTCTGAATGAACAGGATGTCTGACATTCCTGTTCTTCTCTGTCAGCCAGGGCATCCTGATTGGGGCTGTTAATCTGGACAAAACAAGAAACTTGTCCCTCCCCCTCTGAGTTTGACAACATAGACTGATTTCTAAGACACCACTGTTTACTTCAGCCACTTTCCTTTTATGCATGCCAATAACATCTGACAATCTGTTTTTATATTCCTTTCCAATAAATGCTCATTCTATTGTTTCCCTCTTTTAAAATCAACTTTTTGTCCTTTTATTGATTTATAATGCACTCCCAATCCTTCAGTTTACGAAAATTCTTTATAACATTGTAAGCTTCTTCCCTTTTTAATGCTGTTCTTAACTGTTGTAGCTAGCTACAGAAAGTTCTTCCTTTTTGTTTTAATGAAATGTGTATATATGTTGAAAAGTTCTAAGATCTAAACAAATTATTCAGTTATATTGAGTAGGCAAAAGCTTGTTCGATGGAATGCAGCAGTTTTTAATTGCTACCTGAGGGATTTAGAGTGTGCTGCTTGATCAATGTAAAAACATATTAATAGAAACGTAATACTGGAGATATACATTTTTATTTCTAGCATAAATCACTCAAATAAGAATACAACTTTCCCTTCAATAAAACTTAGCGGCAGAGGACTTCATCAGTCACACCGTCAGCTGACTATTAGGACGTCATAGTGATCATGATAATACAGTAAACATCAAGTATTTAAGGTGTATAGTTCATAAAAGTGCCGCTTAAAACAAAGTTTGTTATATAATGTGAGCTTCTCCACTTTGTCATGAAGAATAGAGGAGTTGAAAACTCAATGGAGAAAGACTGCAGATAACTACAGCACAGAGGGATTTGGGAGCTCTCATATATAATGCAGAAGGCATTATACCAAGTTCAGGTAATGGGAAAGGCAAAAGGAATGTTAGCCTTTATTTCAAAATGAATATTAGAAGTTATAGCATTAAGCATTGAGCATAGGGAAGTCTTGTGAAGACTACGAGGTATTAATTAGAACACACCTAGAATACTGTGAACAGTTTTTTGGTCCTTTTTTTTTGTCTAAGGAACAATATATTGACTCCCATTGGAGACAGCCCAGAGAAGGTTCGCTGGGTTGATCCTGAGTATGGAGCAATCCTCTCAAGAGGAGAGGTTGAATAGGTTGGTCGTGCACTTGTTGCAGTTTGCAGTTTTGAAGAATTATTGTAACATGCGAGATTCTTAAGGGTCTTGACATTGTTTCACTTTGTAAGAGAGTCTAAGACCAGAGGACATAATTTCAGAGTAAGAAGTTGCTTTGTTAGGACCGACATGAGGAATTTCTTCTGAGGACTGAATCTGTGGAATTCTTTACTGCAGTGGGCTATAAAGGATGCATTGTTAAAAATATTCAAGGGTGCGATAGAGCTTTTTTAAAATCCAAGATTGCTGTGGAAAAGGCAAAGTACATAATTGAATGGTAGAACAGATTTGACAGGCTGAATGGCCTACTTCTACTCCTGTCTTTTATGGTCTATGTTGCTGTGTCTTCATTGTCATCAGATCTAAATCCTGGAACTCCTTCTTTAACAGTGCTGTGGGTGTATCTATACCAATGGACTGCAGTGGCTCAAAAGGGCATTTCACCATTGCGTTAAGGAGAGTTGTGGATGGGCAATAAATATTGGACTCTGAACCCCACATCTTCTGAATGAATTTGGTGAGATAAAAATCATCCCAATTTCTGTATCTCTGTCACTGAGAGGGGGTGTGAAAGATTGGAGATGAAATCATTTACAAGGTTGGGAGGTGTAGGTTTTTTAAATTGAGGCTATTGATGGCAGATTTGAAAAAAAAACCCTTTTGTAATATCACCTTACATGATGTCAAGGATGGTAAGCAAGTTAGGAAAGGGTGTATTTGTAGATCAGCATGAGCTCCGGGAAAGGAAAGGAAATGGGATTAGTTCAAGATTAGGGAATGAGAGGGACCTTTGGAAGTTTGGCCTGGTGGGCTAGTGAAAAGAAGGAATGAAGCAGGGTCAGCTGATTAAATGGTCTCGATTGGAGGGACAGAAGTTCATGAGCTTTAAATATCTGCATAAGAAGTGTTCTTACTTCAGCTGAAGCTATGATCTCACAATTGAGGCTGAATAGAGTCATTGTAAGTTTTCTGTTTTTCTACTGCAAGTTGAAAATGTCATTGAAATTCTGTTCTCCATTCCTAATGAGACGTTTATTAATGGATTTGAAAACTTATGACTTTGTTATTATCTCTAAGCAATGGCTCCTAATTGCAATTAGTGAAGTATAACTAACCCCACTGATCCGGGAATTCAGAAACATTATTTGTTGAGAATGTTTTTAGAAGAGGGCCATGTAATACTCAGAATTTTCACTTACGGTGCTGCAACTAGCTATGAAAATGATTGTGATGGCCCTTGTCGTTTTTCTAATGGTACTGTCTGTACTGAAGATGTTTCAGTGAGAGGACAGCACAAGACAGGGAGAAAGGCAAGATGGATGATGAGAAGAAAAATCAGCTGTCAAAAATAATAGCCTTTTGCACTGGTATTACATCGCTAATCTTTGAGAAAGAAGTTGGTCTGTTTTGTCGTGGTAACAGAGTGTTAGTAATGCTAATCCCCAATCAACTGGGATCACCCTCTTTCCTCAATGTCATCAGCATCATTTTAGGACACTAAAGAAACATTGGTGAAACAGGAATTTGGATAAAGAAAACAATTTCTTTAACACTTTTTTTGTTGCGTATTTTTATGTCTCTGGTACATTTAAATTCAATTTTCACACCTTCAAACGCCTTGGTACCAAGCATTTTAGACTGAAGAGATGGTAGAGCATTGTACACTTTTCCATGTGCACATGTACAATTGGAGGTGTGCATATTCTTGTTGAATGTTTGTTTGTATCTTGGATTAATGAAAAATATCAGTTGATACTAAGATTGAATAATTTTAAACTTTAGTTTGTTTAGATTAGATTAGATTAAATTAGATTACCTACAGTGTGGAAACAGGCTCTTCGGCCCAACAAGTCCACACCGACCCTATAAAGAGTAACCCACCCAGACCCATTTCCCTCTGACTGATGCACCTAATGCTATGGGCACTTTAGCATGGCCAATTCACCTGACCTGCACATCTTTGGATTGTGGGAGGAAACCGGAGCACCTGCAGGAAACCCATGCAGACACTGGGAGAATGTGCAAACTCCACACACCCCTTTTTCTCGTAAAGCTGTGTACGCTTTAGATCAAAGAAAGGAAGGAAAGACCAAGTCGTCAATTGCACTATTGGTACCCTCCCTTAGTTGACTTGAGATACTGGTCTACAGTTTCTTTTCCTATGTCATAGCATGATCCTTCCTGTCAGCCCAAACTGAATATTCTCCAGTCTTGCTGCAGTTGGGCATGGACTGCTTCAGTATCTGAGAAGTCATGACCACCACCGTCGTTTTTGTTTCTTGTGCCTCCTATAGAGTCATAGATGTACAGCATGGAAACAGACCCTTTGGTCCAACTCGTCCATGCCAAACAGATATCCTAACCTAATCTAGTCCCATTTGCCATCACTTGGCCCATATCCCCCTAAACCCTTCCTATTCATATACCCATCCAGATCCCTTTTTAAATGATGTAGTTGTACCAATGTCCATCACTTCCTCTGGCAGTTTATTCCATACACTCACCACCCTATGCATGGAAAATGTTAGCTCTTAGATCCCTTTTAAATCTTTTCCCTCTCACCCTAAACCTATGTCATCTAGTTCTGGACTCCCCCACTCTAGGGGAAAGACCTTGTCTGTTTATCCTATCCATGCTCCCTCATGATTTTATAAATCTCAAAGGTCACCCCTCAGCCTCCACTCCAGGGAAAACAGCCCCAGCCTATCAGCCTCTCCCTATTGTACAAATCCTCTAACCCTGGCAACACCCTTATAAATCTTTTCTGAATCCGTTCATGTTTAACAACATCCTTCCGATAGGAGACCAGAATCGCATCCTATAATCCAAAAGTGGCCTAACCAATGTCCTGTACAGCTGCAATATGACCTCCTACTCCTATACTCAGTGCTCTGACCAACAAAGCAAAACATACCAAAAGCTTGCTTCAGTAGGAGATGAAGGTGTACTGCCTGAAATGTCGATTCCCCCCCCCCCCCCCCCCCCCCCCCACCTACTGTTTGAATGCTGCCTGACCTGCTGTGCTTTCCCAGCACCACACACTCTACTCTGATCTTCAGCATCTGCAGTCCTCGCTTTCTCATAGCTTTATTCACTATCCTATCGAACTGCGGCTCTACTTTCAGGGAACCATGAATCTGCACTCCTAGGTTTCCGTTTAGTAACGTTCCCCTGGACCTTGCCATTAAGTCCTACTCTGATTTGCTTTTCCAAAATGCATGACTCTAACCAGCAGAGAATTTTCATCCTGATTTTCGTTGACGCTAGTTTTCTTCAGCCTTCATGATGCCGCAGTCCTGCAAACGCATCCTTGCTGTCAAGATGCTGTTGCTCTCACCTCAACTCTGGAATTCAGCTTTTTTTTCTGTGCTTAAGCTATTGCTGTGAAGAGGTCAGGAGCTGATATAACCCAAACTGAGCATCGGTGAAATTATTTCTAAGCAAGTGGTGCTTGGTAGCATTATTGATGACATTATCAATAATGTCATCAATGACATTCGTGGGCGGCACGGTGGCACAGTGGTTAGCACTGCTGCCTCACAGCGCCAGAGACCCGGGTTCAATTCCCGCCTCAGGCGACTGACTGTGTGGAGTTTGCACGTTCTCCCCGTGTCTGCGTGGGTTTCCTCCGGGTGCTCCGGTTTCCTCCCACAGTCCAAAGATGTGCAGGGTCAGGTGAATTGGCCATACTAAATTGCCCATAGTGTTAGGTAAGGGGTAAATTTTTTTTAGATTAGATTAGATTACTTACAGTGTGGAAACAGGCCCTTCGGCCCAACAAGTCCACACCGACCCGCCGAAGCGTAACCCACCCATACCCCTACATTTACCCCTTTACCTAACACTACGGGCAATTTAGCATGGCCAATTCACCTGACTTGCACATCTGTGGAGTGTGGGAGGAAACCGGAGCACCCGGAGGAAACCCACGCAGACACGGGGAGAATGTGCAAACTCCACACAGTCAGTCGCCTGAGGCGGGAATTGAACCCGGGTCTCTGGCGCTGCGAGGCAGCAGTGCTAACCACTGTGCCACCGTGCCGCCCATGTCTGTGTGTGACATGTAGGGGTATGGGTGGGTTTCGCTTCGGCGGGTCGGTGTGGACTTGTTGGGCCGAAGGGCCTGTTTCCACACTGCAATCTAATCTAATCTAAATTATCAAACCAATAATATTTGTAAATTTGTTAATGCAAACTGGATGGCAACGCAAGTTGAGGATGCACGGAGGCTTCAAGCTGACTTGGGCAGGTTAAGGGAAAGGACTAGATCATGTCAGATGCAGGATAATGTGAATAAATAGAAAACAGTCAGCAAGTCTCTTTAAGTGCTGAGTGTTTGAGAAGTGCAGTGTCCAATGACTTGGGTATTCTTGTTCATGGCTGAAAATGTGTTGCTGGAAAAGCGCAGCAGGTCAGGCAGCATCCAGGGAACAGGAGTCTGAAAATAGCTGCAGCAAGCAATTAAGAAGGCAAAGTGTATGCTGACCTTCCTTTCAAGAGGATTTGACTGAAGTTGTGGTGCTGAGGTTAAATACAGCCTTGGTGAGACCTCACCTCAAGTGTTCTCTAAAGGTTTGGTTCCCGCATCTAGGCATGGATATACTTGTCATTATGGGAGTGAGTACAGTTTCACAAGAGTAATCTCTGGAATGACACAAGTGTCTCCCATTTGAGGAAATGGGATCTGTTTACCTCTGTTTTGTAGATTTGAGGGGTGACCTAATTGAAATTGACAAAATTCCAACAGGGCATGTCAGATAGCTCTAGATAAAATACTAATCCTCTTTTAACTGACTGAGTGTAAAACCAGGATATGCAATCTTAGAATAAGGGATAGGATTGAGACATGAAACTTCTTCATGCAGCATGGTGAATCTATGAAATTCTGTCCCAGAGAGCTATAGAAATTCAATCACTGAACGTGTTCAGAAATGGATAGGATTATGAGGAATAAAGATATCCAGGGGTAAGGAAGAGAGTGCAGGAAAGTGGCATTGAGATAGATTAGCAGCTATGATCTGATTGGCTGTGGAGCAGGCTGAACCGCCTACTCCCATTTCTACGTGAGCTGCTGATGCTTGCCCAATAACAACAAAATGTTTGGTGAAAGTTTAAGGCTGCAATTAATACTCATCTTTACTGTAGTAGTGGAATCAACTGATTATCTATTGTTTTTAAAACCCCAGAGCTCAGCATTGTAAAATGATATTAAAGGCAGTGGGTGATCCCTGGAGAACATTAGTGCTATTTCTATTTCAGAATGGAATTTAAACTCTAAAGATTGCACTTCATTGGTATGGCTTCTTAGTTTTGCTTTGGACACATTTTTTCTTAAACTTACTACTTTTGATAGTTACAGATGTGAAATCTGAATTGGGAAGGAACTACATTTAACCTGGTTCCATTGCTACCAATCCTTGTCTGTCTTTTTTGATACTTCTGTAATTTACTTGAGCATTGAAGTAGTTTAAGATTTATACTTGTCACTTGTGATTGACACACATCCAAGCAAGGCAGTTGAATGACAGGATTTCAGGGTTAAGAGGGGTATGGGATTAAGTGATCATGGTAATTGTGACTTGGAGCAAATATTGCATGTTCTCCATGGGGAGCTTGGGGTTATGGATATCCTCTGAGTAAGTTAGTTTTTTAATTTGCTTTAAAATCAGATTGGTAGGTGTTATTGCATTGAATGTTTTGTCAGTTGAATTTTGCAGTGAATAATACAGTGAAGAGCTTCAACTGTCACCCCAAACTGGTGCCACTTAAAATAGTTTAAGAATAAAGAGTTAAAAAGGTATAACTGAAAGAGAGTCCTCTTTCTGCCACCTGCACCATGAGTCCTGAATTGGCTCATCAGTGACACCTGCGCTACCATCCCTCCAATGCCTTGCAGTTGCCACCTCATCAGCACCAGGAGTCCCTACTCTTGGCTTGTTGCAACCAGCAATCTCTGGCTCTGCTGCCAGGCCAGGAGACCAGACTCTGGGCCTACTGCCACCATGCCAAGAGTCCCACTTCAGCTGTCCTCTGAGATGTGTCTTGCTGGCGCCACCATCTTGAAGAGTGCACTGCTGCTGTCCCCAATTGCCCGCTGCCACTGACTGCTGTGAGGTTGCTGGTACTCTGCACATTTGCTGCAGCAGTGGCTGGTTAGTTGGCAGCAAAGAAAAGAGGAACAAAAGAAAAAAATGAAAAGATGAAGAGAAGTAAAAGGAAATAAAGCAGATGGGAGTAGAATAGCCCTGGGCAAGAGCCCACACACAGCCCTGCTACTCTGTCACCATCTTGGAGATTCAGAGGTTTGTTTTTTGAGATTTAGGGATATGAGTTTAAGTTAATGATCAAGGAGCTAAATGGACTCTTGCATGGTCTAGACTAGTGTACAAATAAACAAGCTACTTACAATTTTCCCATCTTCATCTTTTTGTTCTTGGTAATAGACTCAACCAGTACAGTGACCTGTTTCAAGTATTTGCAGATGATGCTGTGCAAATCATATTGCCTGCATAACCCCCTCACCATCTCTCTCTGCATTTACTAACTTGGCTGATTTAAGTTTGGTCATTCGCACTTCTTAAAGTGGGAGCTTTGCCCAGGTAGAGCATACTTCATTTTCCTCACTGACTATTGATCTCTGTGCAATCTTTAATATTTTTCTTACCCTGCTCATTCTATAATGTCTCCTCACTATTGATAAGTTTGTGAGACTATCTTGCTTGGTTCCACACTTGGCAATAAAGTAAAAGTTATAGATCTAACAACACCTATTAGTGATTTCTCTCTTTTCCATCCCTGTACCATCACCTTGAGGGGTACATCCAAGAACTCTTCTCCAGATCAAAAGCATTGTTTTTGGTTAAATGTGATCCTCTGTCTCAGAATGAACCTGAGGCCACAATTGAGACAAGGAATGGAGAAGTGACTGGAATTAGTAGAAAGTTAGAGGATGTGGAAGAGGCCAAGTATTATAGCTTTTGTTTTCCTAATCTTTAATTGGAGTGAGGGTGCCCAAAGATGAAATGCAGGCCTTAGTTCTCATGTGTTTTGAGATATCAGAAGGATTGGGAGAACGGGTGAAACAGTCAGATTTATGCATATGTGGTATTTAACTCTTGATTTCAGATGATGCCTTCAAAGGCAAGTGCGTAGATAAGTTTAAGGGAGCAATGAGATGAAAATGGTCTGGGAACAGTAGCTTCTGGCCATAATTGCATAGGAAAAATGAAATCGGTGGATGCATTGAACTGGACCTCAGGAAAGATAGGGCAATGGAGAAATATCATGTGGTTAACCATTTCCTAAGGTTAATGACAGCCACATTGGATAAAGCACCACAATCCTAAGATATGTTATTTGTCACTTTTTGGTTATGGCTGGTTAGCACTAATTGGTCAGATTTCAATAAGCATTTGCTCTAATGTTTTGCTAAAGTTTTCCTTTCTGAAATGTCACTGTATGATGGTAGTTTGCATAGACTAAGACATCTGAGTGTTTGGTGAGGTTCTGAAAATAAGAGATTTGGATCTGCACAGAGTGAATCAGTTGCCATGTCATCTGGCATTCTGGCCAGGAAGGGAAGATGGGTGGTCAGTAGTTCATTCTAAATAGATTTCAATTGAATAAGAGGTGTGTCTTGGACACTTTAATGAGCTTGGAAGAGAGAAGTACAACTTGAGTGAGACCTTTTTCTAGGGTCAAGGCAGGAGGTACTGGAATTTGAAAAGTCATTCTCCTCCTTGGAATGTTGCAGAGTGCTTCATTGTCAAAGTCATAGAGGTTTACAGCAAGGCAACCGGCCCTTGGGCCCAACTTGTCCATGCCACTCAGTTTTCACAATGAAGCTATTCCTCTTTCAATTGACATACTTGCGTGTAACCTCTGGAAGGAATATTTACAGCCAATTTGTGAAAGCAAGAGTGCATAATATGGGATGGGGGATTTAATTAAAATGTTGTACTTGCAGGATAAGCATTAATCAGGACATTGAGATACCATATATACTCATGCAAAAGTCTGTCTCATGTAAATGTTGACCCCTTACTTTTGGTCAAAAAAGTCTTGTATTTTCTATATATCTTGCGTAAAAAGTTGACCCTATTATATCATATTATAAACCTCTTCCCATTAACCCACTTAAACAAAACCACATTCGTTCATACCAGTAACTCTACTCTTCGGTCTTTGTTTACTATGTTGCATCTCTATTCACTCATTTGTTAATTCATTCACAACTCTACTTACCGGTAGCCCATTTGGTTTACCATGGCACGTTTTGATTCACTCATTCATTCATTCACTCATTCGTCCGTCCGTCCTTCCATACTGGTACTACATCTATCGGTACTTATTGCGCTTTGGTCACTATACATCCAAACGTTAATATCGTTAAAAAGCTAATCATTTTATTTGAGTCATTGTATCTGAATAAAAGAGAGATATATTAGCTACATATACCTTTTAATTCTTTGACAAATTTGTTAATGTTGCTGAGGTTCATAACATGAGAGTAAATGGGAGGGGAATGGAAGAATGAGGCGGGCAAGTTCAAGATGCTTACACATTCAGAATTTAATGTTTGATTTTAAGAATGGCATTATTCAAGGCCATGACGATGTTGAACAGTGTGATTTTTGCAGTATTTCAATGATTCTTGTTAAATTTTCATACTGGTAAATATAAATAAAATTTACTTACTATAATTCATTCTTGTTTATCATGCTTTTATCCAGTAATTACCTTTACTATAGTTTGTTGTTTTTCTTTACCTGGGATTAGTTGAGCGATCAAATCGACTTCTGCTAGTATGGAATTTTGATCTGCAGCATGAATTTCAGCCCCTCAAAACTAGTGCCTGTGTGTTAGTTGAACCTTTAAAAATAGTTTTAAAAATTTGACTTTTACACAAATATACAGTAAATGCTTTTTCTTGATATTTCCAAAGAGTATTTTTCTGTGTGTTGATAATGGCAAGTAGCTTGTTTGATGCAAATGATGAGCTTCAAGTGAGAATTTAACCATTTTCCCCTTTGACATTGAACACCATTATCATCGCTGAATTTCCCCACTCTCAATATCCTGGGGATTACTATTGACGAGAAACAGAATTGAAACTGCCATATAAATGCAGTAGTCCTTAATTTAATGTGGTAGTTACATTCGTAAAAATCACCACATTAAGCAAAATAGTGTCCTTTCAAAGTGCTTTCACATGGGTTTTTGTAGGAAAATGCTTGGGTTATCGAGTCATAGATATGTACAACACGGAAGCGGACCATTTGGTCTGTGCTGATCACGCATCACAAATTAATGTAATCTCGTTTGCCAGCACTTGGCCCATGTCCCTCTAAACCCTACCTATTCATATACCCATCCAGATGCCTTTTTGAATGTTGTAATTGTACCAGCCTCCACCACTTTCTCTAGCAGCTCATTCCATACTCGGCCACCCACTGTGAGAAAAAGTTGCATCTTAATTTCCTTTTTAAATCTTTTCCCCTCTCTCCTTTTAACCTATGCCCTATGGTTCTGGGCTCCCCATTTTAACCCACTTCCTAAAGGGAACGTCCCTTGTCTATTTACCCTATCCATGCCCCTCGTGATTTTATAAATCTCTGTAAGCCTACTCCTCAGCATCTGAAGCTCCAAGGAAAACAGCCTCTGCCTATTCTGCCTCTCTTTAGCTCAACCATCCAACCCTGGCAACATCCTTTTAAATCTTTCTGAATCCTTTCAAGTTTCACAACATCCTTCCAATAGGAAGAAGACCAGAATTGCATGCAATATTCCAAAAGTGCCCTAGCCAATGTCCTTTTTAGCCGCAACATGTCCTCCCAATTCCTATACTCAATGCTCTGACCAATAAAGGCAAGCATACTAAACGCCGCCTTCACTAATCCTATCTACCTGCGACTCAACTTTCAAGGATCTATGAACCTGCACTCCAAGGTCTCTTGGTTCAGCAACACTTCACTCCCCATTACCTTAATATTATGTGTGTAGGTCCTGCCCTAATTTGCCTTTCCAAAATGCAGCACCTCATATTTACCTAAATTAAACTCCAGTTGCTACACCTTCGCCCAATGGCCCATCTGATCAAGATCTCATTATTCTAAGGTAACCTTTGCTGTCCACTACACCTCCAATTTACGTTCCCAGAATGATTGCCAAAAGCAGAATGTGAGCGCAAAGTTGGTTTATAAAATACCAAAATACATAAACTTGCAAAAAGAATACTTATTTTAAAACATTTCTTGCCTCCATATATGAGATGGTCTATCTTGAGGTGAAATGCTGTGAATCCTCATCCAACACACCTGCAGCTCTGGAAGGTCAGAATGCAAAAATAAATTTCTTTCCTGCAGAAGTGTCTCATATTAGTAAGGCATAATCTACAGGTGATCTGCAGCTATCGTACTATGATTCTAGTGTTAACTCTAACATAAATGAGTCCTGGGTCATGTACTGAAAAATTCAACGAACTTCTACTCTTTATAAATATATTCTATAATCACAGATATTCCCTTGTCTGGGTTCAAGTTCAGCAATTTAGATGTATTGTAGCATGCTTCTCTTACAGTGTCATGCTGTAAGAGAACAGAGCTCAGTCTCCATCTTACTAATAATTTGAAAGAATCCAAAGTTAATGTTCAAGGCTTGATGGTGGCTGTTAACATTCCAAGCTCTCTGCAAGATAAGAATTAAGAGGAGTTTTGGAAATTAAGTTGTCACTCCTCAATAAGGTAGAGTGCCAGAAATCATGCCCTGCTATTTCCAAAGTTGTCACAAAAGTTAAATAGTATGCAGCATCCCCAATTTTGCAGAACCATAATGCTTCCTGTCAATCTGGGTTTATCTCACTACTTTTCAGATATGATCATTCATAGCCTTTTGCTTGTCTACATATAGTACTTGTATTAGAACCAATGCTTTTAAAACCTGCTAGGCTGGCAAGTTTCCATATTGTGCACACAAACTGAATATTTCAGAAAGTCTGAAAATAAATGAAGTTTCAAGATGGATGGATTTGAAGTCATTTGTGTGCCCACTGACTTGAAAGTATATCTTTCTAGACATTTTCAGTCTCTCTCTCTTTTTGTCATGTTGCAATTTTATTTCTGAAAGTTAGGGAAATAAAACTGAATACAAAACTAGAAAAGATAAACTACTTTAATTTTTCCTCCCACAAAGTGTAATCCCCACAATCTTTCAGTTTTCTGGATTATTGTTGTCTGCAAATGTTTCTGCTATGAGGCATATATATTTTAATTTTTTCTGAATATTTTTCTTTTTCTGAGTATCCTAGATTTATTGCACCCTCAGTTACTTTTAAAGCTACCTTTTATTTGTTTTTATGACTGAAATATCAAATTGCATTTACCTAATGACTTTAGAATAGAAAACCAAAACAAAGTACTTCAGAGGCAGTCAGAGAACCAGTATTGAGGCAAAGCAGTAGGAATTTTTAATAGGGCTTCGAGTGTTAGCCAAAAGGATAGAATTTAAAGAAATGTGTTTTGTTCTCTGGGTTTGGTTTTTCTTAATCCAGTCTCTCTCTTTCTACCCCCCCGACCCCCGGCCCCGACTTTTAAAAAAAATTTTAATCAAATGTTTAAACATCTGGGACAAGTAGGACCTGAACTCAGGTCTCTTGTTCAGATGTAGAGATGTTACCATGGTACTACATGACCATTCTCCCCCCTTTCCAATCACCTCCTGTTGTGATATATAATATACCTGTTTTGTGTCTGCTTATTTTCTAATCTTGAGAACTCCTTTTTTAAGGAGATTGTGTGTTGATTTTCCTGTTCACAAGGGTGCAAAATGCCTTGGTTCCCATGCTGTGTTATTAGCACCTCATAGTTTCATGGAAAATTTAATTATTTTGCTTTGAAGGCTGCACGAGAATGCTTATTTCAATGAGGTGATGATATTTATTAATCTACAGCAAATTCTAACTGACTAGCTTTCATCTTCTCATCAGTGCAGCAATGAAGTGCCAGGAAATGTGCTTTAAAAACAGCAACGAAGATCCTGAAGTGGTGTGACCTGACATGGACTTTGGAGTTAATTTTGGCCAGAATCCACAGTTGCAAAATAAAGCTTAAAAATCAACAGGATAGCCATTAACTCAAAAGGAATCAAATGTTCATTATTGACCCTGTAAACTGCTCTAAGATATCTTTTAAAACTTAGCAGCTACAAAAAGGAATGTAATTGATGAATGAAGTGATGGATTTGAGGTGAGGTTAAAGGCACAGACTTGACCTTTCTACTATTGTGCTTTCAAGTTATTGCAGTCAACTAAGACTTGATGTTAACTGAGCAATTAGGACAGTACTCTGCATGCTGAACAGCATAAGCAGCAAGTGTTACACTGAGCTAAGTGATCTCACGCCTAACAGATCAGATCAAAGCTCTGTGGTCCTGCCACATCAGTCATGAATGGTAGTGGACAAGAAAACAACTTACTGGGGGAGGAGGCTCCACAAATATCCCCATCCTCAATAACAGAAGAGCCAAACACATCAGTGTGAAAGATAAGGCTGAAGCTTTTGCAGTAATTTTCAGCCAGAAGTGCCAAGTGGGTGATCCATCTCAGCGTGTCCAGTGGTCCTCAGCATTACAGATATTGCTCTTCAGCCAATTCGATTCACTTCAATTAATATCAAGAAATGATTGGAGGCACGAGGTACTGCAAAGGCTATAGACCCTGACAACATTCTGGCAATAGTACTGAAAACTTGTGCTTCAGAACTTGCTGCAGCCCTGGCCAAGCTGTTCCAGTGTAGTTACAACATTGGCATGTATGTGGAAAATTGCCCAGGTATTTCCTGTACACAAAGCAGAGCAAAACCAATTTGACCAATCACCACCACCACCACCACCCAGCCACCATCTCCATCCTCAAAACAAATCAGTAAAGTGATAGAGGGTGACATTCATAGTGCTGTCAAACAGTAGCTGCTCAGTAGTAACCTCACTGACAGTGTTTGGTTTCTGCCAGGGCTACTCCGTCTCTGACCTCATTATAGCCTTGGTTCAAACATGGACAAAAGGGCTGAATTCCAGGAGGTGAGGGGAGAGTGAGAGCCCTTGGCATCAAGGAGCCTTAGCAAAACTGGAATCAATGGGTATCCGGGCCAAACATTTCCCTGGTTGGAGTCTTAAGTGGCACATAGGAAAATTGGTCATGGTGATTGGAGGTCAGTCATCTTGGCTCCAGGACACCTTGCAGGCATTCCTCAGGGTAATGTTCTCTGCCTGCCCATCTTCAGCTGCTTCATCAGTGACTCTCCTGCTATCGTAAGTGGGGATGTTCACCAATGATTACACCGTATTCAGCACCATTCCTGACTTTGGTACTGAAGCAGTCCATGTTCAAATGCAACAAGATATGGTCATTTTCCAGGTTTGGGCTGACAAGTGGTAAGTAACATTTGTGCCCTCCGAATGCCAGGCTATGACCATCACCATGGCATTCAATGGTGTTACCATTGGTGAATCCACTACTATCAACATCCTTGACCAGAAACTCAACTGGATTCATCACATAAACACCTTGGCTACAAGACCAGATCAGAGGCTAGGAATACTGGTGAGTAACTTCCCACCTGACTTTCTAAAGACTGTGTCTACCATCTCCGGGGCACAAATTGGGAATGTGATGGAATACTCCCCACGTACTTGAATGGGTAAAGTTCCAAAAACATTACAGAAGCTTCACGCCATCGAGACCAAAGTAGTTTGCTTGGTTGGTACCACCTGCACAGCATCCACTCCTTCCACCACTAACGTTCAGCAGTAGCAGCAGTGTGTACTACCTACAAGATGTAGAAATTCGTGAAAGATCCTTAGACAGCACCTTCCAAATCCATGACCACTTCCATCGAGAAGGACAAGTGCAGCAGATAAACTAAACAGGAATACCACCTGCAAGTTCCCTTCTGAGCCACTCACCATCCTGCCTTAGAAATATATGCCCGTTTCTTCACTCGTGGATCAAAATCCTGGAATTTCCTCCCTTCAGGCATTGAGAGTCCATCTATGAATCAGGGACTGCTTTGCTTTAAGAAGGCTGCTCACCACCTTCTGAAGGCCAACTAGAAATGGCCAATGAAATGTTAACCAGCCAATTATGTCCACATCCCATGAGTGAATTTTTTTTTTAAAAAAAGGTCTGTTTTACACATGCACTGGAACCATCAAATAAGGTAGTGAAGAGTTGTGTGTGTTCGAATGCACTTCTGTCTGAGCTTTTAATTTTTTGAGTGATATTTTCGAAGGCAGCGTATAGATGAGTAAGTTATTCTGTGCCCAATGCAAGCATATACTGTTGGTCCCTGCAAAGAGTAAGAAAAGAAATTGCTGTATATTTGTTGTTTTATGGGTAGTGTCACAATTCACATGGGGGGGGAAAGTGCTGATGTCAAGCCTACTACTTGGGTTTCTGCAAATGTGAAAACTGAATTAAGCTATCAAAAACGCTCAATTTACTTAACCGTCTATCTCTGTTTAAAAGAAATACACCAAGTTTTTTGTTTTTTCAGATAATGAAAAGAAATTTTACTACAATGGCAGCTTCTGTGGGAAGAAAGCAGAGTTAACACTTTGAGTCTTGATCGTAATTGAGTTATTGGATTTGAAATGTTAACTCTGTTTTCTTCAGGCTGATCAGACTCTTCAGAATGATTCACTGTGGAATATAATTTACCTGCTCTTTCAGATTCACAAAGAAATAAATTAAAAGCACAAAAGAAAAAAAAGTAAAGACTCTGGGTCCAATCATTCAACAAACTAAATGGCTGATAATTGATTCTTCAATCTTAAGCATATCTGCATCGCAAAAGGCTCAAGAGAACAATCTGTGCAGTTTTGTGCAGAAGACTGGTGATCCAGAATGGTGTACTTCTCTTTTTGGCTATTTGTTCTTGTCCATTTCTCCATCAGGGGGCATTTAAAAGGGATTAAAAACTTCAAAGTTGTGCAATAATAAAATTAGCTAATCTTTTTTTTTCTTGCCACCAAAATAACAAACTGTTGGCAAAACTCAGCAGGTCTGGCAGCATCTGGAATGAGAAAGCAGAGTTAACATTCCAAATCCAATAACTCTATTTTAATCAAGTTTGTTTTTTTGTTTTCAGATGTCCAGCATTTGCAATTCTTTGTTTTCATTTTATGAACATAGTAACTGCTGGTAAGAAAAAAAAAGATTAGCTAATTTTATTATTGCACAATTTTGAAGTTTTTAATCCCTTTTAAATGCCCCCTCATGGAGAAATGGACAAGACCAAATAGACATAAAGGGAAGTATACCATTCTGGATCACCAGTCTTTTGCATAAAACTGCACAGATTGTTCTCTTGATCCTTTTTGACTCTTCAATCCTAATGTTATCTGCATAGCAATGATCAGTCTTTTAGTTTGTTGAATAATTGGACTCCGAATCTTTACTTTTCTCTTTTGTGCTTTTAATTTATTTCTTTGTGTTCCCGAAAGAGCAGGTAAACTATATTCCACAGTGAATCAGTCTGAACAACTTAAGAGAAATGGAATTGAGATAAATGTTGAAGCTGCCAGCTCCTGGAGATTACTCTTTTGCTTCAGTTTACATTTCCCTTGCAAGCTCTGTCTTAAGCTTCATCTGGACCATGAGGGTTGTTAACATGCAGAGCTTTCCTGAACCCCCAATACATCAAGCCAAATCATCTGGACTCTCCCAAGAATAATGTCTTGTATGCCTCACTTAGCTTTATTTTGTCTTCCCAAGTTGCAGTGAGCTTTTTCTGCATTCTCCCATTTTAAAGTGCTGCTCATTTTTGCTCCCGTGCGGTTTCTTTCATTGGGCTATAGTGACATTCCTGATGAAGGGCTTATTCCCAAAATATTGACTGTCCTGCTCCTCCGGATGCTGTCTGACCTGTGCTTTACCAGTTCCACCCTTTTCGACTGATTCTCCAGCATCTGCAGTCCTCACTTTTTCCTACAGTGAAACCTAGTGAGAGTAGTTCTACTTTGTAGGGTAACAAAGATACATGTTAGTGAATGCTCAGTGATTTTGAGAGTGTTGTTTGTGACATTGATTCAAGCTGTACTAATATTTGGGAAGATTTTGTTTTAAGAATAAAATTGAGGGAGAGACGGTAGAGACCAAAGAGTAGCAATGTGTTAAAAATGTTCTTTTATTTTCCCTAATTTTTGTGTTCTGGAGGCATATTCTCTTCAAAGAATTTCTGGGACCTACTTTATTTTTGGGTCTGTGAGCTGTTCGTTAACGTTGTGTATCATTTGCCCCAGGTTCATCTATTTTCCAGTTGATGGAATGAGTAAATTTTCAGAAAATTCTTGCTGCCATGCTTGGGGGCAATTTGGTATAAAATATTTTGGTCAGTTATGCTTGGTACCATATCCATGTCTGTCTATGGTCACCAACTCATGAAGGAACAGTGCAAAGTGTTTTCATTTGTGTTATAACTATGGATTCTTCATGTAGATTGAATACTATGCATTTTCCTTTTTTGTATTTGTTTTTATTGTCCCTGGTTCTGGACTACCTGATTATTAGGGTCATAGGATCATAGAATCCCTGCAGTATGGAAACAGGATGACCCTCTGAAGAGCATCCCACCCTGCATTTCCCATGGCCAATCCATCTAACCTCCACATCCCTGGATGCTACAAACAATTTAGCATGACCAGTTCACCTAACCTGCATATCTTTGTAGGCGGAAACCAGAGCACCTGGAGGGTGCAGACATGGGGAAAATGTACAAACTCTGCACAGTCACCTGAGTAGAATTGAACCAAGGTCCCTGGTACTGTGAGGCTGCAGTGCTAACCACGGAGCCAACATGCCACCCTCCTGCATTTATCCTATTTAGTCTTGTTAGAATTTTATGGGTTTCTGAGACTATTCTTTTATTAAATTTTACTTATTTTTCTAAATAACCTGTTCACACCTCTGGATCAGGTGGGACTTGAGCCTGGACCTCCTAGTCTAGGAATCGGGACACAACCACTGTGCCATAAGCGAGCCCTCAGCAAACTGTTAACTTCAGTGAAGACTATTGACACAATAGATTAGTTGTCCAGGTATCCAAGTTTAACAAAATGCACTTAAATTAGTGTAATTAACAAATGATCTGATATCTGACTTAATTTTTGAGATTATAATTTGTAATTCTGGTGTTTAACACTAAAACTGCTCTTTGTTTTTCTAGGTGAATTTTGTAGTGTGCCAGTTGTTTGCTTTGCTTGCAAGTGTATGGTTTCGACTTTATCTTCACCCAACTAAAACTAGCAGCTATGTCAGGCATGCTGTTGCTACACTTCTTGGACTTTACCTTGCATTGTTCTGCTTTGGGTGGTAAGTATTGCACTGAAATTTGCTTTTTTGTTTTTGGAAAAAAAGTCTTAAATGTCAAGCAAGATGTCCTTCAGCCTCCTGGGTATTTTGCATCTAAAAACTCATGTTTGCATGTAAAATGACCAGTATTTGATTTGATTTGATCAGATGTTTAGAGTCATAATTCAGTTTGGCCTTGTTTTCATTATAATATAACCACGGTGGCTTAGTGGTTAGCACTGCTGCCTCACAACGCCAGGGACCGGGCGACTGTTTGTGTGGACTGTCTGTTTGCACGTTTTCCCAGTGTCTGTGTGGATTTCCTCCCACAATCCAAAAATGTGCAGGTTAGGTGAATTTGCCACGCTAAATTGTCCATAATGTTCAGGGATGTGTGGGTTTGGTACATTAGTAAGGAATAAATGTAGAATAGTAGATTTGGGGAATAGATCTGCGTGGGTTATTCTTTGGAGGGTCAGTGTGGACTTGTTGGGCTAAATGGCTTCCAGCAGGGTTAGGATTTTTTTTGATGCCAATAAAGAACATGAATGTTTCTTTCTGACTTTCGCCAACTTATTGCAGATTAATCATTGCACACAGGATACTGTTGGGGGAGATGACTCACCAAGGGAAGGCAGCAGTAGCCAGGTTCATGGTATCTTGACTGGTTCTGCTGTACAGAAGGGTGGGAAAAAGAGTGGAGGGGCTACAGTCATAGGATGTTAAGTTGTAAGGGGAGTACATAGGCAGGTCTGTGGATGAACATGAGCCTTCCAATAGTATCTTGCCTCCCAGATGCACGGGTCAGGGATGTCGCAGATCGATTGCAGAACCATCTGAAGGGGGAGGGTGAGCAGCCAGCTGCCGTGGTGCATATAGGTACCAATGATGTAGGTAAGAAATGGGATGAAATCCTCCAAGCAGAATTTGGGGAGTTAGGAGCCAAGTTTAAAAAGTAGGATCTCAGAAGTAGTAATCTCAGGATTGCGACCAATGCCATGTGCTAGCCAGAGTAGAAATGAAAGAATAGGTAGGATGAATGCGTGGCATGAGAGATGATGCAGGAGGGAGGGGTTCAGATTTTTGGGATATTGAGACTGGTTCTGGGGAGGTGGGACATTTACAAATTTGACAGTCGACACCTGGGCCTGACTGAAACCAATTTCTTAAGGGGTGCTTTGCTAACTCTGGAGGGTGTAAACCAATGTGGCAGGGGGGTGGGGACCAAATGAGTGGACAGTAAGGAAGTAGTAACTAAAATCTGTAAGGAGCTAGCTAATGAAGTCAGCATGATTAAGGGGAAGTGTAGGCAGGGAGCAGATGATAGGGATAGATGGTCTGAGGTGCATTTGTTTTATGCAAGAAGTGTAGTAGGTAAGGCAGATTAATTTAGAGCTTGGATTAGCACCTGGGAGTATGATGATATTGCTATTACTGAGACTTGGTTGAGGGAAGGGCATGATTGGCAACTGTATATTCCACAAAATAGATGCTTCAGGTGGGGTAGAGAGGGAGGTAAAAGGTAGGGAGGAGTTGCATTGCTGCTCAGAGGATATCACAGCTGTGCTGAAGGAGGGCACTATGGAGGGTTCTAGCAGTAAGACAATATGGACAGAGCTCAATAATAGGCAGGGTGCAGTAACAATGTTGGGGCTGTACTACAGGTGAGCATGAGATAGAGGTAGAAGTATGTAAACAGATAATGGAAAGATGTCGGAGCAAAAGGATGCTGGTGATAGGAGATTTTAATTTCCCAACGTTGACTGGAATTCACTTGGTGTTAAGAGGCCTAGATGGAGCAGAATTTGTAAGGAGCATCCAGGAGGGTTTCATAGAGCAGTATGTAAATACTCCAACTTGGGAAGGGGCCATACTGGACCTGGTGATGGGGAATGAGCCCAGCCAAGTGGTTGAAGTTTCAGTAGGGGATTACTTGGGGAATAGTGATTGCAATTTATTAACTCTTAGAATACTCATGGACAAAGTCAAAAAGAAGTGTGCTAAATTGGGGGAAGGCCAACTATAGCAAAATTCAGCAGGAGCTGGGGAATGTAGCTTGGGAGCAGCTGTTTGATGGTAAATCCACATTTGATATGTGGGAGGCTTTTAAAGAGGTTGAGTAGAGTTCAGGACAGACATGTCCCTGTGAAAATGAGGGATAGAAATGGCAAGATTAGGGAACCATGGATGACAGGTGAGATTGTAAGACTAGCTAAGAGTAAAAAGGAAGCATACATACGTTCAAGGTGACTGAAAACAAATGAAGCTTTGGAAGAATATCAGGAAAGTAGGACCGATCTGAAACGAGGTATTAGAGGGCTAAAAAGGGTCATGAAATATCTTTAGCGAAATAGGGTTAAGGAAAATCCCAGAGCCTTTTATTCATATATAAGGAGCAAGAGGGTAGCTAGAAAAAGGATTGGCTCACTCAAGGACAAAGGAGGGAAGTTGTGCGTGGAGTCAGAAAATGGGTGAGGTTCTTAATGAGTACTTCGCATCGGTATTCACCAAGAAGGACATGACGGATGTTTTGTTAGGGATAGATGTTCTAAGTCCACTCGAAGTCAAGTTGGCATAAGGAGGGAGGGAGTGTTAGGTATTCTAAAAGGCATTAAGGTGGACAAGTCCCCTAGGTTACTGATGGAAGAGAGAGAGAGGAAATAGCTGGGGTTTCAACAGATATCTTTGCAGCATCCTTGAACACGGGAAGTCCCTGAGGACTTGTATACCCTTGAGTTTAGAAGATTGAGAGGGGATATGATTGAGACATATAAGATTATTAAAGGATTGGACACTCTGGAGGCAGGAAACCTGTTTCCGCTGATAGGTGAGTGCCGAACCAGAGGACACAGCTTAAAAATACCGGGTAGACTATTTAGGACTGAGATGAGGAGAAACTTCTTCACCCAGAGAGTGGTGGCTGTGTGGAATGCTCTGCCCCAGAGGGCAGTGGATGCCCAGTCTCTGGATTCATTTAAGAAAGAGTTGGATAGAGCTCTCAAGGATAGTGGAATCAAGGGTTATGGAGATAAGGCAGGAACAGGATACTGATTAAGGATGATCAGCCATGATCATATTGAATGGTGGTGCTCGAAGGGCAGAATGGCCTACTCCAGCACCTATTGTCTATTGACTGGAGAATTGCTAATGTTGTCCCGTTGTTCAAGAAAGGTGGCAGGGATGATCTAGGTAATTATAGACTGGTGAGCTTGATGTCCGTGGGAGGGAAGCTGCTGGAGAAGATACTGAGGGATAGGATCTCTACATTTTGGAAGAAAATGGGCTTATCAGTATAGGTAGCATGATTTTGTGCAGGGAAGGCCATGTCTTACAGACTTGATAGAATTCTTTGAGGAAGTGACAAAGCTGATTGAGGGAAGGGCTGTGGATGACATATACATGGAATTCATTAAGATGATTGATAAGGTTCCACATGGTAGGCTGATGGAAAAAGTGAAGTTGCATGGGGTCCAGGGTGCACAGCAGGAGACAGTAGTCATGGAAGGGAGTTTCTCAAAATAGAGAACTGTGACCAGTGGTGTTCTTTCGGGATCCATGTTAGGACCACTGTTTGTGATATGCATAAATGACTTCGAGGAAGGTATAGGTAGTCTGATTAGCAAGTTTGCAGATGACGCTAAGATTGGTGGCGTAGCAGATAGATAGTCAAGGGGGCTGTCAGAGAATGCAGCAGAGTGTAGATTTGGTTGGAAAAACGGCAGATGGATTTCAATTCGGGAAAATGCAAGGTGATACATTTTAGGATGATCCAATTCAAGAGCAAGCTATGTGGTAAATGGAAAAGCCCTGGGGAAAATTGGTGTACAGAAAGATCTGGGTGTTCAGGTCCATTGTACCCTGAAGGTGGCAACGCAGGACGATAGTGGTCAAGAGGCATACGGCATGCTTTCCTTCATCGGAAAGGATATTGAGTACAAGAGTTGGCAGGTCATTTTGTAGTTGCATGCGACTTTGGTTTGGCCGTATTTGGAATACTGCATACAGTTCTGGTCTCCACATTACCAAAAGGATGTGGATGCTTTGGAGAGGGTGTAGAGGAGGTTCACCAAGAAAGTGCCTGGTATGGAAGGCACTAGCTATGAAGAGAGGTTGAGTAGAGTAGGATTATTTTCATTAGAAAAACAGAGGTTGAGGAGAGGACCTGATTTGAGGTTTACAAAATCATGAGAGTAATAGACAGGGTGGATAACAAGAAGCTTTTTCCCTAGAGTGGGGGACTCAATTACTAGGGGTCACGAGTTCAGGGTGAGTGGGGAAAAGTTTAAGGGAGATAAGGCAGAGGGTGGCCAGCGGTGGTGGTAGAGGTGGGCACGATAGTGTCATTGAAGATTTATCTAGACAGATATATGAATGGGCAGGGAGCAGTGGGATACAGATCCTTAGAAAATAGGCAACAGGTTTAGATAGAGGATCTGGATTGGTGCAGGCTTGGAGTGCCGAAGGGCCTGTTCCTGTGTTGTAAATTTTTGTTCTTTGACTGAACTGATCTGCAGAAGAAATGGCACATATGATGTTGTGTGGCAAGGGTGGATCTGCATGTCACCTAACTAATGAATGGTAAGGGGCATGTTTGCTCTTGATTGTCATATTTGATTTGGTTCTTGGCAAGATAATGCCAAGAACCTTTTCAGAAACCTTTTGAGGCTGTATAGTCCTATAGGCTGAAGGGAATTCTGGTAGCAAACCAGAGGGTTTGGGAGTATTTTGGAAACCAGTAAAGCACAATCAAAAAGTAATGGAATAGGACAACCAAGAAAGTAAGCCTATCATGAATATAAAAATAGATTGCAAGAACTTTTACAAATAAATAAAAAGGAGTATAGCAGAAGAAAATTTGAGCTTTAGGAGGTAGAACAGAAGAAATTATAATGAGAAAATGGCAGGGATGTTGAACAAATATTTTGTGGAACTCGCAGAACATAATGTATCAAAAAGAAGGAGCAATCCAGGGCCTAATAAGAGTGAGAAACCAAAGGCGATTCGAAGAGAAACTGGAGACTAAGAGCCAACAAATCCCAAGGACAAGGCAACTACAGATCTAGTAGATGCTCTAGTTATGATTTCTGAAAGTTCTCTTGATTCTAGTGTAATCCCAGGAGATGGCATTAGAAAAGCAGTATTATTAAGAAAGTGGGTAGTGAAAGCCAGAAACCTTAAAGTTAACCTAATGGTCAGGACAGTGCTGAAATCTATTATTGTAGAAGTCTTGCAATGCACATAAAAAAGTCACAATTGTTCTGGACTAGGCCAGACCATTCAAACATCCTTGAGCAGGCATCCAAGACCATAACTTTGCAATTTGTTTTGGTAAGTGTACAGTGAAAATTACCTGAAGTAAGCTTGTTAGGTTGACTACCAGGTTTTAAAACAGACAGAAATATATTCACAAAATTGCACAATGAAACACAAAGAACAGAATAAAGAACCCCTACTGACCTCAGTCTATCCAAACTAGACTTAATTATGTTGTTCCAAATATACATCATAATCCCACTAAGCAAACCCCCTTAAAACACGGTAAAAAAAATGGAACAGATGCTTACAGGGTTGCAGTTAGAAGGGCAGAAAGAGGGAGAGAGCCTATTCACACAGTCCACAGCTGAACTCCCAACTAATTCTGGACTGAACTGTTCAGCTTACCGCTCCCCTTTAATTTCCAGGTTACTTCTAAAACATGATCACCTTGGCCTGATCTCATCTGTTTACATAGAAACAAAAAGGCCTCTCAATACCCTTTAATCTCTGTACCAAACAAGTTAAACCAGGAGAGTTTTATGACCCCTGTGAGAAAAACTAAGGACACAGACTCCTTGAGAAAAGAAACAGCTTTTAGAGAAAAAAAGGGATCAGCTTTGTGACACAATGGTCGCACACAATTAGCCAAGTTTTAAGAAAGGGAAATAGTGTTTGACAGATTTATTAGGGTAGAGGTCAGGATTAGATAAAAAGGACACAGAGGAACTGGTCTCAATTTAACTGATAAGACAAGGAGTTGAGAACAGATTTAAGATTTTGTCCAAGTCATGTCACCCTGGGTTCGATTCCACTCAATGGCAACTGTCTGTATGGAGTTTGCACATTCTCCCTGTATCTGCATGGGTTTCCACCGGGTGCTCCAGTTTTGTCCCATAGTAAATGATGTGTAAGTTAGGTGAAACAGCCATGCTAAATTGCCCGTAGTGTTCAGGGATGTATTGATTAGGTATTTTAGCCATGGGAAATTTAGGGTTATTGGGGAGGAAAAAAGAGAGGGGGTGAGTCTGGTGGGATCCTTTTTCGAGGGTCGGCGTTGACTTGTTGAGCTAACTGGCCTGTTTCCAAACAGTAGGGAGTCTATTCTAGTGCAGGATGGCTGAAAGAAACAAATTCTTTATGCAGTGAGTGGTAATGACCTGTGAAGGTATGGAAGCAAAGATGATTGCAGATTTCAAAAGGACGTTGACACCAAAGCAATTATACCTTCAAGAATAGATTGTGGTCATGAGAGTCGGTGGGTTAGTCTGTAGAACTGACATCGTTGCAATTGGCTGACTGGGGCTGCCTCCTGTGCCATTGTAACTTTGACATTCACTAGGGCACTTTGCCTATCTTGGTATTTCTGACGAGGGACTACACTTGGTAGGAGGGTGGAACGATGTTGAACTTGTGTTCAGATGCCTCTAGTCTTGGTGGGTAATAATAGATTGCTCTGGACTTTTTAATCCTCCTCCCAGAATCCAGTGTGTGTCATGCCCACTTTGAGAAACATTGGAGTTAAGGTTTTGAGAATTGCGACTCTGTTCTCATGCAAAGCTATAAAGAATACAGTGTGGAAGTGATATAGTGCTCGGAAAGCTGCAGTCGGTGCTTGCACTTAGATTTTAGGTTGATGGCAGTTGTAAGCTCACTGACAGCTTATTTTACTATTGGTGGAGGTAGTATAATGGCAGCGCTACAGTGGTAATAAAACTGACCACTTGCTACTCTTGTGCAAAGCCCTCAAACAAGTTGGTAGAATAGTTTGCTAAATAATATCAAGGCTCGTGAAGAAAAGTTTCCTAAATTTTAAATGATTCAGTGAGAGTAAGTAGCACAGATTTATGTGATCGAGAACGGATTTTTGATTTTTGATTTGGGATTGTTTGATAATATGATCAGAAGTGGTAGAGGGGTGGGTGGGTGGAATATACCCAGAAAGTATTGTCACACTTTGATACCTTTGCAGTTGAGTTGGTAACTCCTTTTGAAGTTGAGATATCTCCAGCAGCAATTTGTTGACTCAGGTGTTGGAGAGCTTTAGCATATTCCAGTCAGCGCTCATTGATTCTGGGTGTGAGATCACAGCAAAACAAAAACAAGGTGAAGAACCACTGAAAGCCACACTCCATGTAAAAAAAAAGTTGGAAAAGAAATTTTTGAGTAGGAATATTTTCATTTTGTTTAAGCTCTTTAAGTTGTGGTTATAGTGCACCTTTTATACTGGTTTCTGAAGCTATTTTTATTTTTGAAGTCTGCATTGTAATTTTGTTTATCAGAGCAGTTTAGCCAAGGAAAATATCAATTCTAAACTTTTGATGATATTGAAATGAATTTAATGTCAACAGTGAATCATTGTGCTTAATCCACAATGGTTCCAAAGAGCAAACATGAAGCAAAACAGATTATATAGAACACTTTGTAGCGCTGTGATATTCTGTGCCGTTCCCCACCCAGCCTTGAGGGCAACATGCACTCATGTGACCTTCTTAGTGCTGTCAACTAACTATGATGTGGAGGTACTGGTGTTTGACTGGGATGGACAAAGTTGAAAAACCATGCAACACCAGGTTATAGTCCAGCAGGTTTACTTGGAAACACTAGCTTTCGGACCGCCGTTCCTTTTTCAACTACCTGATGAAGGTAGTGAGAACCTGGTGTTGTGTGGTTTTTAATTTTGTCACCTAACTAAGTAGGATAACTGGAAGAGATTACCTTCAAAACCCATCATAGGACTTTAGCAGTGAGTGAGCTGAAAGGCAATGCCAGAATTAGAAATGACTTTAAATAGTGTGACCATTTAACATGTTTAGTCTTCTGGTAGCATTTTGTTGGAAAGGAGCACTAAAACTTGTGTGCATGATGCCTATGAAATCCATTTAATAGAATCTTGAAGTGATTCACCTAAAAATTGTTCCTAAAACCAAAGGCATTAGGTTATAGTGTGTGATGACAAAAGTATCACTTTGTTATAAGTGTTCTTAACATAGAAAGATAGAAAATAGGAGCAGGTGTGGGTCATTTAGCCCATCGGGCTTATTCAGCCATTCAAGGTAATGATGGTCGATCCTCGATATCATACTCCTTTGTCCATGTACCTTGGGACCGGTAGTTTCTAGACATCTATTTCTTTACATATATTCTTTTTAAACAAGAAAGCTGTGGAGAAAGAGTTCCATAAGTTCACCACCCTCTGAAGAAATCTCTCCTCATCTGAGTCTGAAATGGGCTACCACTGAACCTGAAACCATGACCCATTTTTTTCTGTCCAGTCTTGTTAGTAAGATGATGTCAAATTCTTCTAAACTCCAGTGAGCACAAACCTAGTTAATTCAGTCTCTCCTTGTATGTCAAACCGGCCCTCACAGGAATGTAGTGAACCTTAGCTGAACTCCCACTGTGGCAAATATATTTTTCCTTGGGTAAGCAGACCAAAAATGTACACAGCACTAACGATGTGATCTCACCAAGGCCTTTGGGTAGTTGCAATAAGAGGTCCTTGCTTTATACTCAAACCCTCTTGCAGCAAAGGCTAATATACCCTTTTGATATTCTAACTGTCGAATTCTGTAATCGGTGTGCAAGAATGACTGCGCTTGCCGTCCCCAGCACATGTGTGTGATGTGCTGCTTTAAATTGTACATGTGAAGCGAGGGTGCAGGATATGGATAGAACCTCAAACAGGAATGTTTGGGAAGGGAGGTGGTCAGGACTTGGGAGAGGAAGGTGGTACAGGTGGATTTGCAAGTGGGAAGGGGAGGAAGGAATTGGAACTTGGAGAGGAAGGCAGGACCTACGATCTGGGAAAGAAGTCTCTTCTTCCCCATACTGTCTCCAAACATCCTCCCTTGCCAACCTACACACTTGTGTAACATCCAATCCTCCGCTCTCTGTCGCCACTTCTCACTCTACCCTCCTTTCCGTCCTCCATCTTCTCCACACTACCCCCACCTGCACCCCCACCTCCCCCATCTAAATGCGAATAATGATAATACTTCAATTGTCACACTTATACTTCCAAGGATTCACACATGCACAGACAAGTAAGTTATAAAATGGGAAGATAGGTTAAACAGTTAGAGCCCATAAAAGTTAGTTGTATATCGACTCAGGAGATTGGTACCTTTTGGATTTTTTTTTCAGATAGGGCTCAATGGGACATTCTGAGTTCAGGATCAGGATGTTTTAAAGATGTTGATGAAGGATGTCTGTTTGATATGGTTGGTTGAACAATACACAGGGCTCAAACTAGAAGAGTGATAAATGCTCACACAGGGTCCTCTTTCTACACTTAATTTTTCTCCAGGCCAGAGAGCAGAAAATTATTTCTTAAAATAGTTAGTTGGCTCAACATGCGATCTCCTCTCAAATTGACCGATTAACCCAACATGGTCGTAGCAAGTTGATTTGGGTCTGTTGTTTAGGCATGATGTGTATTATGGCTAGAGGAGTTCCCTTCTCACCCAGAATCCATTGCTTAAGGTATGTTTGATGGCATGGTCCACACCCAGTTGAATGTACAGGTTGTTTGAATGCTTTGTTTAGCAAACTGACTTTTTCCATAATGCTTTTTAAAAGAAAGTGGTATATCTGGTTTTCATATATAATTATCTCTGCAGTTATAGTTAGTGCTGACTGACTCTATTTCATTTAGAACGTCATTGACCTTAATGTTAAATCTGTTTCTTCTAGGTATGCCTTGCATTTTGTTGTGCAGAGTGCAATTTCTTACTACATCATGATCATTGTTGGAGCAGGGCACATGCAAAAGTAAGTATTTTCAATGGATGCTGCCCTCCTTGCATTTTAATTTAACTGTATCCAGAATTTCTGAAGTGACACAGCTGTAAATGCTACTTTTCAAAAAAAAAACTCATCCTTGATGTGAGTAACTTTAAAAAGTTGGTAAAGCTAAACAGGCATGAAGTTTTCATTCCATAGACCTCCGGGTGCTCCGGTTTCCTCCCACAGTCCAAAGATGTGCAGGTCAGGTGAATTGGCCATGCTAAATTGCCCGTAGTGTTAGGTAAGGGGTAAATGTATGGCTGGGTTGCGCTTCGGCGGGGCGGTGTGGACTTGTTGGGCCGAAGGGCCTGTTTCCACACTGTAAGTGATCTAAAGAAAAATTGCTGACCATATCACTGACCGTGCTCATTTTGTCAGAAAGCTTGGCTGTGTTTCCACGTGTTCAACTCAGTGTTTCTGTTGAGGCACTTGGCTCAGACCCATTCTTTTCCTTGTGAATGATGCTTGCTTTCTTTTGGCCTCAAATGCTGTATGACACAACAGTCACCGATTCTAGTTTGCAAAGTGATGTTCAGGAAGCTCTCAACATTGCCATGCAAATAATCTTTGGTAGGCATGAGCATGTGCCCTTTAACAAAGTTAGGTAGTTACACACAAGCATTTTCTTGAAAGTCTTTGGTATATACGTTCAGGCTGACTTGATGTTGGGTAGCTAAGTGGATAGTATTCTACAAAAAAGAACACATAATGTTTATTCTCAGATCTCTCACCATTCCAGAATCCCTACCCATAATCTCTGATCTGTACCAGCTACACCTGGCCCTTGGTCAACTGTGCTGTGCTGTACCGTACCTGTATGGTGCACTGGAAATGCATACGTGTAAATCAGTCCAATCAAAAGAATGCAGAAGTGTGCTCTCAAGTGTCATGACTCACTGTAGTAGTGCCAGGTGGACCAGATTTCTGCATTTAACTATTGTGACAATGCTGTCACTTTAACAAAGTTATTTTGTCTTTTTTTTTCAAGAGAGATTGTAAAGGCAGAGGTACTGAAATTTCTGGGCTAGAGCCTAGTTTAACAATTGCAGGGGAGTGGCCAGTTCTCCCAGTGAGGTTTTTTTTCTATTTTTGGTTTAGCTGTGATAGTGAGAAGCTGCTTGCAGTCCAGAGAGGTTCCAAGCTTCAGCAGGTGGTTCCTGACTGACTTTCTCTCTGAAATCTCTTTGGAAGTTGTTTCCTCCTGACTGTAAGAACCAGAGTTTGAAATTACATTTTGCCAAAGGGTGTGTTTATGGGACGTTGCAGGAATTGGAACAGCTGCTTATTTAAATTGTGATATTGAGTCGGTTGGGTTTTCAAATAGTAGTTATTCTGAATTCTTCTGGTTTTTTTGTTTGTGTTTCAACTGTAATGTTTAAATAAAATCTGTTTTGCTTAAAGTGGAGTGGTTTGACCAGCTGCATCAAACTTCACATCTGCCTTTAAAATAAGAAAAAGTTAGGGTCTAGGCTACTTTTCTTGAAATGTTTGAGGGGGTCTGGCCTGGTCCATAAAACTCTTTATTACAAATACTAATCACAGGTAAACAACTCTGAATTGTGGGCATAACTTTACAAGTTAAAGCTCTAACCCGTTCTAAAACTCACCTATACACACACACACAGGCAAATGCAAGCAGATAAACACAACAAGCATTATAGGTGAATAGAATACTGGGATAACAGTTCAATGGCACATGTCCTTCCTTAGGATTTGAAGGTGTGTCCCTTTTTTTGCTTTCAATGTCCTTCAGTTCAATGATCTCGTCCTCCAGGATTTTTGCTTCTTTTGATATGAAACTGTCCATTTTCCTAATTCAGTTCAGTCAAAAATCAAGTGAAATAAAAAGCGATGGTCTTTACGTTAGATTTGGCCATACCAGTCATACAGCCACACCCTTCATGTTACAAGATTTGAAACTCTGAATAAAGTGTTGCACTATGATTGCGAGCTCCCTTGCACAGTCTAATCAATTTCACAACTGGTTGCCATCACCACACCCAGAGAAATCCAGGCAACTCTGCTTTGTCTAAACCCATGGAAAGATATCAATACTCAAAGTATTGAAGAAATTTATTTTTAAAAATTAATTAATTCAAGTTATGCAGGTACTGCTTACTGGGTAAGCATTTATTGCCCAGAGGGTGGTTAAGGATCAAATGCATTGCATTGGTCTGTGTTGTGTGTAGGCCAGACCAGGTGGGGTTGGCAGTTTCCTTCCCTAAAGAACATTAGTGAATCTTTGTGTTTTTATGGATGTAATAATGAGGATGGTGTATGGTTTATACCTTAATATAAGTTTAACTACATATTCTTCCTTTTTAGTATCCCATCTACTATTTTCCTGTTGTCTGCTAGATCTGTTTGTCTACTTTTGTTTGTCATATTTGTGTTTTTAACTTTATTAATCAGTGCATAGGTTCATTTAATTCAGTTGTGAACCATGCTGCAATTCACTGTTTGGACAGTGAATATGCTCCTTCAAAAAAACTTATTTTTTCTGAAAGTCTGTGTTGTGCTAGTAACCACTCCCAGATACAGTTATTGACAAAGTCCACTACTATCAAAGATTTCTTTGAAGAGCAGTGTGTGGAAAGATCAACATTAAAGCACACTTTTAAAGCATGTGTTTATCTCATAAATGCCTTTGAAATTGCAACTGGCATCTGGTAGATTCACTGAAGGAAAGCAGAGAAATTTTCTGATTCCTGGGATAGCAGGTTTGCAACATAGGGGAAGATTGGGTTGTTGGGGCATGTATTCACTGGAGTTGAGAATGTCATTGAAATATATAAAGTTGACTGACTCAGTACAGGGATGATGTTTTCTATGGAGAAAGTGAGGACAGTGGATGCTGGAGATCAGAGTTGAGAGTGTGGTGCTGGACAAACCCAGCAAGTCAGGCAGTATCCAAGGAGCCGGAGAATCGACATTTCGGGCATAAGCCCCTCATGATGTTTTCCATGGTCTGGGGGTAGAGGGAGTAATACCCAGAGCAAGGGGTCATAGTTTCAGGATTGATTTTTGAACAGAGATAAGGAGAAAATTCTTAAGTCAGAGGGTGATGAACTCCTCTAAGGCTGTGGAGACAAAGTAGCCAAAAACATTTAAAGTTTTCAGTGAGTATGGTGTAGAAATAAAAGATCAACCGTGATTATGTAGAATGGCAAATCAGTCTTGAAGGGCTGAATGGCCTCCATCTGTTCCTATTTTCTGTTTGTGGTTATAAGCAGAGATCTTAAAGGTAGCTAACTTAGTTGCTATTGACTAAACTTTTGAATATGACTTCTAACTTGCAACTGGTTTTGTGGGTTGAGGGAAGGTAAGTGCATGATTGTATTGAGGTTCACCAGTACTGCAATATATTTCGACTGCTGCATTAGTTCTGGGTATGTAGAACCTAATGAAATACAGTACTTGGATATACATTTGATTAAAACCAATGAGATGCAATTTTTCATAGATTATTGGAAAAATCATCTCTTCTGTGGTGAGAGATATAAAACAGTCATGGGAGTAGTGATCAATTAGTTGTCTCCGTTGGAAAGTGATTGGGACATATTCACACTATTTCCAGCACCATTTTGAATTGAGAGGGATATGTAGCCTCATGGCATCAGCACTACCTTATCAAGGGCAACTAGGGACAGGCAATAAATGCTGGCCAGCCAGTGATGGCCATATCCCACAAAATGAATAACTTAAAAAAAAAAACCCAATGAGGAATTGATCCATTTTCTCGGAGGATTTGGATTCTTCGTTTTTTTTTAAAGATTTCATTAGTTGGTGTTTTTTCTTTTTTTTTGTTTAATGCTGGGATCTTTTCTGTTCAAAATGTGGTAAATTGTTAGCTCTCAATGTTTCCAGAGTTTTTAGAGCAGTTTATTGGATGTGGATTGGCCTGAAGCTACTTCAGTTAGTTTTGAAGGTCTTGATTTTAAAAGAGAAAGTCTTCCTGGCTTTGTAATTTTAAGGTATCACCCAAGCAGGGAAAAAAATCTAATGCAATTATAAAGTTGTTCAGTTAACACAATACAGTGGGTGCTCTAGTGAATACCCTCTTTTTTCCAATTTTTTGAATGTGTATAACTGAGCTGACAAGCAATGATATCCTCTCTGAGGACATATCTCTGAGCAAACAAAAGATATTCTGAAAGGGGAGGATGAGCAACCAGAGGGTGTGGTCCACATTCGATCTAATTAAAAAGGCAGAAAGAGATGAGATCTGCACAGGAAGTTTTGGGAGTTGGGTCAGAAGTTGAAAAGCATGACCTCAGGATTGTAGTCTCTGGACTACTTCCTGTGCCACATGCTAGTGAGATGAAGAACAGAAAAATATTGTAGTTAAATATGTGGCTATGGAGCTGTGTAGGAGCAAAAGCTTCAGGTTTATGGATCATTGGGATGTCTTTGGGGCAGCTGGGACTGTAGAAGAAAGACCAGTTGCATTTAAACTGGAGGGGCACCAATATCCTGACAGGAAGGTTTCCTTTTGCCCTTTGGAGGGTTTAATTTAGTGTGGCAGGGAGCAGGATCCAGAAGAAGAGTCAGAGACTAAGGCCAGTAAGGCTAAGAGAAAGGGCAAAGGGAAAGGTCACTGAAGGTGGCAGGCCTGGTGTGCTGAGGTGTATTTGTTTTTAATGCGAGGAATATGAAGGTTCGGCAGATGAACGTAGAGCTTAGATTAATGCATATAACAATGTGTCTATTACAAAGACATGGTTGAGAGAGGGTCAAAATGGGCAGCTTAACATTCCAAGATTTAAATTTTTTCAGCAAGATAAAGAGGGATGGGAGAATATCACAGCTGTACTGAGGGAGGACACCTTGGAGGGCTCATCAAGCGTGGCTATATGGATTGAGCTCAAATAGGAAGGGTGTAGTTACTTTGGGATGTACTACATGTCTTCTAACAGCCAACGGATGATAGAGTCACATGCTTGCTAGAAGGCTCAGGAATGGACTGAGGAGAGCCAGGAGGAGGCATGAAAAAGGCTTGGCGGGAAGGATGATGGAGAACCCAAAGACATTTTACTCATACTTGAGGAATAAGAGGATGATCAGGGAGAAGGTAGGGCTAGTCAGAGATAGTGTAGGGAACCTGTGCATGGAGTCTGAGCAGATAGAGGGAAGCCCTAAATGAGTTTTGTGCTTCGATTTTCACTAAGAAAAGGGACTTTGTTGTGAGTGAGAACTTTGAGGAGCCGGAAAACAGGCTTCAACAAATCCAGATTGAGGTTGATGTGCTGGAAATTTTGGCAAACATTAAGATTGGTAAGTCCGCAGGGCCAGATCAGATTTATCCTAGGTTGCTCCAGGAAGTGAGAAAGGAGGTTACTAAGCCGCTGGTGAAGATCTCTGCTTCCTCACTCCCCATAGGAGTCGTACCGGAGGATTGGAGGGAGGCGAATGTTGTTCCTCTTTTCAAGAAGGGTAATAGGGAAATCCCTGGCAATTACAGACCAGTCAGTCTTACATCTGTGGTCAACAAAGTTTTTTGGAAAGAATTCTGAGGGATAGGATTTATGACTATTTGGAAAAGCATAGCATGATTAAAAGCAATCAGCATGGTTTTGTAAGGGGCAGGTCATAGCTCACAAATTTTGAGTTCTCTGAGGAGGTGACAAGGCAGGTTGACGAAGGTCAGGCAGTGGATGTGGTGTATATGGATTTTAGCAAGGCATTTGATAAGGTTCCCCATGATAGGCTCATTCATAAAGTCAGGAGATATGGGATACAGAGAGATTTGGCTGTCTGGATTCAGAATTGGTTGACTGACAGAAGGCAGAGAGTGATTGTAGATGAAAAGTATTCTGCCTGGATGTCAGTAGTGAGTGGTGTCCTATAGGGCTCTGTTCTTAGGCCTCTGTTCTTTGTAATTTTTATAAATGACTTTGATGTGAAGGTTGAGAGTTGGGTTAGTAAATTTGCCGATGATACAAAGGTTGATAGTATCGAGGACTGTTGCAGTCTGCCGCGCAACATTGAGAGGATGCAGAGCTGGACTGAAAAATGGCAGATAGAGTTCAACCTGGATAAATGCAAAGTGATGCATTTTGGAAGGTCGAACTTTAATGCTGAATATGGCATTAAAGACAGGGATTCTTGGCAGTGTGGTGGAACAGCAGGATCTTGGTGTTCCAGTGCATAGGATCCCTCAAAGTTGCCACCCAAGTCGATAGGGTTGTTCAGAAAGCATATGGTGTTTTGGCTTTCGTTAACGGGATAGAGTTTGAGCCGTGAAGTTTTGCTGCAGCTTTACAAAATCCTGGTGAGACCACGCTTGGAATATTGAGTCCAGTTCTGGTTGCCCTATTATAGGAAAGATGCGGAAGATTTGGAAAGGGTGCAAAGAAGGTTTACCAGAATGCTGCCTGGACTGGAGGGCTCCTCTTACAAAGAGGAGTTGACTAAGCTTGGACTTTCCTCTCTGGAGAGGAGGAAGAGAGGTCACCTGATTGGGATGTACAAGGTAATGAGAGGCACGGATAGAGTTGATAGCCAGAGACTTTTCCCCAGGGCAGGGTTGACTGCCACGAGGGCTCATAGCTTTAAAGTGTTGGGAACAGGGTATAGAGAGACATCAGAGGTAGGTCCTTTACACCTGAGAGCTGTGTATGCATGGAATGAGTTGCCAGTCAGTGTGGTGGAAGCAGAGTCATTAGGGACGTTTAAGCGACTGCTGGACAGTCACATGGACAGCAGTGAATTCAGGGGTGAGTAACTTAGGTTATTTTATTTTAGATTAGGATTAATCCTTGGCACAACATTGTGGTGTACACAACATTCTGTGCTGTACTTTTCTATGTTGTGTGTGTGTGTGGACAGATTACAGAAACTTTTTTAAAAAATGGTTAACTTCCCCAAGTTTGACTGACTGGGACTTGCTTTGTGCCAGGGGCTTGGACGGGGAAGAAGTTTATAGGTGTGGCCAGGACCGTTTTCTTTTCAAAACCATATGGAAGTAGCCCATGTGGGGAAGGGGCTATTCTAGTCCTGGTATTTAGAGAATGAGCCTAGCCAGGTGATCGAAGTTTCAGTGGGATAACATTTCTGCAAAAAGTGACCGTAATTCTAAAATTAAAGCTAATTATGGATAATAATAAGAGTAGTCCTCTGATGAAAGTACTTAACTGGAAGAAGGCTAGCTACCACAATTTCAGGCAGGAACTAAGAATGCAGATTGGGGTGGCTGTTTGAGGGTAAAGCCACATTTGACATCTGGGAATCTTTTAAAGGTCAGTTGGTTTAGAGTTCAGGGCTATCATGTTTCTGTGAAAATGAAGGATTTGGATGGTAAGAGAAATTGAGAGCCTAATCAGAAAGAAAAAGAAGGCATACATAAGGTTTAGGAAACTGAAGACGGACAGAACTCTCAAAATACAAAGATAGCAAGAAAGAACTCAAACAAAGTATTTCAAAGGCTAAAATGGGCCAGGAAATGTTTGGTAAACAGGTTAAGTAAATTCCCAAGTTTTTTATACATGTATAAGGTGCAAGAAGGTAGCTAGTGGAAGGGTAGGTCCAATCAAGGACAAAGGAGAGAATTTTTGCACAGAGCCAGAAGTTGGTGAGGTCCTTAAATGAATACTTTGCACTGGTATTCAAAACTGAGTAGGACATGGTGGGTAGAGATTCCTCAGGGGATGTAGGTTAATATTCTTGGATATGTCAATATAAAAAAAGGTGGTGGTGTTGAAAAGCATTAAGGTAGTCCAATCCCCAGGATGTGATGGAGTCTATCCCAGAATGCTGAGGGATGCAGAAGTGGAAATTTTGTATAAAGTTTTTGTATCCTGTTTTTAGTAACAAAGGACCAGAGAACAGCCAATGTTGTTACTTTGAGAATAACAGGCTACTGACCCTTGTGTCAATGGCTGGGAAATTATTGGAGAAGATTCTTAAGAATAGGATTTCCTAATGTTTGGAAAAATATGCACTTGAGCAGCATGGTTTTGTGTGGTGGAGGTAGTGTGTCTCAAAGTTAATTTGAAGAAGTGACAAAGAAGATTGAGGGTAGGGCAGTAGATGTTGTCAATATGGACTTCTGCAAAGCTTTTGACAAAATCCCTCGTGGAAGGCTGATACAAAAGATCGAGTTGCATGAGACCCATGGTGAGCTGATAAGATGGATACAGAACTGGCTCAGTCAAAGACAGACAGTGGTGGAAGGGTGTTTTTCAGACTGGAGTCCAGCAACCGCTGGTATTTTTGAAAGGATCAGAACTGAAACATGTTAACTTTAAGTTGAGGCCCATGGTTTTGATGAATGTGGCATCATCAAGATGTTAATCAAATGATAAAAAAAAGTCAGGTGCATGTTGGAAGGATTTACACAATGGTGGATCTGAGGTCAAACGTTACAGCCATTGATTTTGTGTACACATTATTTGGATTTGGGTATATGCACCATATAAAAATTTACAGGTGACAAAACTTAAAATGGTGGGTATGTGATGAAAACCAAATAACTTGCAAGAGGATGCATGTCAGTAGATTATAGGCATTTAATATAATGCAGAACGTAGATATGGAAAATGTCTATAGAAAATTTACAACAAATACAAACTTTCTTTCTTACAACTTTCCTTTTTTAAAAAAGGAAAAAAAATAACATGTCATAGCAAGTATAATCAGACCAACTATCAAAGCCACAAAAAAGCTATTGGGAGAGCTGGTTCACCTAGTTCAAAAAGTGGATTTTGAGATTAGTGGATTCACCTAGTTCAAAAAGTGGATTTTGAGATTAGCCTTCGAGGCGGAGAAGGTGTCTCAGTAACAATGTTTTAACCATGCTAGAGTACAGGACCTAGTCTTCTGAAAGCATGGAAGCTGCAGAATGGACAAAATGCCAATCGAGAATGTTTTGCAGGCCTTTTGGACTATATAAGGTTGCATTAATGGGGAAGCAATTAATCCATGAAGGCATATGAGCACACACGATGATTTAAACATTGAACCTAAATTAGGTTGCCAATGCCTTTTGAAAAGGATGCAATGAAGATTTATGATATCAGGAATCCACTACTTGAGTTGTATGAAACATTAAGAAAGCAGAGACTATTTATTGGCAATGGAACAGAAAACTCTTAAAGATTTTATGGAGATGTGTAGCATCATGAAGATGTGGGTGTACCTTTTGAGAGTGAAGGACTTGGCAAGTACGTAGACTGCTGGAGAAATTACAAAGTAACATTTGATTCCGAGCAAACAGCACTTGCTGAGTTGCTATGAGACAAAAACACAAATTTGAATTCAGCCAATCGGTTTAAATTATACCCCAAAACTATAAACTCCAACCCAATTTGAGTGGAGTATAGTGACTATCTTAAACGCCAATGACACAATCCAATGCTTTGGGATATAAGATTAAATTAGATTCCCTACAGTGTGGAAACAGGCATTGAAAAAGGAGAAAATGTTAACACTGTTAAAACTTTTTACTTAATTGATTCTTTAAACAGGTTCAAATAGACTGAACGTTAATTGGAGAAATTGTCCTATAGTTTACTCTCAAGGTGGTTTCCTTCTCACCTTGTAGATTCCCATTGCCTCTGAGTGAAGCCAGTAAAATACTGACTCATGATGATGACTGACATTTGAGATTTAAACTTGTCTCTTTAAGACTGGTGTTAAAACATTCTCACTACTTCATCCCTTCTGTATTGTACTTGAAGTTTTGAGTTCCTTGGAGAGAATAGCAAAGAAAGAAAGAATCAAGAAATTTGTTATGAAAAACAAAGTAGAAATCATGTTAGTGTGATCTGAGAATTACCTTTAGCTGATGTTTTTGGAACAATATTCTGACTTTGCTGCTAGTTCTTGTGCTCTTATGTAGAGGTAGGCAATTCAGTCCTTTGCCTATTTTGTCATTCATTATGGTCATGGTTGATCTCCATCTGGCCTAATTCTGCTTTCATGCCTGCTGTCAATAGCCTATCACAAATTAAAAATCTCTCTATCTTCTCCTTAAATTCACTAAATGTGCCAGCATCCACCATACTCTGAGGTAATGAATTTCACAGATTCACCACCCATTTGAAAGAAGTAATTTCTCTTCACCTTTCTCTAAATCTGCTACACCTTCTCCTAAGTCTATGATTGCTCATTCTAGATTGCCCCACATAAGGAAACATCCTCTCCACATCTACTTTGTCAGTCCCCTTTCACATCTTATGTACTTCAATTAGATTTCCTCTCATACTCTCTAGAGTCTGGAAGAATAGGTCTAAACTGTTCAGACAAACTTCTCATCTCTGGAATCAATTTGATGGAGAATAGTTTCTCCTTTGGGAAAATTGGTAAATTAAGAAACAATCTGAAACCTCCTAAAGTTAAGCATGTTGTAGTCAAGTATCTTTGTGCACTAATAGTTCTTGAGTGATGAAGTCCTACTTTTTTTTTTAGGTTTTGTTTTGTCATTGCTTTTGGATACCTCACTTTGTGCCAAGTTAGCAGAGTATATCTCTTTGACTATGGACAGTATTCAGCTGATTTTACTGGGTAAGTGTATTTCTCTTAGTAATTTAATGTGGATTTAGAAATTTTGGGAAAACCTATTACAGTACTTGAGATCTAAGCCAGCCTGGTGACCCTAAATGTTTAAAATAGAATCTGCTTTCTAATATCTGAACTCTAGAGCTGTTAATATAATGTATGAGATTTTGATGTAGCTGAAAATTTGTGATTGAATTCGTTTTATGTTCCCATATAAATTGTTGCTCAATGGAAATTATTCACCAGTTATTAAGGTTCGTAAATAATTTTATTTCGGTCTAAACAGTACTTAGAAGTTCAGAGCTCTGGTGAAACAACCCAGGACACAGATTTCATGGTAACCTTTTCTTAAAATCAATAATTAGCGTACATGCTGTTTTTATATCTCCAAAACTGGGCAGCTTCTCAATGTTTACGTGTCCAGACTTAGTGGTTTGTTATTAGTATGTCTTACCGACAGCTTGTGAATGTTTCGATCTCTGCAGAAGCTGCAGAAGTTCTTAGTTTTGTCACAGCTTGAAGTTTTGCTTTGTAGAATCTTTCCAGGTCAACTCCTCTTGATTTGAGTATCATGACTATAGTCTTGATGTTTAATAGTCCAATTTTCTTTTATCGTTTTTAACTAATTTGACTTTGTAGCTTGCTCAAATGACATTAAAGTTTCTAAATTATTCAAGTAACTATTTGTTTATTTTATTAAGAATAGCTTGTAATGACCAGATTTCCACCTTATCAAGTTTTTCCTAGTAGCACAGCCCTCTGCTTGATGCATGCTTGTACTTTAGTTTCAGTCAAGTTATAGGATCGATTTGGTCAAATTGGAGATAGGTGTACTCTTTATACGATGATATGGCAATGATTATGCCATTTTAGACCTCTATCACTACTCTGTAATGAGGAAAGTAATGCATTCAGTATGACCAAAAATTGCTTTCTCTGCTTCTGTCCTGACGTTTTACAAGCCAATTCACGAAAAGGTTAATGTGGCACATGTATACTGCATAAGTAAGATGTGATTTCAAGATTATTATCTATTGCTCAGATTTTGCTTTTACTAATTAGAAATGCAGTTAGCATATTTAAAATTTTCAATGACCTTATGTGGCAAGTGCTAGTTTATTTGACTACAGAAGGAGGAGACTGTGCAGGATTTGACTTGGCTTCGAGAGAAAGGCACATTGTTTAGCTCACTGCATTACTCCGTTCTGTGAAAAATGTCATTTTAGTCTGCCTGCAGATTGTTCTGAAGAATTTTATTTAAAAAAGATTCAACATTTTTTTGCCTTCTGCTACTTTGTTCTGTAGTCCGATGATGATAATTACGCAGAAGATAACCAGTCTGGCCTTTGAAATTCATGATGGTAAGCAAATATCAAGTTGTTTAATAAATTGTTTAACTGAATCTCATTGTGAATAAACTAAACTATCTATATATTTCTGTTTCTTGTTTATTTTTCCAGATTTAAAGTGTAACTTTGAGTTGGTACAAGTCCTCCTCAGAACAAGAGTTCTGAAAAAGGGTCATGCCAGACTCTAAATATTAACTGCTTTTCTCTGTGTGCTACTGGACCCGCTGAGTTTCTCCACATTCAGTGTTTATCTCTTTCAAGATACTTTCCTTTTGCTCTCTCTCACCTCGACTCTATTATTTCTTGGACTATATCTGCACTAATGGTCCAGGGACACACACATTCAAAGAGGGTCTCTAGCAGCAATGTTGACTTTAGACGTTTTCCAAGCATATCTCATGTATGACCACATATCTAGGACTTCTGCCAGTTCTGATGCAAGCATCCCAGTATATGTCCTATCTCCAACGATCTTCACCTGGAGCTTGATAAATTATTTTTCAAAAAAATTACACCAGGTTAATTAAACAAGACTTGTATTCACATACTTGTTCACTACATTGATCAGCTTTCTAAATATTTAATTCATTTCTGATTGTGTTCACGAGTAATTTTCTTAATGCCACCTGTCAACACTTGCCTGATTTCTGATTAATAGTGATGTTTGTTTCCAAATTTGGTTTTCCTTTTCACTTTAGTGTCTTAGCTTACTTCTCCAAATGCTCAGGTGAACTATAAGTTGGTCTCAGAAAGCACAAAACCATCTGCATGGTACTTCATGCTTGATTAATCTGTTTCGGTGTTTTTTGAGGTCACTAATATACAAACAGTAGGAAACTATAAAGTGATGAAGTTGACAAGTTTTTAACTACACTGAAAGAGTTCCTTCACCCATCTTGTATGGTACAGCATTTCAAGTGCTCATCTAAATACTATTTCAATATCTTGAGGGCTCACATTTCTAGCACACTTTTTCTACTGTGAGTTCCACGTTCCCACTGCCCTCTAAGTGAAATGTGTTTCCTCAAATTCTCTCTGAACCACTTGCTCCTTACCTTAAAATTGCCCCCACATAGTTGTTCATAGATCTCACCAAAGGCATTTCATTAGGTTTCGCACACAGTTATTTACAAAATAAGAAGTTGTAACTGGAAGTCACACTCTGACATGGATTGGTAATTGGCTTTGGAGGTGGATGATTGTAGGATTATCTCTTAAATGGTGAGACATTGGAAAGTATGGCTGTATAAAGTGTACCTAGGTGTCCTCATTATTAAGTCACTAAAGGAGCATCAAGATGTTATTTAGAAGGCTAGTGAAATGTTAGCCTTTATTGCAAAGGATTTAAGTACAAGACTAGTGAAGGCCTGCTTCAGTTATACAGGAGCTTGCTTAGACTACACCTAGAGTACTGTGCACAGTTTTGGCCTCCTTATGTAGGAAAGATATTACTGCCATTGAGGGAGTCAAATGAAGGTTTACCGGACTTGCTCCCAAGATCAGGGGACAGGCCTATGGCAAGAGATTGGACAAATACTTTCCAACCATGCTTTCTCACCTCTTGCTATTTAAGAAATACTCTGTGCATCTGTTTCTCCGAACACGAAGTGTATAACCTCCATGATTTATTTCCATATTCTATATTTACCACCACTTTGCCCAATCACTAAGTCTGTACAAATCCTCCTGAATCCTTCCTCACAACACATTCCTGCTTAGCTTTGTATCCTCTGCAAATTTGGAAATACTACATTTAATTCCCATTGACAAATTATTGATCTATGTTGTGAACAGATGGCGCCCAAGTAGTGATCCTGTGGAACATTGTTAGTGACGATCTATGGACATGAGAATAACTCATTTTATTTTTACAATTTTCTGCCTGTTTTTAGATTAGATTAGATCCCCTACAGTGTGGAAACAGGCCCGCCGACCCTCAGAGTAACCCACCCAGTCGCATTTCCCCTCTGACTAATGCAACTAACAATATGGGCAATTTAGCATGGCCAATTCACCTGGCTTGCACATCTTTGGACTGTGGGAGGAAACCGGAGCAGCCGGAGGAAACCCACGCAGACACGGGGAGAATGTGCAAACTCCACACAGACAGTCGCCCGAGGCTAGAATCGAACCTGGGACCCTGGTGCTGTGAGGTTAGCCAATTCTTTATGTATGTCAGATTCCTGATGAAGGGCATATGCCTGAAACGTCAATTCTCCTGCTCCTTGGATGCTGCCTAGTCTGCTGTGCTTTTCCAGCAACACACCCTCGACTTTATGTATGTTAGTACATTATCTCTTATATCATGCACTTCAATTTTGCTAAGACCTTATCAAAAGCCTTCTGAAAATTCAATATGCTACATCCATTGCCCCATCCTGCCACCCTCACCCCTGTTGGCTTTGTTAATAATGTCTGAAAAAAAAATTCCAGGTTGCCAGAACATAGACTTTTCTATTTGCAAATCCATCCTGACTATGCCCAATCAGTTTAGTTTTTCTAATGTCCACTTATCATATCCTTTATGATAGATTCTCTCATGTTCTCTATAACTGATATAAGGCTGATGGGTCTGTAATTCTCTGTTTGTTCTCTAGCCCCTTTCTTAGTGGAGTGACATTTACAAGAATCCTTCTGGAATTTCAGAATAATTTTATCAATACATTGACTATCTCCACAGTCATACCCTTCACCAGTTGAGGTTACAAAGAACACAGAGCAAAGAAAATTTATAGCCCAGGAACAGGCCTTTCGGCCCTCCAAGCCTGAGCCGATCCAAATGTACTGTCTAAACCTGTAGGTCAATTTCTCTGCTCCCCACCTACTCATGCATCTGTCCAGACGCATCTTAAATGAATCTACCATGCCTGCCGCTAGCAATGTGTTCCAAACGCCCAGCACCCTCTGCGTGAAGTACTTGCCGCGTGTATCCCCCTTAAACTTTCCACCTCTCTCTTTGAAAGCATGACCTCTCGTTATTGAATCCTTCACCCTGGGAAAAAGCTTGTCTCTATCCACCCTGTCTATACCCTTCATGATTTTGTAAACCTCAATCAGGTCCCCCCTCAATCTCCTTTTTTCTAGTGAAAATAAACCTAACCTACTCAACCTCTCTTCATAGCTAGCACCTTCCATACCAGGCAACATCCTTGTAAACCTTCTCTGCACCCTCTCTTAAGTGTCCACATCCTTTTGGTAATGTGGCGACCAGAACTGTACACAGTATTCTAAATGCAGCCAAACCAATTTCTTGTACAATTTTAACATGATTTGCCAGCTGTTATACTCATACCCCGTCCAATGAAGGCAAACATACTATATGCCGTCTTGACCACTCTACCCACCTGTGCAGCAACCTTCAGGGTACAATGGACCTGCACTCCCAGATCTCTCTGCCCATTAACTTTTCCCAAGGCTCTTCCATTCATTGTATAATTCGCTCTAGAATTAGACTTGTCTAAATGCATCACCTCACGTTTGTCTGGATTGAAATCCATCTGCCACTTTTCCACCCAACTCTCCAGTCTATCTATATCCTCCTGTATTCTCTGATAGTCCCTTATGCTTTCTGCTACTCCACCAATCTTTGTCATACCAATCTTTGTTACCATGAAGGACTCTCCTTCTCAACCTTTTCCCTCGCCTGAGGCCCTCAGGTTAAATCACCACCAGTCACTTCTCTCTGAGAGAGCAGCCCCTATGGTCTAGAAAGACTATGGAATGCAACACCTCCTTCAACAGGGTGGCATGATGGCTCAGTGATTAGTCCTGCTGCCTCATCGTACCAGGGACCGGGGTTTGATTCCAGCCTTGGGTAGCTGTCTGTGTGGAGTTTGCACATTCTCCCCATGTGTGTCCGTTTCCACCAGGTGCTTTGGATTCCTCCCACAGTTCAAAGATGTGCGTCTTATGTGGATTGGCCATGCTAAATTGCGCCCGAGTGTTCAGGGATATGTAGGCTAGGTGGATTAGTCATGGTAAATGTGGAGTTGCAGGTTTGGTTGGGATGCTGTTTGGAGGGTCATTGCTGACCCACCGGGTCAAATGGCCTGTTTCTGCACTGTAGAGTGTCTGTGAATACTCTGGGATATAGACTCAGGTCCTGGAGACTTATCAACCTTCATTAAATTCTCCCGTACAGCCACCTGATTTCTCTTAACCACTCATTCTTCCATGTCACTTGGACCTATAACAGTTGATTTCTTATACCTTTCTTTATGAAAATAAATAAAATAAAAGTAATTATTTAGCTTCTTTGCCATTTCTGTATTCCCCTTTCTAAATTCTGACTCTGCTTTTAATAGATCCACATTCATCTTAGCTAAGTGTTTCCTTTTTGTATATCTGTAGATGTTTTTCAGTTCATTTTTGTTTATTACATTTATGATGAATGAAAAAATCCATGTTACAGATGTTCCGTTAGGAGGCACAGTAATTTATATAGGCGAAAGTGAGGACTGCAGATGCTGGAGATCAGAGTCAAGATTAGAGTTGTGCTGGAAAAGCACAGCAGGTCAGGCAGGAGCAGGAAAATCGACGTTTCAGGCATTCCTGATTCCTGATGAAGGGCTCCTGCCCGACACGTCAATTTTCCTGCTCCTCAGATGCTGCCTAACTGCTGTGCTTTTCCAGCACCACTCTAATCTTGACAGTAATTTATATAGATGAGAATAGAAAGTTGTAAAGGGACAGACTAAGGCAATCTATCTTCCCCACTTTTATAGATGGGGTGGTGTAGTAAACTGACATTGAATTTCTTTGATCAACACTTGACACCTCATATGTATGTACTGAAGGTTCACAATCTGAATATCACTGGCACTATTTTGTTGCCATAGATTTATATGCATTATTACATAGTGCACTAATTACAGGGTGTGTGTGGAGTGTTTCACAAGATACTTAAATTGCATAGTTTGTTTTTTTAAAAGTAGTTCATTTTATGATTACGCATGTTAGCAAGTCTCTTACTTTAACAAAATTGCACTTTTAAACAGGATTTTAGCATGTGGTCTGGGCATTTACTTATACTGACTCACTTTTGAGATGATTGGTTTTTAACAGTGAAGCAATTCAATCTTGACAGTACAATTATTCATTAATTATCAGTTGGGTTGTGTCTTGCATAGGCTTTCATTTGTAATTTTAAGAATTATTTAGTCATCATGTTGCAAACTTAATGAATAGTTACATCTAAATGCATTGTAGCTTTGAATATTTAGGCTAGGTTTTCTGCCCAGTGATTTTGAAAGAGTGGCAAATCTAGAACAATGGGACAGCTTGCTTCTGGTTTATGAAAGCTAAATTGTTGAGTACATCTCTGGCTAGTTGATCCAGTGGTATTGTTCTCATTTTAGGGCTCTTGGGCAAAGCATGCCTAGTAAGGAAAGAAAACCTTTTAATATCTCTATTTCTTCCAATATTTTGTAAGTGATGGATGGGGTGAAGGCTTAGAGGTAGGAGGGCTGGAAATGCTATCAACACTGAGTTGCTGTGTTGCTTAACTGGAGGGGGGTTTGCATTACAGGTTTATGAACATTGGGGTGTTGGAAATAATGAATATGGAAGAAGTGCAAGAGATTGGAGAGTGGCAAATTTGTAACTCCATATAAGAAAGGGTGCAGGGACAGTCTTATCAACTGTAAACCAGATAAATGATGTTAGGCTGAGTATGGTTTTAGAATCCGTAAATGTGGTGGGGGGTGGGGAATACTCAATGGGGCACCTGGAGAGGTTTCAGTTTGTTAGAGAGTCAGGTCAGATTATTAAAAGATGGATTGTGCTTGATGAATCTTATTTGAATTTATTGAATTATTAGAAAATATTGAAGGAAATGCAATGAAAATCCATACAAAAACTGTTAACAAAATTGTGGCTCATAGTTTAGGAAAATCATTGCCAAGTTGGGTTTCAAAAATATGCTTTAGGAGACAAAACAGTGGTCTTTATTTTCAGAATAAAATTTATACTTTTCCAAAAATTAATATTAGAATCATTGTCTTTTTATTGATGACTATAAATTACTTTGGATATTGAAACAGTAAAATTTTAATATTTGCTGCTTGTACCAAACTTAAAGGTGTGGCAAAAACAGGGGTGGGGGGGAGGGTGTAACTCTATTGACTGCAACAGGACATAAGTAGAAATAGTGGAGTGTGCAGACAAGTGGCAGGTGACATTTCATAGATGTGTGAGGTGATACATTTTGACAGGAAGCATACTGAGAGGCAATGTAGACTAAAATGTGTGTAGGGACATAGGAATCTGTAAGTACACGTGCAAGACAAAAGAGTGTGGAACTGCATATACGCTTAGATCTTTGAAATGGCAAGACATTGAGACAGTGAGTAGCAGAGCACATGGGATCTTGGGTTTCATAAATAGAAGCGAAGAGTTCAAAAGAAAGGAAGTACAGCTCCATAAGTCTGTTTAAGCACTTAATAAGATCGTGGCTGCTCTGACATTCCTTAGGACCTCGTTCCTGAGTTTTCCCCGTAATTCTTGATTCCCCTATTGATCAAGAGTCTATGTCAGCCTTTAAATATACGTAAGGACCCTACCCCACAGTTCTGTGGCAGGGAGGTCCAAGGACAGTCTCTTCTCTGAAAGAAGAAAGTTTCTCCTCAGTCTTAAATTGGCACTCCTTTTGTTCTGAAACTATGCCCTCTGGTTCCTATGATCTCCTATTCCATGAACATACATGGAATAGTGTAGGTTAGATGGGCTTCAGATTGGTATGACAGGTCGACGCAACATTGAGGGCCGAAGGGCCTGTACTGCGCTGTAATGTTGTATGTTCTATGAAAAAGGTGACTGGGGAGACAAAAAAAAGGCTTGAGCGGTACTTGGGTATCTATTTGTTCATCATTTGGATGCTTTCATATTTGGGTTGAGTTGACAAAAATTACAGCCTACATCTTACCAGGTTGATGCATCATACCTGAGGCCATCAGAAATTACCACTTCTAAATAGGGCTAGTTTGTGCAGAATTTTAATTACTGTACCAGATCTTGGAGACAATATCAATATGGTTATCGTTTAAAAATTCTATCGGCTCATGCAGAAGACTTTAAGCTGCTGGACAAAAGTGATTTAGTCACTTAGGCTTGTCTAATTTCATAACACATTGACACTTGCAGCCAGAGCTAAACACAAAGCTGTACAAAGATAATTAGAAGGACATAGTGGATGATTTGATTAACTAAATTCTCAAGTTCTTGGGTCACCACAACAGACCGTGGGAAGATCACAAAACGTGAAACTTACTGCCAATTTCGAGTTCTAGCTCATGAGGAATAATTGGGACTCTGGCTTCTTCCTGCAACCAAATCTGCTACTGATTGGAAGCAAATGCTTCCAGAGTTCTGCTTTATTAAGGAGAGGTTTGGTCTTGGAGCTTTAGCATATTTTGAAAAGGAGGGCTAGTCTTGTAGCCTGTCATCATTTGTTGTTATAATAATCTCTTTCAATGGAAAGGAAGTTTTGAACCATTCGGTTGAAGGCCTGTTTGGAACCCAAATTTTACCAAGATGGTGAGAATTCCTTACATTCACCTTGTGTCCCTTGTCCAAACCTTAAATTTGTATCTCCTAGTTCTTGAACCACAATGTGAAAAACTTTCTTTACCAACCTTCTGAATAAATCTCAAATCTTACACACCAACAGCCCATCTAAGTGGTGCATTTGCTGGGAAAGTTACATGTACACTGATCAGCATACCAATGAATGGCATCTATTTCTGGAAACTGCAGACCAAAACATTTACAAGGGACATTTTTGAACGCCTATCAAATTTCTTTTCAATCTCCTTTACTGAAGGCGAAGAATCTCAACTCCTTCAAACTAACTTTGTACTGTAGTTTCAATACCTCATCTCAGAAACCAGCAATATATCTCCTCTGCATCCTTTTAGAATCAGGTTCCATGCAGTGTGGGAACAGGCCCTTCGGCCCAACAAGTTCAAACCGACTCTCCGAAGAGTCACCCACCCAGACCCATTTCTCCTACCCTATTACCCCACATGTACCCTGATTAATGCACCTAACCTACAACCCCTGAACACTGCAGGCAATTTAGCATGGCCAATCCACCTAACCTGCACATCTTTGGATTGTGGTAGGAAACTGGAGCACCTGGAGGAAACCCACGCAGACACAGGGAGACCGTACAAAGTCCACATAGACAGTCATCAGAGGTTAAAATTGAATCCATGTCCCTGGAGCAATGAGGAAGCTGTGCTAACCACTGAGCCACCATGCCATCCCTTAAGACCCCTTACATCTATCACCTTACTTACAATCGCCATCACTTGAGTAGTAGTATCAGACAATGTGAGGGGATAAAGGCTGATGAGTCCCCTGGCCCTGATGATTTGATTCATAGGATCCTAAAAGATGTAGATACAGAAATAGCTAGATCAGTTGTAATTGTCTCAAAAACCTTGGATTCTAGAATAGGAAGAGTTGAGGGATAAGGGCCAAGCACTGGCAAATGGTACCAGATTAGTTTAGGATATCTGATTAGCATGGACGAGTTGGACAAAATGGTCTGTTTCATGTTGTACACCTCTATGCATTTAAGTATCAGAGGATTAAAAAAACTGCCAATGTGACATTGCTCTTCAAAGAAAACGTGAGGGAGGCAAAAAACGGGTAACTATAGACCAATTAGCTTAATACCTATTGTTGGAAAAGTATTGCCATTAATTATTAAGGAGGTAATAGCAAAGCATTTGAAAATCACAATTGTATCAAGCAGAGTCAGCATAACTTCATTTAAGGACAATCGTGCCTGACTAATTTATTAGCGCCAATCAGTGTGACAGAGGAGAACCAGTAGATGCGCTGTATGTGGACTTCCAGAAGGTGTTCCACAAGGTACCTCACAAAAAGTTAAGTCGTTAAATAAGCGCCCATAGCATTGGAGGCAGTATGTTAGCACAAATAGAGAATTGAAAAGTGGGCAGGAAACAGCAAATGGGGATAAGAAGTTCTTTTTCAGTTTGGTGATCTGTGACACTCCACCAGGATCAATATTGGGACCACAACTGTTTACAATATATATGGATGACTGAGAGAATGGAAGTGAATGTTCTGTAGCCAAATTTGCAGACAAAAAAGGCAGAAAGGCAAGTTGCAACTGGGACACAAATAGTTTACAGGGAAATATTGATTGGTTAAGTGAGCAAAACGTTAGCAAATGAAGTATAATGTGTATAAAAAAAAAAGTGAAGTTGTTCATTTTGGAAGGCATATCAGAATACTATTTACATGGGAGAAAAGCTACAATGCAAAGGCACTTGGCGGTACTTGTACATGAAACACAAAAGGTACACGCAGGTACAGCAAGTAATTAGGAAGGCTAATGGAATATTGGCCCTTACTTCAAGCGAATTGGGCTATGAAAAGTAATGTTTTACGACAACTGGACAAGATGTTGGTGAGACATCTGGAGCAGTCTTGGTCCCCTCATTTAAGGAAAGATATTGCATTGGAAGCAGTTCAGATAAGGTTCAGTAGGATAGTCCCTGCTATGGAGGGAATGTCTTATAAGCAAAGGTTAAACAGGTTGGGACTAAATTAGAATTCAGAAGAATAAGAGGTGATCTCTTTGAAACGTATAGGGTTCTTAAGGGGATTGACAGGGCAAATGCCGAAAGGATGTTTCCCCCTTCCATGTAGGAATTCTTTTCAGTAGGGATGAGTTCCACTCTTAATGTTCTCAAAACAAAATATTGTGAGCCAGTCAGCACTGTGTATAACTGCTCTCAGCTGACAAAGAGACTATTATCCAAAGCTCAAGATTTGTCGTTCAGAACAGCTAACACTACTTGCCCTAAACTCTTGATTTGAGAAGATTGGATTTCTGTCTATTTGAAGTTAATTTGTGAAGTATTCATGCTAATCTGAAAGATTTATTGTTATGATGGCTGAGAACATTTTTTTGGCAAGTGTCTAACGCAAAGAAATGCGCTGTCTCCTGGATAGTAATAGGTGTGCCGAATCACTAAGACAAGAAAACAATTGCCTGTCTGAGTAAGTGTTTTTGTTGCTACTGATCCTTAAACATTCTGAAACAATTCTTTGGATATTTTATAAACCTATGTTTTAAAATAGAAAATAGTATTGACATTTTTTTGTGATAGCATAATTAGTCTTGGGAATTGTATTTGTTGGAATTATATTTGTTAGAACTAACAATATAAATAGAATTTTCTTAATTATATGATTGTCAAACACTGTTATGGGGAATTGATGCTTAATATCATTTAGTTGCCTAAACTGGTCAAATATTTTGTGGAGGCTGACCACTAAGAATTTGCGAGCTCATTTCATTTTTCTTTCATGTAACTGAAGGAAATAATTTATTGAATTAAATTTAGATTGCTATAAAATGGATATGTGGTTACATACAAGGCTTTCTTAAAGTGATAACATACCTTCTTATTTTCTGTAGTTTCCAGTAGAAGGTCAAAGCAGAGCGATAATATCTCTTTATGAGCAATTTGGAATTAGTTCAGCACGAGATGGTAATTGTCATAGTCTATGGATTTTCTTTGACCCTAGATTAATTGTTTTATTTTATAATGTATGCTTTTTTATGCATGCATGACATGCTGGTGGTTGTTGCATGTCAAAATAGAATGGTGCATGATTTCAATCCTACTTGAATTCACTTTGAAAGAGAGCTACATATATGTAAATTGTTGAGAAGCTTCATTTAGCAGCTATGTTCTCAGTAGAAGCATTCTGCAGCACTTGAGCGCAAGAAGCCATGCTGAGTTAATTGGAGAATGAAGCTTGCATGATTGTTCCCAGCAGCAAAATGAAGAATCATTCATATATATTCAGCTAAGATGGTTCATGGCTGAAGGTGGTTAATGAACAATGAGCAAAAATAGATGTATTAACTTAAATTTGTGATGTGAAAAAAAAATCAAATGTTTAATTTTGTCAAGTTAGATGTACGTCTATTTTTTGTTTGTTTTAAATGAGTCTTCCAATCATGGAAAGAGGAAATATCACCAGGTATTCAAGGTTTATCTGTCAATACAAGGCCTCTTGTATGCCTGAGCCTCATACATACACATATGGGGAAAGATACTTATTGTTGGCATTCGTTTTGTTGATGCAGCTTTTTTTAATAGGATTAAGATCATTTGTATTAAAAGTAAAAGCTGTAAATTGTTTTTTCTTACACAAGTGTTGAAGCTGTAATTTTCTTTAAATTCATATCATTAATGCATCTTTTAACACCAGCCTTTTTATTTTTTTTTTGTTTCTGTCCACATTCTAAAGTATAATTAGTTATCCCATATCCCAGTTCCCGGCTACTTTTGCAATTCTTGATTTGATTGAGTTAAAGTACTTTTTGATACTTGTTTATCCGTCTCACCTTCATCTGGTCCATTTCCGACTTTTCCCTTTCCTGACTTCATTGTTTCCATTTCTTAGAATCGGCTGTCCACCACTATCCATTACAAGCCCACCGAATCCTACAGCTAATTCAAATACACCACCTCATACTCTGCTTCCTGCAAGTTCTCTCATTTTCCAAGTTATCCACTTTTGCATCTGTAGTTCCATCAGTGTACTTCTGATTTGATTTCTTTCCTTTAACTGAGGAATCCCCTGTACTGTGGTTGTCAGGGACCTCGGCTGTGTCTGATCGATCTCTTGTACTTTTTCCTCCTCCATCCCAGAACAAAGATAGGGTTTCCTTTGATCTGACTTTCCACCTTGCTAGTCTCCACTCTTAAAAGATCATGCACTTCTTCTGTTTTTTACCTTCTCCGGGGAATGCCAGCATTGAACAAATGGTTGTCTCCCTATGCTGTCAGCGTTTCACAGGGACTATTCCCTCAGTGACACCTTTGTCTTCTCCTAATATGATCCACTTTAGCTCTTATGTCATTTAAGTTCATGAGCACAAAAGCAATCAGCTGAGCTGTGTTGGTCATGTCAATAGATTCATCAAACTACGGTGAGCATAATTGCTGAAAGGATTCTTTGGACAAATGTTTGACTCTCCTTGCTGCTCTGGAAGTGCCAAATGACATGCTCTGGATTGCATTTTTCTTTTGCTTTTAGTCTTTGAATAAAAAACATCCACAATTATTGCTTTGATTAGTTCACCATCTGTATATAATTTTTTTTTGTTTTCTCAGAAGATTACAAACTTGAAATCCAGCTTCAGTGCAGGCTTAGCCTTTTGTTGTTGGTTAAGGATAAAATGACTGAGCTTTCAAAACAGCCTTCTGCTCATCAACTTTCTTTGTCCAAGGCATACTGTTCAGAGAAAACCTCACATGAATTTACTGCACAACATGGTGTGATTCCTTTTTTTTAACTTACCAATATATATTCGTGACATACAATGTAAATGTCTTGCCTTTTACAGTTGTGAACATCAATTTATTTTCCCATTCCAGGTGGAAATTGTACATTTCTGGTTCCTTTTTTTAGATGGCCCAGTTTCAAAGCTCATCATTATTGCTGGAGGCATGGAAGGTCATTTCTGTGGTTGCAATTTGTTTCCAGGCCACTGGTTAGCTTGCATCGCTCTGATATCTGATTTGAATGTGGCACCATGCCCCATAACATTTCTTCTTACGTGGAAGCAGCTGTAAAAGAAAAATGCAGGGCGAAAGAGAATGAGTAGAAGAATGGGGCTAGCTGAACTGCTCCGCAAGCACATGATGGGCTAATTTGACTCCTGTGTATCTAGTGCTGTAATATATTGGCATCAGTTACTAGTACACCTCTTCATTTGGAAGCACTAGCTTTCGGAGTGCTGCTCCTTCATGTGATTGTGATAGCCACCTGATGAAGGAGCAGCGCTATGAAAGCTAGTGCTTCCAAATAAACCTGTTGGACTATAACCTAGTGCTGTGTGATTTTCAGCTTTGTACATCCCAGTCCAACACCGGTATCTCCAAATTATGACCTCTTGATTTGTTTGCATTGGCACTACAAAGTTAGATTTACCCTGCAATGATAGTCCATGTACACTAAACTGAAACATGATGCACTAAGCTGGCAAAATCTGCTAGGAGTTTGCATTTTTCTTAGCTATGCAGCTTTCAGAAGCAGAAGTGGCATGACAATTCATATACGTGCAAGGGAGGGATTGTTTTTGCCTTCATCACAGACTTTGTTTCCTGGCTGCCATTTCCATTATTCTCCATGGCAGCTGCCTGCATCTGAGTCAGGCCATTCGCAACCTTGACGTTCCGTTTGACCTCAGTGGAGTTCAGAACAATATACCTGCTTCACCACTAAGACTGCTCACTTTATATTTATATAACAACTACACTTCTGCTGTTGAACTCTCAATTAGGCCTTAAGCTATTCTAGTGCATTCCTGGCCAGTATTCTACTCTGCATAAATTTTGCCGACATTCAAAATTCTGGGTATATCTTAGCTGTTTTCAAGCCTTAGTCACCATTCTGCTCAGTGGCCTACTGGTCTAGCAACACCTGAGTTTTAAGATCCTCATTCTTGTTTCCAAATCCAACCATGGAATTGCTCTGTATCATGTTCCCATTTAGCTGCTTGGCTGCTCAAAGGTTCCATGCACACCAATCGGTGTGACTTTTGACTCGAAGTCACAGCAGTGCGCTGAACTCCAGTTCATGCAGCAGCAGAAACGTTATATACACTGTAGCTCTTTCAGGTATCCATGTCTCCAAGATCTCTGCATTGCTTCAATTTTTGTATTTTGTGCTTTCCTGATCATCACAACATTGGCAAGCATCCTTTCAAATGTCTTCCCTATATGATCTGGAATTTACCTCTACCTGTCTATGCTTCCCTCCTCTTCAGGATGCTCCTTAAAACCAAATGTTTTGATTGAAGCTTTGGTTCTTTTTCCAGATGACTTGTGTCAATTATTTTTCTGACATATTGCTATTAAATATCTTCAGACCTTGGAGTGCAGGTTCATAGTTCCTTGAAAGTGGAGTTGCAGGTAGATAGGATAGTGAAGAAGGCGTTTGGCATGCTTTTCTTTATTGGGAGTATTGAGTACAGGAGTCGGGAGGTCATGTTGTGGCTGTACAGGATATTGGTTAGGGTTGAAACTTTATTGCTGGAACAGCACAGCAGGTCAGGCAGCATCCAGGGAACAGGAGATTCGACGTTTCGGGCACACGCCCTTCTTCAGGAAGAAGGGCCTGTGCCCGAAACGTCGAATCTCCTGTTCCCTGGATGCTGCCTGACCTGCTGTGCTGTTCCAGCAATAAAGTTTCAACTTTGATCTCCAGCATCTGCAGACCTCACTTTCTCCTCGAGGATATTGGTTAGGCCCCTGTTGGAATATTGCGTGCAATTCTGGTCTCCTTCCTATCGGAAAGATGTTGTGAAACTTGAAAGGGTTCAGAAAAGATTTACAAGGATGTTGTCAGAGTTGGAGGATTTGAGCTATAGGGAGAGCTATAGACATTTACATTGTATGTCACGAATATATATTGGTAAGTTTAAAGGAAAAAGGAATCACACCATGTTGTGCAGTAAATTCATGGGCTGTTTTCCCTGGAGCATCAGAGGCTGAGGGGGTGACCTTTTTATAGAGGTTTACAAAATCATGAGGGGCATGGATAGGGTAAATAGGCAAAGTCTTTTCCCAGGGGTCGGGGAGTCCAGAACTAGAGGGCATAGGTTTATTGTGAGAGGGGAAAGATATAAAAGAGACCTACAGGGCAACTTTTTCACACAGAGGGTGGTATGTGTATGGAATAAGCTGCCAGAGGAAGTGGTGGAGGCTGGTACAATTGCAACAGTTAAGAGGCATTTGGATTAGTATGTGAATAGGAAGGCCGGTTGCTTGCAGGTGGGACTAGATTGGGTTGGGATATCTGGTTGGAATGGACGGGTTGGACCGAAGGGTCTGTTTCCATGCTGTACATCTCTATAACTCTATATATTGCTGTGCTGAAAATCAATACAAGTTGATGATTTTCATTTTTGTACAAATACAAGCCTTTCTTTATCCAGCTGAGTGGCAAAACATTCAGCCAATTATGTCCTACTTTCTGCAACTTTGTAAATTTCTTTTTTCTCATTGCCTTGAATAACCCTTCTGAAAAACTTATTTTGAATGAAACTTTTTATTGGTGAATTGGTGTCTTTTGCTTGCTCCCAAAGGGTTTTAAGCTTCTGCATTATTCATTCTGTATAAATGCCATAAATAGTTTATTTGGATGGTGAGAAGGAAGGGAACATGGGTGTATGTGCATTCTTTAATAGCAATCATTCTTGTACTTAAATGCAAAATATTTGATTTGTCCATTAATTTTTCACATTGCTTTGCTTTGTTAACTATGCCTGGTGGGAGTGTGGCTTTTAATATTTTGAGTTGTGCTTTGTAATTTGGAAGAATTGAGAAGCAAAACTTGGAAAAATTTAAATAATGAGTACTCTCGGCTATATTGAGGCAATTTTCCAAATCCACCCTTCTGGCATAATTCTTTTGAATGTTTAACGTTGGTCTTGTTAGTTAGATAGGAAAATATTTGCATTTAAATTACAAATCATTCATAAAATTTAAATTATTTCTGAAACCTAATTTATTAGTTCTCTCCTTGGGCTGGTGGGGGAGGGGAGCGGTGCTCGGGGGCTAGGCCATGGGAGCATTCAAGCCCTAAAATTATTGAACTCTATATTGTGTCCGCAGGGCTGCAGGGTTCCCAAGAGGAAAGTGAGATGGTGTTCTTTTAGATAGTGCTGAGCTTTGCTGGAGCACTGCAGCAAGCCTCATACAGAGATGTTGGCCAGCGAACAGGGTGGTGTTGAAGTGGAAGCACACAGGGCCTTTTTGTTTGAGGGCAGAACGGGGATGTTCTATGAAGTGGTCATCCACTTTATCCTTCATTTCTCCAATATAGAGGAGATGACATTATGAGCAGCAAATGCAGTAAATTAGGTTGTGTGAAATGTAGGACGAGGGCTGCTTCACGTGGAAGATATGTTTGGGCCCTCAGATATTGAGGAGTGGGGCTGTGGTGGTGGGGTGGGGGGAGGGTGGCACTAATATTCACTGAAAATCCACCTAATCCCACAGCTACCTGAACTATACATCGCATCCTGCTCCCTGTAAAGTCCACTCCCACACACACAGCAGGCTTTGTTATCACACAGTCTGCCATTTCACGCTACCTATTGTTAGCCACTAACTGTCTCCATTAACAGTTATTTACCCTCCAAATCAAATCATTATTCACTCCTTTGTTTCTCCAATTGTTCTTCTCTCTCTTTGGGCTCTATCCCTACCTACCATTTACTCCTTACACCCTCCTCCCACTATCTCCTGCATATAAACTGATATTTCCTAGCTACTATCAGGTGGGAGGAAAGGTCACCAGACCCTAAATGTTAACTCTGATTTCTGTTCATAGATGCTGCCAGACCTGCTGAGCTTTTCCAGTAACTTCTGTTTTTGTACCTATATTTGGAAGTGTGATGGGAATAGAGCAACGTCTTTTCCCTGGATTGGGGGAGTCCAGAACTAGTGGGTATAGGTTTAGGATGAGAGGGGAAAAGTTTAAAAGGGACCTAAGGGGCAACCTTTTCATGCAGAGGGTAGTATGTATATGGAAATATTGGAGGCTGGTATATTTACAGCATTTCAAAGGCATCTGGATGGGTATGTGAATAGGAAGGGTTTAGAGAGATATGGGCCATGTGCTGGCAAATGGGACTAGATTATTTTAAGATATCTGGTCGGCAGGGACAAGTTGGACCGAAGGGTCTGTTTTAGTGCTGTACGTCTCTATGAATCTATAATGACGCAGAGTCACACACTTGATTCCAAACAGTGTCTTGGACATTCCTGAAAATCTTTGACCTCAGGTAGTCACAAGGTCAAGAGTGCTATGTTGTTGCAAAGGAAATTGCTTATTTCTGATTAGTATTTAGTGACATTTTGGTTTGTATTAATTTCCTCTATCATTTGTGGGTTTTTTTCCCTGAAGTGGTCTGACAAAACTTCTTTTTTGGCTTATCAAACACAGTGCTCAAATCTCTGCCAGTTACGGACTTAGGAACAGAATATAAAGTCGCTGCATTTATATTGCATCTCTTCAGAAATGGCATTCCATTTCCCTAATTGTGCAGCACCAGGACTCAAAATCTTAACATGTGGCACTTCGCTGAAATATTCAGATTTTGGTTGAAGCTTTTCATCTTGCGTTCAGGCTGACAAACGCAAGAATGTCAAATTTCAAATGATTACAACATCTTATCCTAAAAGGAAAGAGCGTACTGATTGGTTGGCAAATTGTTTCTTGTTGGCCAAGGCATTGCAATTGGGAAAGTAATGTCTGCTCAGATGAGGAATATGATAGACACCTGAAAGTGCTCAAGGATGCCCTTATAAGAACAGGATACGACACTCAATTCATTGACCGCCAATTCTGATGGGCCACAGCGAGAAACCATAATGACCTCAGGAGACAGATGTTGGCTGCAACCGATTAGGGTACCCCTCATTGTCCAGTACTTCCTGGGAGCCGAAAAACTATCCCATGTTGCAGGCTGCGAAGAACATCTTATCGATGAGGATGCGCACCTCCCTAAGGACTTCCCCATGCCTCCACTTCCCTCCTTTTAAACAACCACCAAACCTTAAACTCATTGTTCGCAGCAAACTGCCCAGCCTTCAGGACAACATGGACCACAAAACCGTGCAACCCTGTCACGGCAGCCACTGCAAGATGTGTCAGAGTGTTGACACGCATATCACCATTACATGTGGGTACACCAACCACGATGTATGCAGTAGGTATTCTTGTGACTTGGCCAATGTTGTCTATCTCACACTGCACGCAAGGTTGCCCTGAGGCATGGTACATTGGCGAGACCAAGCAGATGCTACAACAATGGATGAATGGACACAGCACAACAATCGCCAGTCAGGAGTGTTCCCTCCTAGTCAGGGAACACTGCAGCAGTCCGGGACATTCAGTCTCGGACCTTCGGGTGATCTTTCTCCAAGGTGGACTTTGGGACAAGCAACAACGCAAAGTGACCAAGCAGAGGCTGATAGCCAAGTTTGATACCCATGGGTATGGCCTCCAACCGGGACCTTGGGTTCATGTCTCACTACAGGTGACCCCACTATACTATGCTCTCTCGCTCTCTCTCTCTCTCTCTCTCTCTCTCTCTCTCTCTCTCTCTCTCTCTCTCTCTCTCTCTCTCTCTCTCTCTCTCTCTCTCTCTCTCTCTCTCGTGCATGCGCGCATACACACTTACATACTCTGTTACTCATGCAGACCCCACACAAGCACTCTCTCATAAGCACACATGCAGCCCCTGCACACTCATCCACGCATGCACCATCTTACAGGCTTATACCCATCACATTCTCACACATACTTGACCAAGCTTACACACATTCATATGCACTCACGCATGCATGTGCACACTCAATCACTCACACTGTCTCTCCTGCACGCGCACACAGGAGTTTATGGGGTGAATTTATATTTGCAGAATTACATTTTACTTTGCTCAAAAACTGTATAGGTCCATGTAAGATTCTGTAAGTCCTACTTTAGAACCAGTCTCACTCAACATTTGGACACAGACAGACTTTAACCTCCACCTTTTAAGGCATTCTGGGCTGAGATGGCACCTAATTGTGAGGAAAGCGAAAGCTATTTTGAGAACGTAACTTAAAATGAGTTCTGAGGTTTACATATTGAAGAACTGGAACTAACCTATGCCATTCTAAAAGATGAAAGACTTAATCTGAATGTATTTAATATATCATTACAGCTTGATGACACTGTAACGCTTTTGCTATAAATTGTATGTCTTATGGTCTTGTTCTCCACAACCATCTGATGAAAGAGCAGTGCTCCGAAAGCTAATGCTTCCAAAAAAACCTTTTGGACTATAACCTGGTGGTTTGTGATTTTTAACTTTGTCCACCCCAGTCCAACACCAGCACCTCCAAATCAGGAAGGTAATAGGCAACTTTACATTCTGAGCTCTCTGATAATTCTAAGCTAAAAGATTTGAAAGTTTTCCTTTTTACAGAGAATGGATTCCTGTGTATGAATGTATGTTGCTTCAAACATGTACAAGTGAGCTACATTTTGAGCTTGACTGAGACTGCAGTTAGGCAGCCTATGGTTGCAAAATCAAAAGCAATGCTTACTGTGAAATTTGATTGCTCAGTTGGGTGTCACTGGCTGAACAAGTCTGAATGCACAAATAACTGTACTGAAAACCAATTTAAGATTCTGTAGCTCAAAACATGGGTTTGTTTACACTACAAGAGATCTAAACCATCTTCTAGAATCTGTCGTCTGCAAACGGAAGGAAGATGTTCGAGCCTTATGCCTCTTTTTTCCTGTTGCTTTCTCCAGGGAAATATTTTGACCAACCAACATTCCTCTTCTCTCCTGCACTGTTTAAAAAAAAAATGACTGTGTGTGGTAGTGTGAAATTTGGTGTTCTTGTTGGTTCTGATGAATGCAAAATGATAAGCTTTAGCTACATTTCACTCTCATCAGCACTATCAGTAGTTTAGCCTTTTGTGGGGAATAAAAGTCCACAATTGATTCCCTTCATATAGGAGTGATTGTTTGGTGAAAGGATGTTTGTTTTAAAACTGAAGTCCGAGAAGGTCATGCGCAGTCATTTGCTAAAGAGTATGATTGTCCTCCTAGGAAACTCTGTACCACTATTCATGGGTTCTATGTGCTCTTGTGTCGCTGATGAGCCCAATCCTCGAGCTGCATCTCTGATCATACGTTCAACAAGTGTTTCCAGGAAGTGGAATTGGTCCTTGTCCCTTAAATCCTTTTTCAAGTTCCTTTTCTGTATTTCCTCTTTTTGGTGGGTGTTGTCAAAGAATTGTCCCTTTTGTAAAGGTATTTGCTCTAAGTTGGTTTCTTCTGAATGACCGATGTTGCATACCTTGAGGGAAGTCTTTAGGGAGTCTTTGAAATCCTTCTATTATTTTTCTCTCATTCAAGTGCCTTCCTTGAGCTGGGCAAAAATGATTAACTTTGGCAGTTGGAGCTCCCATCCTCTGCACATGACAATAGGAAAAATCTTGGGGCTGATGACACACTTCCCTGCTTGACCTCAAAGGATTCTGTCATATTGTTGGTGAGGATCATTGCCAGCATCTTGCCATGGAGGAGATTGAGGATGTTGATGAATTTCACTGGACAGCCAGCCTTTGACATGTTTCAAAGTTTGTGAGAAGATTTGTAGCTCAGGTGCTCGTTGTTGTGGTTCTGTTCGCCGAGCTGGGAATTTGTGTTGCATACGTCCCCTGTCTAGGTGACATCCTCAGTGCTTGGGAGCCTCCTGTGAAGCGCTTCTGTGATCTTTCCTCCGACATTTGTAGTGGTTTGAATCTGCCACTTCCGGTTGTCAGTTCCAGCTGTCCATTGCAGTGGACGGTATATTGGGTCCAGGTCGATGTGCTTATTGATTGAATCTGTGGATGAGTGCCATGCCTCTAGGAATTCCCTGGCTGTTCTCTGTTTGGCTTGTCCTATAATAGTGTTATAGGACAGTATAATGGAGAATTCACCACAAAGGTATACAGCAAAGCCACACACACAGACCAAGTCCTGAACTACGAAAGCAACCACCCTAACACACACAAATGAAGTTGCATCAAGACACTATTCAAAAGGGCCACAACACACTGCAGTACACCAGAACTGCAAAAAGAGGAAGAAGAACACCTATACAATGTATTCGCCAAAAACGGATACCCGCGCAATTTCATCAACAGATGCCTAAGGGAAAGACAACGGAACGAGGACATGCCGCAACCCAAAGGACTAGCCACACTACCATACATCAAGAACATTTCCGAACTGACAGCCAGACTATTGCGACCACTAGGACTCATAACAGCACACAAACCAACAGCACTCTCAGACAACAACTCACCAGGACAAAGGACCCGATACCCAGCATGAGCAAAACCAATGTAGAGTACAAAATCCCATGCAAGGACTGCACAAAACACTACATAGGACAAACAGGAAGACAGCTAACGATCCGCATCCATGAACACCAACTAGCCACGAAATGACATGACCAGCTATCCTTAGCCACATGCGCAGATGACAAACAACATGAATTCGACTGGGACAACACTACTATTATAGGACAAGCCAAACCGAGAACAACCAGGGAATTCCTAGAGGCATGGCACTCATCCACAGATTCAATCAATAAGCACATCGACCTGGACCCAATATACCGACCACTGCAACGGACAGCTGGAACTGACAACTGGAAGCGGCAGATTCAAACCACTACAAATGCCGGAGGAAAGATCACAGAAGCGCTTCACAGGAGGCTCCCAAGCACTGAGGATGTCACCTAGACAGGGGATGAAACGTCTGCAACACAAATTTGACATGGTCTTCTATAGCACTTTCCAAAAGCCTTGGTCAGTTTGAAGACTGTGTAGAGTGGTTGGTGTTCCTGGCATTTTCCTTGAAAGCCCAGCAGTGATGGAGAGTAGAAAGATTCCTCAGTGGTTCTCACAGCAGCCCAATTTGTCTCCTTTCTTGAAAATGGTGGAAAATGGTGAGCAGGGATTTCTTCTTTGTCCCAGATTTTCAGGAGCAGTTGATGGAGATGACGACCAAGCTGTGCTTCTTCAAGTTTGAAAATCTCTGCTGGAATCCCTTCGACTCCTGTGGCTTTTCAGTTGTCTTTGTGTCTAATGGCAGCTTCAACATCTGGCACACAAGGTCAAAGTGCAAGATCATCTTTGGGGAGTTGGGGATTTCCTCAAACCTGTCGTCATTGGTGATTGTGTCCCCATTTAGGAGTTCTTTTGAAGTGTTCTCTCCATTGGAAACTGATGTTTTCTATGTAGCTTAAAATGGTTCCATCCTGACTCCACATCAGATGGAGGCCAAGATGTTGGGTCCATGTATTGCCTTGCTGGCACTGAAGAAAACCCAGGTGCCGTGCTTGTCAGCAAGGAGTTGCAACTGTTAAGTTTTCTCAGTCTTGCATTGTTACTTATTTGAAAAAATCACTTGAAATTAGGTACTGTGTTAATGACACAAATCTGTTTGAATTTTAGTATGCAGCTTTGGTCCTGGTGCTGATCACCACCAAAATTTAAACATTTTCAAACCTGCAGCAACCATCTACCATTCAGCATTTGGGTGTTGATTGAATGCCACCCAGATGTTTCATTTCAAGACCTCATCTGGGAGCCCCTGAGCCTCTTGAGTATGTACAGGAGTTATTGAAAATCACCACTGTAGAGATTTCCCTCCTGTGGAGAGAAAGCAGGTTCAGTGACCCGGGTTCAGTGACATTTCAGGTTCAGTGACCCGGGTTCTAAAGTTGGGTCCGGTGTTCTGAAGAAGGGTCACTGGACCTGAAATGTTAATTCTGATTTCTCTCCACAAATGCTAACAAACCAGCTGAGTTTTTCCAGCAATGTCTGAAATTTATGACTATCTGCTTACTGAGGAGGTTTTCAAATTGACCATCTTTTGTTGATACCAGTAGGGTTAATAAGGGCAGATTTGAGAAATTTCTACATGTTTTAAATAAAAATTAAATCCCTGAAATGTTGACTACTGTATACCAATGAAACCAGCAACTACATCTGATTTGGAGATGCCGGTGTTGGACTGGGGTGTACAAAGTTTAAAAATCACACAACACCAGGTTATAGTCCAACAGGTTTAATTGGCTGCTTCCAGGTAAACCTGCTGGACTATAACCTGGTGTTGTGTGATTTTTAACTGAGCAACTAGATCAGTATTGTTCGTCTTTCTCATGAACAAAAACTCCTCTTTATTTCCAGCTTTTAAAATAAAATGTCACCATATTCCCATTTCTGTATTCTAACATTTCTTCCCCTGTAAAGAAGAGCAAAACTGGGCAGCACAATTGTGCTGGGGTATGGGAAATTTGTGAATATTCAAAATGTAATTTAATTTTAACTTGAACTACAATGTGCAGTGAGAATTGTGCCTGGTTCTTGATTGCACCTAAGACCGTTTGATTCAGTTTTTAGTTTTCATGGTTTTCGTATGAAGAGGGCTTTAAAGAAGCAGGATGGCTATGTTCTGCAATTTTCTTGGGCCCTGAATATATGTGAATTTTGTTTTTTACATTTTTAAAAAATGTTCTTGCATATGTTAATGCCATTTGCAGGAATATTGATATGTTATTTTTCAGCAAGATCGATGTAAATACTGATATAATTGTCACACTTTTTAATATAAGCATGATCCATGAAATTCTGGTCAAATGTATATTTTATATGACTTTAATATTTCGAGAGTTGTCTTGGATTGTTTTTGTCTCTATCATGCACTGATATTAATGGGTGTCAAGTGTTTCTTTGTTAATTAGCTCATCTACATCTGTCTTAGGAATGGCAAGAAAAGAAGAGCATCTGACACCGGTTCAAAAATCCTTAGCTGTTCGGTAAGTGGCTGCAGTACTAGTTTTTCCAGTTTTGAGCAACTATTGTTAATGTTGGTTATGAAATATGCATGGTTCCTTTGCCAGAATAGTTACTATCTCTTACAACATATAGGGAACCTATGCATATCTTGCTGTAAGTGATGTTTCACACTTAATGCCCAACAAGAGAAATTATGCATTGATTCTAATTCATAGGTGTGCAATAAGATATGAAGAAAGTGATGCAGATGCTGGAGATCAGAGTCGAGACTGTGGTGCTGGAAAAGCGCAGCAGGTCAGGCAGCATCCGAGGAGCAGGAGAATTGATGTTTTGGGCAAGAGCCCTTCATCAGGAATGAAGGAAGGGAGCCGAGGGGAAGAAGGCATAAATGAGGGGTGTGGGACTGGGAGAAGGTAGATGAGAGTGTGATAGGTCGACTGAGGTGGGGGTAATGGTGATAGGTCAGAGAGGAGGGTGGGGCAGATACGTGGGATGGAAGATTGACAGGTCACGAGGGTGGTGCTGATTTGGAAGGTTGGAACTAGGATAAGGTGGGAGGAGGAGAAATGAGGAAACTGTTGAAATCCACATTGATACTATGTGGTTGGAGGGTCCCAAGTGAAAGGTAAGGCATTCTTTCTCCAGGGATCAGGTGGTTAGTGTGTGGTGATGGAGGAGGCCCAGGACTTGCATGTCCTTGGTGGAGTGGGAGGGGGAGTTGAAGTGTTCGGCCACGGGGCGGTGGGGTTTGTTGGTGCAGGTGTCCCGGGGATGTTCTCTGAATCATCCTGCAAGTGGGAGACCACATTGGGAGCAACGGATACAGTAAATAATGTGTTGGGGTGCAGGTAAAACTCTGATGGATGTGGAAGGCTCCTCTGGGGCCTTGGACGGAGGTGTGGGTGCAGGTTTTGCAATTCCTGCACTGGCAGAGGAAGGTGCTGGGAGGGTGGGTTGTTGGGGAGTGTGGACCCGACGAGAACCACGGAGGGAATGGTCTTTAAGGAAAGTGGATAGGGGAGGGAGGGAAATTATATCTCCGGTGGTGGGGTCATTTGTAGGTAGCGGAAATGGTGAAGGATGATGCAATGTATATGGAGGTTGGTGGGGTGGAAGGTGAGGACTGGGGTTTTCTGTCCTTGTTGCGGTTGGAGGGGTAGGGTTCTAGGGCGGAGGTGCAGGAAGTGGATGAGATGCACTGGAAGGCATTGTCGACCACGTGGGAGGGGAAATTGCGGTCTTTGAATAAAGAAGCCATCTGATGTGTTCTGTGGTGGAATTGTTCCTCCTGGGAGCAGATGTGGTGGAGGATTTGGGAATAAGGGAATGGCCTTTTTACAGGAGGCAGGGTGGGAGGAAGTGTAGTCCAAGTAGCTATGGGAGTCTGTGTGATTGTAGAAGATGTCAATCTATCACCATTGATGGAGATGGGAGAGGTCCAGGAATGGGAGGGAGGTGTCTGAGATGGTCCAGGTGAACTTAAGGTCCGGGTGGAATATGTATGCCACTGGTATCCGATTTGAACAGTCACATAAGAGTGTTTGTTTAAAATACGTTAAAATGATTTCACTGTCCTAGCGCTGCAGTTGCTTAAATTAATAATTTTCTTCAAATACTGAAGAAAAGCTGAGTTGTCTGCATATATTTTCATTTATGCATGATTCTGCTTTACTGAATCATAAAAATATATTACGAATAAGCTCACAGTTTAGACCAACGTACAGATAGTGGTGCAGAATTTTTATCTTGCCTTTAGTTTTTGTTTTCTTCTTTCTCTCCTCCCATTTATACAGCCAGCCAGGTTTTGGCATTTCTCGTTTTTTTTGTCTGTTCACTGGAATTGTACTTGAACTGTCTTCAGAAGTTTCTGAACATCAGGTATCCTAGGCCCAACCATCTTCAGCTGCTTCATCATTGACTTTCTCTCCATCATAAGGTCAGAAATGGGAATGTTTGCTGATTGTGCAACACCATTCATGACTCTTCAGATACTGAAGCGGTCCATATTAGATGCATTAAGACCTGGACAATGTCCAAGCTTGGGCTGACAAGTGACAAGTAACATTCGTGCCACTGACCTTTTTGACATTCAATGATGTTACCATACAAACAATATCTTAGGGGTTACCACTGACCAGAAACTCAACTGGACTAGCCATATAAAATATACTGTCTACAAGAGCAAGTCAGAGGTTTGGAATACTGCAGCAAGTAACTCAACACTGAATCCCCAAAGCAAGTCCACTATCTACAAGGCACAAATCGAGAGTGTGATGGAATACTCCCCAGTTGCTTGGTGAGTACAGCTCCAACACCATTCAGGACAAGGCAGCATTTTTGTTTTTGGCACCACACCTCAAAATATCCACTCACTCCACCATTGACACTCAACACACACTGCTGCTACAGTCTACAATATACAATGCAGAAATACATCAAAGATTCTTAGACGGAGCCTTCTAAACTCATGACCACTTCCAGCTGGAAGGACAAGAGCAACAGACCCATGAGAACACCACTATTTACAAGTTCCCCTCCAAGCCACTCAATGAATTCAGAAATATATTGTCCTTCCTTTACAATTGTTGGGTCAAAGTCCAAGAATTCCTTCCCTAACAGCATTGTACATCTACTTGTAGCACATGGACTGCAATAGTTCAAGAAGGCAGCTCACTACCAACTTCTCAAGGGCTACTAGAGATGAGCTACGAATGCTGGCCAGTCAGCGATACTCTCTTTCCCATGAGTGAATTTTTTAAAAAAATAGGACAAAGTGACAGACTCCAGTGCTAACATGAACTTGCATGCTAACAATTTACACCATATGAAGACTTCCAGAACTGAGTTGGGCCGATCATGTAGTGAAGAACACTTATGCTCAATTGTCAAAGTAAATCCTCCATAGCAAGCTTCTATCAGGGGGTGTGTTGTCACAGGAGTGAAAGGAACTGTTGCAAGCAATCACCATACCTAAGGCAGAGAGAAAATGCAAGGAGATAAAACGCAGGATCAGCAACTCATCCAGAATTGTTTGTGATATCCTGTCCTACTTATGGCAGAGCTTTCTGGTGCAGATTGGCCTAGTCTACATATACACCAAAGCCTCCTCAACATTTTTGATCATAAAGATGATCATCTTTGCCTCAAAAAACAAATTAGGAAGCTCATTATTTGAACCTGAATGCTGTTTGAATTCAACCTGTTTAAAAAACACTTATACGTTGATAACCTTTTACTGCTGGAAAACAATAAGTGTTGCAACAGGTACTTTATATTGACTTGATTATAAATTTCATTTGCAGTTTCCTGTATTTTGAGGGTGAATCATTACCATAAACTAGTGTGTACTCTTGTGCAATTCTGTTCAAAAAGTGCTTCATTTTCTTAGGTCAGAATTTTGTGATTACAGCTACATTTGTGAGCAAATCGTGCATATCATCCAAGGACCAATCATAATTAAAATGGAAAAATAGTTTTTGACTGGTTTTCAGAGCTCCAGGTTAGCAAAGCTATTCTCATTTCTTCCACCACCAACAACTTGTTCTTGGGATGTGGATGAAGCTAGGAACCCCAGATTTATTATTTTACATCCCTACGTGACCTGAGATTCTGTTGTGCTGATGTAGTCAAGAACATGGCCTAGATGTCTAACATACCAGAAAATTGGTCCCAGTATGGTTCATACGTTTGTCCCAACAGTACAGCTCCAGTTTTTGTCAATATTGATGCCAGAGATACCAATTTTTCCTATACCAATCTTTTGAACCATACATTCAACTGTAATTTATCCTGTTATTGTTCACTTGTACCTCGGGTAGTAATCGAGATTTCTTTTTGTCTTTTTAAAATTTTAGCTGAACTGCTCATCCCTAAGCAAATCTTTTCTCCCAGTCCTATATGCATCATTGACAAGACTACTGAATCTCCCTCCCCTTCCAATGGAAGCCCTGAATCAGCACGTGTTTAGAATTTGAGAATGTTGGGAAAATTAGGAATTCAATATTAGCCTGTGCTACACTATTGGTAGCTGTTTCTTTGTAACTGAATTCGTGTCAAGGTAAAGAATCATGAATGTTTGATGAAAAAGAGCAGCAGCTGTCTGTGTGTCTCAGCTCCTATTTCTAGTTCTGCTGATTTTTTTTTTTCCCCTGGTTGAATTTCAGTAGCTTGCATATTTTAAAAAGCTCTTTTTAATGTTACCATTTTTTTCATTGGTGATAAACATATTATTTGAGTTCAAGCTGACAGCTCTTCGACAATCCAGAATTACAGTTTTCAAAGTTGTCAGTGGTGGTGCTAACCCGAACAGGAAATATCCCGATAAGGGGAATAGTTTTTTTTTTATTAGGTGATCTTAATCTAAAGAATAAGAAAGGGAATGGGTTGATTGAAGTTGTGTCTGAGTTTTGTGAAGTTGGCTTTATGAGAAAGGAGTACCTAAAAGGCCCTGGAAAAGGATGTCTTTGCCCACACCATCTATTAATAGTCCTGCTATCCATGCAGGGAGTCAGTAAAAGTGTATTGGATTTTTTTCCCGCAAGATGCAATACCTAGCTTTGAAAGTAGCTCTGAAATCCCATAGGTTTTCATGATAGCTACAAAAAAAGTTAGAGAAAAGAGAGGTTAATGCCGTTCAAATGTTTGAGATTAAACACATCAATTTTGAACATCTTTAATACGGATGGAATACATTTGTTTGGTGTGATATTCCTGGAAATATAACAATCTCTGCTTGGTAGATTTGATGTAGGATCACCGTGTTGGGTTTTCATGGAATTGGTGAATTCTGTTATCTGAAAACATTTAAAATTACCCTGATTCCCAGCACTGCAAAATGTTTATGGATTAGTGAGCCCACATCCTGATCCTGTATCTGCTTGCCTCCATTTTGGGGTAGATATCTCCAAAATTCCTCCCTGTAAGTTTTGTTGAACCAGGCCAACTATTTGAAGGCTTTGTGCATCACCCTTCAGCTGTCATGGGCCATAGTCTGAAAAGAGAGAATTCTTTTTTGAAAGAGATTCTTCAAAGTATCTTACCCACATCTCCCAACCATCCAGTGCCCACACCAACTCATCGCACTTGCATGCCCATTCATCCAGTATGCACTCTGTGTAGAACCACTGTAGTAACCAATGGCAAGTGTGGAAAACCTTTAAAAAGAAACTCTTCAGGATCCTTAAAAAGTGTGATGCTTTTTATATGACATAAAGGAGCCAATAAACCTGACATTTTTTTAAAAATCAAAAGAATGTACAAGCATTTTACTTACCTGTTTATCTTGTGTAAATAACTGAGTAATTGACAAAATAAAAATCTGAGAAAAGCTGCTTTTCATTAGACTGTTGAAACTACACACATAAGAAAAAGTTTGATTAAAGAAATATATAAATGACTAGACAAGCTTTTCCACACATGCCATTTGTTCCTACAGGATTCATTGGTTCTATATTTGTGTGAATGTGCCTATGTCTATAGAAAATCATAGCACTTTGTAGGGAGGGGCCATTGGAAGTTGGTGGAGTGCATGACTTTCCAAGAAGGATAGCAGTAAAAATTTTGGGTAGTTTAACAACGGTGATGGGAATGGAGGATAGGAGAGGCCATTGGATGTGGGTGAAGGCATAGGTTGTTGAGCGTTGGCATGAACGGGGAGTGGGTAGAAAGGTGAAAGCTCAAGGTCTGAATATTGAATAAAACAATTGGGATTATGTCTGGAGAATAGAAGAATGCTTTTTAACCAGCAGCCAGTTTTCGGCTACCTCTGTACCCACCTCCAAACTGTTTCTAGGGGTAGTGGCCTATTCCAGCTAATACCCAATCCTGCACCAGTAAAATGGATAAATTTAGTGTGACCATTTATGACTCTTGCTCATGTAACTGAGATACCAAACACTTCTTCTCTATTAAAACGTGCTGAGGAAGATTAAAAATTATCCCTCTATATACCTAGCATTGTACATTCTTGATTTGAATTTGTATCTTCTTAAACTGTTTTTAAATTTCATTAGAGTTTCATACTGCCTTAATCTCTTCCTTTTGTAGGTGCTGGCACAATTTGATTAATCTGAAAGTTCACATTTTGGATTTTCCAAACAAAATTTCTTGGCAAGAACTGTTATACTGCAAATGATGTGACCCAAATGTAGCTAGTTTGATATGAAATTAAACTTGAAAAATTCTGAAATTTTTAGAAATATAAAACTTACATTCTTTACAAGATTCTCAACTTGTCAGCTTTGTATTCGGCATGCTTCTTTCCACCCACCAGTTTTTACTGAAAGAATCTTATTTAATATTCATTCAGCTTTAAGAAAATATTGAGTTTCCTTTATTGAAGTTGTTGAAAGTATTGTGTAGGGATAAATATGGGTTTGCTCACTGCTATTCAGCTTTTGTTTTTCCTGATTCTGAATTTCAGAACCATGCCAAGTCTACTGGAATACTTAAGCTACAACTGTAATTTCATGGGTATCCTAGCAGGTCCATTATATACATATAAAGACTATTTGGCTTTCATTGAAGGCAGGACATTGCATGTGAAGTGCACAGAAGTAAATGGAAAAGTAAATGGACAATGTGGAAAAAGTGAACCTTCACCTGTGGTAAGTTTTAACTGATATTTCATCAGAAAATTTCACTCTTGTAACGCAACAAACTGGTAAAGTTAGTCTATTTTTTACATTTATTTGTATCACCTGATTTAATTTGCTGTTCAGTTAGCTGTTCTTGTAGTCTGCTTTAGATAAACTCAAAATGATAAATAATGTTATTATAAGAGCTAGGTAAGTATGTAAACATTAAAATGTTTGCTATAGGTCTGTATTCAGTAAAGTCTTGGAGTTTCTTTTGTTATTCAAATTTGCTTTGCCCATTTTTTAAATGTCATTGTTAATCCAAAATGCCCACCCTTTGCCAGTAAGCGGCCTGATTAGTTCAGTTGAAGATTCTTGATATTTTCTAATTAACCTCTTCAGAGATGTTACTGATAACCTCTAGAGTAAATGGGGCTTGAACCCAGTTCTCCTGGCTCAGAGGGAGGAACAGTGCCACTATCTCAGTGCCACAAATGCCCAGAAATTGAACTTTCTGATTATTTTAGTTTGGCCTAGAGGTAGGGACACTACCATCACTATAAGAGTCCATCGATTGAAACTTCTACCACAAATTGCATAATGTGCACAGCTTATTGGACACTTCAAATTGAGGTCACTTGAACAACCAGCTGATCTGCCCTTTTTATTTCAATTTTCAAGAACAAAAGAGGATTGTTTGTCATATTAGACAACTTCAGGAAAGAAATTAGAGATGGCTAGGCCATCACCTTTCCACCCACCACCTAGCTGACCCCTATAATACAGGAAAGGGCAGAGCCAAAACTGGGACTGCACCAGAGAGAAAGGCTCACTTTACTCCAACTGTTGCCTGCACAGTAGATGTTATGTAGGCTTTTTCAATCTGTTGGCTAACTGCCATTTTTTCCTTCTAGTCCATCCTTGTAGAATTCTGTCTCTTGAAACTATTCGAAATAATGATTAGAAACTATACCGCAAATATAATTTTGTAAAAACTGTTGAATATACAGTACTTAGATTTTAGAGTCATAGAGATGTACAACATGGAAACAGACTTTTTGGTCCAACTTGTCCATGCCGACGAGATATCCTAGATATATACAGTCCCATTTGCCAGCATTTGGCCCATATCCCTCTAAACCCTTCCTGTTCATATATGCATCCAGATCCCTCTTAAATGGTGTAATTGCCTACTCCACTTCTGGCAGTTCATTCCATACACGTGCCACCCTTTGCATGAAAATGTTGCCCTTTAGTTCCCTTTTAAATCTTTCGCCTCACACTTTAAACCTATGTTCTCTAGTTTTGAACCCCCCCCCCACCAACTCTGAAAACACCTTGTCTATTTAATCTATCCATACCCCTCATGATTTTATAAGCCTCTATAAGGTCACCCCTCAGCCTCCGAATGCTCCAGGGAAAACAGCCCCAGCCTATTCAGCCTCTCCCTATAGCTCAAACCCTCCAAACCTGGCAACATCCTTTTAAGATCTTTTCTGAACCCTTTCAAGTATCACAACACCTTTCCTATAGCCTTTTAAAGAATATTTTTTAATGTTGAACTTCCTTCTGTTTTCTTTCAGGTACCTGTTCTGCACAAGCTCTTTGTTTGTGGGATTGCTTTGTCCTTTCATCTGACAGTTACTAAAGCATTTCCAGTGGAATACAATATTGACGAAACCTTTGTGACTACAGCTTCCTTGACTAGTCGAGTGTTTTACCTGTATTTTTCATTATTAGCAGCTAGGCCAAAGTATTATTTTGCTTGGAATCTTGGTGAGCCTTTTAAATGCTTTTGATGGGCGTTGTCTATTGTGAATGTTTTAAATACTTGAAAGCACTTTTTTCTGTTTGTGGAAGTCTGAATATGTATTTGAATAGTGTAGCTCTACAGGAATGGAACAGTGTAATGGTGACATCAAGTGGTTACAACCATAAAATAGATAAATAGTTGTTTTTAAATCTTTTGGATTTCCTGTTTAGCATAAATTGGTTACTTCAATCTTAATTAGTTGTGATGATTGGATGAGAACTTTTCTGAACAAAGTCTGTTCAGTAGTTGACTTGTTTCAAACTTAACAGGTTTTAATGTTGTATAAATATCAAAAACATTTTGAAATCTTGATCTAGTACTTTTTATGTAGGACTTGAGTATATTATTGCTACTACTGAAATACATAATAACACTGCTAGGTATTAAATATGATTAAATGTTTTCAATATTTTCTGCCTCTTTATGTATGAGGAAGTCTAACATTTTACAGTCCTTTGCTTTGTTTCCAACTTTCCCAATTTTCTTCATCTAGTATAAAATTAATATTCATTATTAATAAAATTAATATCCAACACAAAATTAACTGTTTGAATCATCGAAAATCATGCAATATTTTTAAAATTCTGGATAGTCTTCAGTGGTTCCAGTGATTTTAAAACTGGGAGGAAGTAGGGTAGAAAGAAAAGCAATTGCTCGAGGTGTTATCTCTATTGGGGAGTTAAGAATGAAATCTATGAATAACAGAGGAGAAACATTGGGGAAAATATCATACGGTCAGCTTTGGAGAAATATAAGGAGGTGGAAAAGGAAGAGAAAGGAAAGTTTGCATAAATGGTCAGCTGTGACTTTGATTTTTGCCATTGCAGCAATATAGTGGGCAGATGGCCAAGATTCTTAACATGGCTGTCAGAAGGGATAGGATAACTGAGAAGAAAGGGATCTTGGAAATGAGGTGATAGTTTGATAACAAGGTTGAAGATAGAAAGTTATTTCTAATGTCAGCTAACAAGGGGTCAGCCAGGGGAGGGGAATAGTGAGGAGTTCAGTGGGAATGGAGGTCAAGCAATAAGGCTGGATAAAATGAGCTCAGAGCATGAGGAGCAACGGGGCAAGAGTTGGGTAAAATCACCAAAGTCTACCTGTACCATCAGGCTGCTCCCTCATTAGAGAGGCACGACCGATCATCAGTTTAACCTGAATCATCACACCTTGGGCAAGGGGCAAGGTTGAAAAAGTGGGATCTTTGTGTTAATCTCAGCTGGTATAGGAATTAAGCTTATGCTGTTGGCATCGCTCTGCACCATGCATTCAGACGATTAGGCTAATGGACCCCCACAACAGCTGGGGGCACAGTGGTTAGCACTGCTGCCTCACAGCACCAGAGACCTGGGTTCAATTCCCGCCTCAGGCAACTGTCTGTGGAGTTTGCACATTCTCCCCTGTCTGCGTGGGTTTCCTCTGGGTGCTCCGGTTTCCTCCCACAGTCAAAAAATGTGCAGGTTAGGTGAATTGGCCATGCTAAATTGCCTGTGGTGTTAGGTGAAGGGATAAATGTAGGGGAATGGGTCTGGGTGGGTTGCTGTTCGGAGGGTCGGTGTGGAGTTGTCAGGCCGAAGGGCCTGTTACCATGCTGTAAGTAATCTAATCTAAATGTAATTTGAGTACAAAGACTGGAATTTCCTGAAGAATAAACAGACTTGGTGGGCTTGCCTGGTAGTTTGTGGCTTTCACATGCAAGATAATTTTAATATTTTTGTCATATAGTCCCAAATGAATTAATCTGCAATGGTGGAGAGTTTTTTGAGCAGTGGCCTAATGAGAGTAGCAGCAATAAAATATATGACTTAGCTGGGGTCTAAACTAGGGTGTCTGCTTAGAAGCTCACACTAAGACTGAATCAAAATATCTACATTAAAAAAGCAATCTAATACTGACATTTATACAACGAGGTTAGAGAATTATGTCTTGCTGGAATTTTTGTATGTATATAGTGAAGAAAAACTTTTGGAATTAATTTGTAAAACTTATTTAAACAAGTTATTGTTGTCACATGCAATTTTTTTTTGAACAGCTGATGCTATCAACAATGCTGCAGGATTTGGCTTCAATGGCTATGACGATAAAGGCAATGCTCGTTGGGACTTGATTTCAAATTTAAATATTGTTAACATTGAGGTAAGAATTCTTTGTAGTTGCCGTTTTTAAAACTAGGCAATTATTTAGTTGTAGCAATCCCCATGTTAGGTGTGTACGCTAACCAACTGCACGTTGACCCCACACACACAACAAACATTTCTTTCCAGTAACTGTCCCTGTAACCAAGAGGCTGGGTGTGTTACTCACCAACCTTTTTGTACTCTCTGAAATATATAAAGTAAGAGACGGGAGCAACGTTTGAAATAGAAAAATGTGTTTGAATAATACAATAATTGTCCATTCCACTTCATCTTCTGTGACACATATATTTTGACTACTTGACACATAGCATGCTGACATTCTATGATTGAAATTAACTTGTATTTTGTTTCCATGCTTTCGAGCAAAGAAATTTCCAAGATTGAAAACTCCATTGTTCACCTGAAGTTGTCCCCCACCCTATTTAGGGCTTTCCATTCCCACATTTGACCTATACATATAAAAATAATGTCCATCATGGTGGCTCAGTGGTTAGCACTGCTACCCTCATAGCGACAGGGACCTGGTTTCGATCCCAGTCACTGGCAAATGGATGTGTGGAGTTTGCACATTCTCCGTGTCTGCGTGGGTTTCCTCCAGGTGCTCGCTTTCCTCCCACAGTCCAAAGATGTGATTTGGCCACACTAAATTGCCCATGGTGTTCAGGGATTGTTATGGGAAATGCAGAGCAATAGGGCAAGGGAATGGGGCTGGGTGGGATACTGTTTGGTGGGTCATTGTGGACTTGTTTGGCCAAATGGCCTGTTTCCACACTTGAGGGGTTCTATGATTCTACGATTTTCATGTGTTTTTTTTCCCCACAGTTTGCAACAAGCTTTAAAATGTTCATTGACAATTGGAACATACAGACAGCGCTGTGGTTTAAGAGGTAAAAGTCTTGCCAAGCTGTTTACTTAAGGAGTGACCACTATAGCAACCTTTGGTTGTGTTGGTTCTTATACTGTATTGATAGTCTACAGAACATATTGTTTGCTGTGCTGCAGTTAGAGGATACTGGTCATGTACTATTTCTGTTCTGCAATGTCGGATGATCTTCCATCATGCTACATAAGGAAGAGGCTGATTCAGTTATACTGGAAGCATTCCCAAGTATCTTACCTGTACTCTCCAGACAAAATCTGGTTTGCAATCAAACTGGATACTTTTTGTAATGGGCTAAATTATTAGTTTATTCATAAAGTAGGATTATTTACAGAAGCAACCAGGAGAGGCAAGATATTTTGCTGAAAATTATGCAGGGAGCTGGCCTATGTCTCACACTTCCCCCATTTATCTGAAAACGAAGTGCCCAGTGACTGGATAAACCAGTTAGTTTTGCTTTTAGCAAAGGTGTGCAAACTACTTTACGTGCTTACTTTGCTATTTTGAAAATAATGTAGGCATGTAAAATAGTAATTATTTTCTCAAGGTCACTGTCAATGTTTAAGCCATCAGTTAGCTTTAGCCTACTATGTTACAGAGCTATAGAGATGTACAGCATGGAAACAGACCCTTCGGTCCAACCCGGCCGTGCCGACCAGATATCCCAACCCAATCTAGTCCCACCTGCCAGCAACCGGCCCATATCCCTCCAAACCCTTTTCTATTTATATACCCATCCAAATGCCTCTTAAATGTTGCAATTGTACCAGCTTCCACCACTTCCTCTGGCAGCTCATTCCATACACATACCACCTTTGTGTGTAAAAGGTTGGGTCTCTTTTATATCTTTCCACTCTTACCCAAAAACTATGCCCTCTAGTTCTGGACTCCCCAACTCCAGGGAAAAGACTTTGCCTATTTACGCTATCCATGCCTCTCATAATTTTGTAAACTTCTATAAGGTCTCCCCTCAGCCTCCGACGCTCCAGAGAAAACAGCCCCAGCCTGTTCAGCCTCTCCCTATAGCTCAAACCCTCCAACCCTAGCAACATCCTTGTAAATCTTTTGTGAACCCTTTCAAGTTTCACAACATCTTTCCAATAGGAAGGAGACCAATTCCATATCCTTTTCCACAGTAAATAATGCAAAATACTCTTTTAGTATCTTCCCCCATTTTCTGCGGCTCCGCACAAAGGCTGCCTTGCTGATGTTTGCGGGGCCCTATTCTCTCCCTAGTTACCCTCTTGTGCTTATTGTATTTGTAAAAACCCTTTGGATTCTCCTTAACTATTTTGCCAAAGCTATTTCATGTCCCCTTTTTGCCCTCCTGATTTCCCTCTTAAGTATATTCCTACTTCCTTTATACTCTTCTAAGGATTCACTTGATCTATCCTGTCTATACCTGACATATGCTTCCTCCTTTTTCTTAATCAAACCCTCAATTTCTTTGTCATCCAGCATTCCCTATACCTACCAGCCTTTCCTTTCACTGTAACAGGAATATCCTTTCTCTGGATTCTCGTTATCTCATTTCTGAAGGCTTCCCATTTTCTAGCCATCCCTTTGCCTGTGAACATCTGCCCCCAATCAGCTTTCGATAGTTCTTGCGTAATTCCATCAAAATTGGCCTTTCTCCAATTTAGAACTTCACCTTTTAGATCTGGGCTATCCTTTTCCTTCACTTTTTTAAATCTAATAGAATTATGGTTGCTGGCCCCAAAGTGCTCCCCCACTGACACCTCAGTCGCTTGCCCTGTCTTATTTCCCAAGAGTAGGTCAGGTTTTGCACCTTCTTTAGTAGGTACATCCACATACTGAATCAGAAAATTTTCTTGTACACATTAACAAATTCCTCTCCATCTAAATCCTTAACACAATGGCAGTCCCAGTCTATGTTTGGGAAGTTAAAATCCCCTACCATTTCCACCCTATTATTTTTACAGATGGCTGAGATCTCCTTACAAGTTAGTTTCTCAATATCCCTCTGACTATTAGGGGGTCTATAATACAATCCTAATAAGGTGATAATCCCTTTCTTATTTCTCAGCTCCACCCAAATAACTTCCCTGGATGTATTTCTGGGAGTATCCTCCCTCAGTACAACTGTAATGCTATCCCTTATCAAAAACGTTGCACCCCCTCCGCTTTTGCCTCCCTTTCTATCCTTACAGTAGCATTTATATCCTGGAACATTAAGCTGCCAGTCCTGCCCATCCTTGAGCCATATTTCTGTAATTGCTATGATATCCCAGTCCCATGTTCCTAACCATTCCCTCAGTTCATCTGCCTTCCCCATTAGGCCCGTTGCATTGAAATAAATGCAGTTTAATTTATTAGTCCTACCTTGTCCCTGCCTGCCCTGACTGACTCGCTTCTCTCCTCAACTGTACCAGTCTCAGATTGATCTCTTTCCTCACTATCTCCCTCGGTCCCACCTTACTAGTTTAAATCCTCCCGAGCAGCTCGAGCAAATCTCCCTGCCAGTATATTAGCCCCCTTCCGATTTAGGTGCAAACCGTCCTTCTCGTACAGGTCACCTCTACCCCAAAAGAGATTCCTATGGCCCAAAAATGTGAATCCTTCTCCCATACACCAGCCTCTCAGCCATGTATTCATCTGCTCTTACCTCCTATTCCTGCCCTCACTAGCTTGTAGTACTGGAAGTAATCCAGATATTACTACTCTCGAGGACCTCCTTTTTAAAATTCCTGCCTAACTCTCTCTAATCTCCCTTCAGAATCTCAACCTTTTCACTTCCTGTATCGTTGGTTCCAATGTGGACAATGACCTCTTGCTGGCCCCTCTCCCCCGTGAGAACATTTTGCACCCTCTCTGAGGCATCCTTGATCCTGGTACCAGGGAAGCGACACACTATTCTGCTTTTTCGCTGCTGGCCACAGAAACGTCCTGTCTGTACCTTGGACAAGAGAGTCCCCTAACACAATTGATCACTTGGAACCCGACTTACCCCTCATTGCATTAGAGCCAGTCTCAATACCAGAAACTTGGCTGTTCGTGCTTTATTTCCCTGAGAATCCATCACCCCCTACATTTTCCAAAACCGCATACTTGTTTGAAATGGGTATCGCCACAGAAGGCTCCTGCACTAGCTGCCTACCTCTTACCTTTCCTGGAGCTAACCCATCTTTGTGACTGTATCTGAGACTTCCCCTCCTTCCTATAACTACCATCCATCACATACTGTTGCTTTTGCAAATCCCTCATTGCTTCTAACTGTCTCTCCAAACAATCCATTCGATCTGATGAGATTCTCAACCAACAGCATTTATTGCAGATACAATCAGCTGTAACCCTTAAACTCCCACATCTGACAAGAAGTACATATCACTTTACTAAAGGCCATTTTTGCTCCTTTACAATCCACAGACCCAGAAAATAACACTGTCTTATTCCTCTACAAAACACTGCCCCAGGTTAAATTAATAGTTATGGCTTATGTTTTAAGTTTAATCAAGAGACACACCTCAAAAAACACATAAATCAAGAAAGAATCCACTCTACTCACTACTGCAGACTTTCTGTAGCTCCCACTTAAAAACAATACACTTATCTGCTTCTGTGCTGTGAACTTTGCCCAAACAATTCCTCCAAGATCAGCTGTGAATTTCACTGTTTGTTAATTTTTCCAGACGCTCTCTGATGTCCAGCGATGAATTCAAACAGCAAAAGCAGTAACTGTGCAGGTTCACTGCTGTGTCATTTTCTTTCTTTCTCTCTCTCTCCCCTGCACTGACCTCACCGTGTGCTTCCTTTGTCTGTTCTTCTCCCTTTTAAAACTGCTGTTGATTTGACTTTTTTTCCCCCAAAGTTCCAAAACAGTGCAACAGCATATGAAACAGTAATTGCTGATCCTGGAATTTGAGGAAATCGCCTCCAACACCTAAACTACCTCAATAAAGGAGCAGCTGTTACAGCCAGAATTTTTTCCTGTTCTCAATCTTCATTAGTTTGTGATTTTACAAATTTGAGAAATTGTTTACCTACAACTAAAAGCCAGCTCCTTTTGTTTTGTTGAACATTTAGAAATACCCAGTAATTCTAAATTTTTAACTCAGGACAATTTTAGATAAGGGAGCTGCTTTTCAAAGTTCTCAATATGGAGAGTCATGTTTGCTTTCTTGAGCCCCATACTATCCCTCTTAGGAACTTTTAATTTTCAGCCATTTTAAATCTTACGAAGAAGTTGATCAAATGGAGACTCCAAGTTTAATGCAAATTTGTATACATGAACTGACTTCAAATAATGAATTAATTTAAATGCCTTTCGTTTCAGAGTTTGCTATGACCGCTGCCATTACTATCCAACAGCAGCAACATTTGTACTCTCTGCAATGTGGCATGGAGTGTATCCAGGATATTACATGACATTTTTAACAGGAATACCAATGACATTAGCAGCCCGTGCAGTAAGTTAATCACTTCATATTTAAGCTCTGTGTTTATTGATGCAATCTTGTACCTATTTTCAAGTGCTTGTCCTTTTTTGCTTCTGAGGTGCTAACCTCTTTCAGTGAGTAATAGTTTTCTTATTAAAAAGGAAACTTGAACATCTGCAATGATTTCCTTAATTAAAATTATAAATTTGACAAGACCATCTTATTTAATCTATTTTTTATTTACATTTATGTGCAATTGACTGACATGCATGGTTAATGAATTGGCAGGGTGTAGTTTTATGTGAGCTGGGTGGTGAGGAGAAATTCCACCCTTATTTTTGTTCAAAGTCTTTGCAAGCTATGACTGGTCTTGTGGCCACATTTAATAAAACAGTAAATTTTATGGGACACCTATGGGACCAGGAGTGTGCCAGTTAATCAAAAATTCCAGATAATCAAGCGGTATGCATAACTGCAGTAAACCCTGACCAAGTGAAGCTTTGTGACACAATCATCCATCAAAACAAGTGTCAAAACATCATCTCACCACCTAAAACCAATATTAAAAAGCTCAGTACGTAGTAGAAATGTACTGTGGAGGCGATACACATCACTGTTATACCTTATTACAGCATAAATACTCGGACATCACAATATGGGAAGTATATAATTTTTGCTGGTTTACCAAGAAGGCAGGCTGGTAAGATGCCAATTGAAATGAAGTTTGCTGTATTATGAGGTCACTTCTGCACTTCCATCCTTTTATAATGTGGGAGCATATCCTGTCCTTCTCTGTCCAACACTAATGGAAAAGAAATCAATGTGCATACCTGTGATTTTCCTGTAATGTATCTTCATAAGTACCATTTCCCACGATAAGCAACAGCAGTACTTTGACACTCAGATCTGAAGTATTATTTTCAAATGTTGTGTTTTTGTAGATCAGAAACAACGTTCGATCCTACTTTCTGAAATCACCAGCTGTCAAGTTGTATTATGATGTCATAACCTGGATTGCAACAATGATAGCAATAAGTTACACAGTTGTGCCATTTGTTTTGCTGTCGGTCGAGTCATCACTAAAGTTTTACAGGTAAGCTGAGAAGAGTATGATTCTTAAAGATTGTGCACGTGTATGCAGCCAGTTATCATTGGTAAGTGACAGAAAGCAGCATCCAGTGTCAAAGATGGCACTGCAGGAAGTATGCATTTAGAAAAGTTCTTCAGATTTTTAAAAACCTTTTTCTTCTAAAAACTAATGCACAAAAAAGATTTAGAAAGGCTAGCCTCTGGTGTGTATCCACGCATGCCCACTCGACCCTCATCAAGCTCAATTAATCATTGAGAGTTTTCATTAACTGCACTCATTTGCAGGCCTTAGAGGAGACTTAAAAATTTAACTAGCTCTTCAGGAGCAAAGAAAATAATAGGAATATGTTTAAAGGTTTTGATGATTTTTTAAAAATCAATCACTTTGCTATTTTTTACTCCAATAACTGGCAGGTAGTTTGCACATTTTTAAAAGTCAGTTTGAGACAATTTAAAGTTGTTACTTGGGTGGTTTCAAATAATGTGTTTAAAGGTTGGCACAGCTAAGTCACAAGCACATGCAGAAGAGGTAGTGATCATGTGACTATGGTAGACAAGCCAGCCAGTACACAAAAGTACAATTGCATTTCTCCATATAGAAGAATAGATGCTTTTCACAAAAGCAGCAACATTGCATGCACTATAATGTGCAGTTGCAAGTTACCAATATACATGGTCACAAAGAAAACTACTATTCATTAACAAAACTATACTAACTCCAGTCATAGAGATGTACAGCACGGAAACAGACCCTTCGGTCCAACCTGTCCATGCCGACCAGATATCCCAACCCAATCTAGTGCCACCTGCCAGCACCCGGCCCATATCCCTCCAAACCCTTCCTATTCATATACCCATCCAGATGCCTTTTAAATGTTGTAACTGTACTAGCCTCTTCCACTTCCTCTGGCAGCTCATTCCATAAATGTACAACCCTCTGTGTGAAAAAGTCCCTTAGGTCTCTTTTATACCTTTCCCCTCTCACCCTACACCTATACCCCCTAGTTCTGGACTCCCTCACCCCAGGGAAGAGACTTTGTCTATTTATCCTATCCACTCCCCTCATAATTTTATAAACCTCCATAAGGTCACCCCTCAGCCTCCGAAGCTCCAGGGAAAGCAGCCCTCGCATATTCAATCTCTCCCTATAGCTCACATCCTCCACCCTGGCAATATCCTTGTAAATCTTTTCTGAACTCTTTCAAGTTTCACAACATCCTTCCAATAGGAAGGAGACCAGAATCGCTGGCAATATTCCAAAAGCGGCCTAACCAATGTTCTGTACAGCCGCAACATGACCTCCCAACTCTTGTACTCGATACTCTGACCAATAAAGGAAAGCATACCAAACGTCGTCTTCACTATCCTATCTACCTGCGACTCCACTTTCAAGGAGCTATGAACTTGCACTCCAAGGTCTCTTTGTTCAGCAACACTTCCTCGGACCTTACCATTAAGTGTATAAGTCCTGCTAAGATTTGCTTTCCCAAAATGCAGCACCTCGCATTTATCTAAATTAAACTCCATCTTCCATTTCTCAGTCCACTGGTCCATCTGGTCAAGATCCTGTTGTAATCTGAGGTAACCTTCTTCGCTGTCCACTACACCTCCAATTTTGGTGTCATCTGCAAACTTACTAACTATACCTCTTATGCTCTCCTCCAAATCATTTATATACATAATGAAAAGTAGTGGACCCAGCACCGATCCTTGTGGCACTCTATTGGTCACAGGCCGCCAACCTGAAAAACAACCCTCCACCACCACCACCACCACCCTCTGTCTTCTACCTTTGAACCAGTTCTGTATCCAAATGGCTAGATCTCCCTGTATTCCATGAGATCTAACTTTGCCAACCAGTCTCCCATGGGGAACCTTGTCCAACGCCTGCCCTTATCCCTCTGCCCTCATCAATCCTCTGTTACTTCAAAAAACTCAATCAAGTTTGTGAGACATGATTTCCCACGCACAAAGCCATGTTGACTATCCTTAATCAGTCCTTACCTTTCCAAATACATGTACGTCCTGTCCCTCAGGATTCCCTCCAACAACTTGCCCACCACCGAGGTCAGACTCAGTGGCCTATGGATCCCTGCCTTGTCCTTACCACATTCTTAAACAGTGGCACCACGTTAGCCAACCTCCAGTCTTTCGGCATCTCACCTATGACTATCGATGATACAAATATCTTAGCAAAGGGCCAGCAATCACTTCTCTAGCTTGCCACAGAGTTCTAGGGTACACCTGATCAGGTCCTGGGGATTTATCGACTTTTGTGTTTCAAGATATCCAGCACTTCCTCCTCTGTTGTATATACATTTTTCAAGATATCACCATCTATTTCCCTACATTCTATTTCTTCCATGTCTTTTTCCACAGTAAATACTGATGCAAAATACTTGTTTAGTATCTCCCCCATCTCCTGTGATTCCACACAAAGGCTACCTTGCTGATCTTTGAGATTAGAGTGGTGCTGGAAAAGTACCGCAGGTCAGGCAGCATCCAAGGAGCAGGAAAATTGATATTTTAGGTAAAAGTCCTTCATGCTCGAAACATCGATTTTCCTGCTCTTCAGATGCTGCCTGACCTGTGCTTTCCGAGCACCACTCTAATCTTGACTCTGATCTCCAGCATCTGCAGTCCTCCGTTTCACCTAACTGATCTTTGAGGGGCCCTATTCTCTCCCTAATTGTCCTTTTGTCCTTTTAGTGTATTTGTAAAAACCCTTTTGGATTCTCCTTTGTCAGTTCCATTTTTGTCAGTCACTACACACAAATTGCATACACAGCTGTTTACATCATGCAGGACTCCTAATCATATACGTGTACATTGTTGTTGATGTCTGATATCTACTTGTTCTTCATACTATGTTCCTTCGAGGATTGTTAGTAGTGTTGAGAATACTGTTGCCATAGTCTTAACTTTTGCCCTGATCCATTTCTGTTACTGAAGAATGAAGGGCCCCTGGGATTGATGATTCTTCTGTACTCTGCATGTGGTGTAGTTGTATTTAGATATCAACAGTTGCAGTGATGCATTTGGTCATTGCACATGACCAAATGCATCACTGCACATGACTGAGCTGAAAAATGCTTCACATGGGTCCCAAATTTCTATGTGGGTGGACTTTTGTTGAGCATGTTGAATATTTGTACCCTGACTACCTCTGCAATGCTCACCTCTGGCCTTTACGTGGTAGTATTTTCTTATCACAATTGCTATGATACAGAAAGAGTCCTTTTGGTCCATTGTGATATAAGTTTTCCAAAACAGCATTATGACTTATTGCCATTCTCTGGTCTATTTCCTATACTCTTGTACATTGGTCTATTGAAATAATTATCTAATGATCACCTGAATGTTTGAATTGAATCTTCCTCCTCCATAATTCCAGGCAGTACCTTCCAGACATGACATTACACTTGCTAATTTTCAAATTACTTTAAATCTGCATAATCATGTTCTCTGATCCTTTTATGAGCAGGAGCAGTTTCTCCCTATCTGTTCTATCCAGATATTGTATGGTTTGACACCTTCAGATCTTTTGCCCATCTCCTCTCCAAGGCGAACAGTCCGAAACTCTAATTTATCCTCTAACTTAAGTTTCCCATACCTGGAACCATTCTTGTAAAAAAAAAAGTTCCATATTCTCTAAAACTTTCAAATCGTTCCTGAGTGCTGCAGAATTCCACCAATTCACAAATTAATTGTTATCAAAACAGGTATAACAGAAATTACATCTGAATGGATTCAGCCATTTGACTATGAAATACTGATCCTTAGTGGGCTAGGGGCTCTTTATTCCTCATTCCTGATGAAGGGCTCTGGCCCGAAACATCAATTCTCCTGCTGCTCGGATGCTGCCTGACCTGTGCTTTTCCAGCAACACACTCTCAACTCTGATCTCCCGTGTCTGCAGACTTCACATTCTCCTAGGGGCACTTTGTGTGTTTTCTTCTGTTTTATTTTTGCATAAGAACTGATGCAAAATACTTGTTTAGTATCTCCCCCATCTCCTGTGATTCCACACAAAGGCTACCTTGCTGATCTTTGAGGGGGGCCAAGATTAGAGTGGTGCTGGAAAAGTTGGCATTATTAACTCTTTGAAGACTACAACTCATGACATAATCAAGGACCTCTCAACCCTGATTGGTCCAGGCATTGCATGCTCAGACTCTTCATTGTTGCATGCATTACCTGGCCAGAGTGTGAATAGTTGCCCGTAGTGTTAGGTTAAGGGGTAAATGTAGGGGAATGGGTCTGGGTGGGTTGTGCTTCGGTGGGTCAGTGTGGACTTGTTGGGCCGAAGGGCCTGTTTCCACACTGTAAGTAATGTAATGTAATGTAGTTCATGCTTAGTCTGTGATTGGATAGGTAGTATATTAGTTTCATGTAAAATTTTGTTTTATGGTCATCTGCTGATCACTCCTCCAATTACTTACTGATTTTGGTTCCTTAAATTGTCAATTGTCCATGGGCCCATCCTCTCCATTACTCTTTCCTAGTCAGTGTTATACAGCATGAATACAGACCCATCGGTCCAACTTGTGCATGCCACCAGGTATCCTAAACTAAGCTAGTCCTTTTTGCAGGCATTTGGCCCATATCCCTCTAAACCCTTCCTATTCGTGTACCCATCCAGCTGCCTTTTAAAAGCCTCCATCATTTTCTCTGGCAGCTCGTTCCTCTTCATGAAAACGTTGCCCCTCCACTCCCTTTTAAATCTTTCCCTTCTCCCCATTAACATATGGCTTCTGGTTTTGGACTCCTACTCTAGGGAAAACGACCTTTGTTCATCACTCTATCCATGTCCCTCATGGTTTTATAAACCTCTACAGTGCAACATTCGAGGGCCAAAGTGCCTGGACTACACTGTAATGTTCTATGTTCTATAAGGTCACCCCTCAGTCTACTACACTTCAGAGAAAATAGCCCTGGCCTATTCAGCCTTTCCCAATAGCTCAAACCTTCTAATCCCTGCCATGTCCTTGTAAGTCTTTTCTGAACCCTTTCAAGTTTAAAAGTATCATCTTTCCTATAGCATGGAGACCAGAATTGAATGCGGTATTCCAAAAGCGGCCTCACCAATATCCTTTGTTTATGGTTAGCTTTATCACATTTTGCCAATATAAAAGGATCATTTGTGTTCTTTACCTGTTCATTTTAGAAAGATGTATGCTATCAAGACCCAGTAATTGTTGTTAAGGTCACCATCCCAATTTCAGCACTGCCCCTCTCAATTTACAATATTTCCAAGGTGTGTATCATCTGCAAACTTTGAAATTGTCCTCTGCATATCAAGTTCTAGATCATTAACATATCAGGAAAAGCAAGGGTTCAGTCTCAACCTCTGAGAACTCTAGCCTTAAAAAAAACTATTGACTGCTACACTCTTGCTCATTCAATTTTGTATTCCTGTTAAAACTGTTTATTTTATTCTATGACCTTTGCTGACTGAAAGTTTAAGGCCAGTGCCCCTGCAATTTCGACTCCTGTTACCTCCATATTCTTGGATGTACTGATCAGGTCTCCGTGGGTAGTTAACCTTTTAGGTACTGATGGTCTATGCGACACTTCTTCCTCCTTGGTTAAGATCACAAGATATTCGTTTAACACCTCGGCTGCTCCCCAGGGGTAAATTGCACACTTGTTCCTTAGCTCTAGCCAAATTGATTCTGTCCTTGAATCCTCCTTTCTCCAGCATAACAAAGCTGTCCTCAACCATTATCGCCACTCCTGCTCTTGCTTTCCTTTTATTTTGAACAAAGAATATTTAACATCCATTCTGTTCTCTTATCATCACAGTATCAAATTTCTACGTGGCAATCTTCACTTATAATTCCCTAATCTTGTTTACTACACTTAGTACATTCACATACAAGCACAGTGACCCTGAACTGGACTTCATTATTTTCTCAAACAAAGACAAAATACTGCAAATGCGGGATATCTGAAATAAAAACAAAAATGCTAGAGAAACTCCCCAGGTCTGGCAGCATCTGTGCATTTCTTTGATATCTGCTTAGTCTTGCTTGACACAGTAGTAGAATCTGCATCAATTACTGCTTTCAACCATGGCTGTGTAGCTTGTTCACTGCAATTATAGAGAGACTTCATTTCTTTTTTTACCTAGTGTGTAGTGGAAGTTCTCAGCTGTGCTCTTTCACAGCAGACTTCAGCACAAGAACAAGCAGAATGCCTCTAGCACCAGTTCAAGTTGTATTTTAAACTCCCAGCGTACTCCTGGAAGGGCAAGCCACTGTAACATGTATTTTGCCCACAATTACTTTGCCCTCATCTCATATCATGTCCACAGTCTGGGACACAACACGATTTTGGGGTGTTGGTGTTGGACTGGGGTGTACAAAGTTTAAAAATCACAAACACCAGGTTATAATCCAACAGGTTTATTTGGAAGCACAGTTCTGGTTTTTTTGCAGTCTAAATAAGCTATTCAATGTGGCATGCACGCTTTTTTCTTAGCACTGATAGAAGGATTCCTACTCTTAATTTATTCAGTCCTTTTATTTAATTCTATGGCTATTTCATAGTTTTTCCTCGTGTGGAAGAAAATCCAATTCTTTTAAAACTCCTTTCATTTTCATAGCAGCAGGGTGTGGAAAAGGTGTTACCATTTTGACTCTCACAGTAATTCAAAGTTGCAGTCTGTTTTTACTTTTCCCTTGCTGCTCCTTTTCAGTAGTTGGCTCTTACGGCTCTTTAAATCCAAACAGTTCCAGTGCCATTTTCAACAGATGTGTTAATGGTAGCTACAGACTGCACACAAAGGTATTTGCAGCAGAGGTACAGATCATGTGTCTGCAGTCACCCAATGTAGTCAGCAGTTAATCGAAATCCGGATAATTGAATGCTGGATAACATAGTTAAGCCAAGTATCGGGACCTTGCGATCTTGCTGGATAATCCGATATTTGGATAATTGAATGCCGGGTAGTCGTCGTTCCTCTCTACGTACAGTTCATTTCTCCAAATTGCACTTAGTGATCACTTGCAAGTCAAAGGTGTTAGTATGTCATTTCACTTTTGTGTAACGTGCTTGCATTTGTTTGCTAAGAGATTGAAAATATCCGTCAGGCATACCAAAGTGTCGAACTTTTGTCTACCTAATAGCAATGCAGTTTACGAGCTGGATCTTTAGCTTTCCAGAGTTGCCCTAATAATGTAGCTTGCTTTATTTGTTTTGTAGCTAAGCTGAGAACATATGGCCACAGGATTTAAAACTGATGCAGTTTCTTTGGAACAATTCTCCAATTTTCTGGAGCCTATCAACTCAATTGGTATCATGTTTTGAGTCAAGCAGCTCAATGTAACTTATTTCTCACTTTTTATAACTAATAAGTAGTTGCCCTAGTTGTCTGGTATTTCTGTGGATGCTTCCCTGTAGAGAGCTATCCTGTTAAGACTTCATCCTAAAGTTGTAGTTGCATTCTTGAAAAGTTTAATTTTGTATGAAATTAATTTAAGCAAACCACATTTTCCTATTAAATTGATGTTAATGCTGCAGTTAAGTTTTGTAGATTCCTCTTCATCGGAAAAAGAGTTAATGCCTTATAAGATGGGTGGCATGGTGGCTCAGTGGTTAGCATTGCTACTTCACAGCACCAGGGACCCAGGTTCGATTCCATCCTCTGGCAACTGTCTGTGCAGTTTGCACATTCTCCCTACGTTTGCACAGGTTTCCTTTGGCTACTCCAGTTTCCTCCCACAGTCCGAAGATGTGCAGGTTAGGTGGATTGGCCATGCTAAATTGCCTGTAGTGTCCAGGGATATGGAGGCTAGTTGAATTAGTCATGGGAAATGCGGGATTACAGGGATTGGGTGAGATGCTCTTCAGAGAGTTATGTTCTTTTTTAAATAAGTCAGGAATGTCACTGAATTCTCTGTGACCTCTAAATATGAACTGGTTCAGGGAAAAGAGGAATTAAAATCTGAGAATGTTTACCAAAGATTAAATGCAATGTGGAACATGTACATATTTCATCTGACTACAAGAGTTCATTGTTCTGACCAGTTCTTGGTTTTATAATGGAGTGTTATTGAAGGGATACATTTTGATGTTCTAGGTCATTTTAGACACTCAATTTTGCCCTGCAATACCTTGCATGACAAACATTGTTTTTCGATGGATAGCCTTCTTACCACTGAATGAATATTCAATTAATTTAATTCACACCTACTATTACTATGACTATTTTCCCCCCTCTAGATCTTGGTATTACAGTCTCCATATTGTTGCCCTGTTGGTCATATTTGTATTGCCAATGAAGCCTAGAAGAAAAGAAAATGAACAGAATCACTCAAAGCAGAAACGGATAGAAGTGGAAAATGTGTTGACAACGAACAGTCATTCTGCAATGAATAACAACTTGAACCAGATACCAAGACCATCGTGAACACCAAGTGCATTTGAAGGGGAAGTTAGGACTGCAATTAAACTTATTACCTTCGTTAACTACTGACAGCATATTAAAGAGGGCATTGTGCTGTTGGACACATGCAAAGTATTCTGAAGCAACAACCTAGTATATAATTTTTTTTTTTGAAAGGCAGCACAGAAGCAACTAAAAGAAAAGTGGAGGAGTAAAGGAAGTAATATGTGATCAGCTGCACGACGCTGACCATAACTGGTTGGAATTGATCGCTACTATGCACACTACTTCAGTCTAGAGATTATTGGTTTTCTTTACCTTTTTATGGAATTGTTGCCTTTGAGAGGTTATTGTAACCACACTTTTTAGATAAGCCATGAAGTTGTACTATATGAAGTCATCTACAGTCAGTCCCACTAGAATCTTTTGTACAAACCAAAATTGTATGTGATCCCAGATATGGCGCTTTATACTAGTTAAAATAGCTAGAGGTGGATACATCTTGCTGACAATGACTCATTCTAAAGAGCTACTGCTTTCTGTGAAAATTAACATAACTTTAATATAATGGGGTGATCAAACCACTTGCTTCATATTTTTTTCCATCTTGGGAATTTGCAGGTTTTCTTGGTTGACCCTGTTTTGTTCTTTGTATTCTTTTATGAATCAACTGACTGAAAAATACTGTGATCTTGTGTACTATGTGATTTTTAAAAATTTACATTTTGGTAAGATTAATTAGTTCCTTTTTAAAATAAAGCTAGCTATTTCCTCTCCCCTCTTCTTCCAGTTTTTATTTTGGAAAGTTTGGAAAACCATGTCTAATTTAAGCCATCTGACCCAGTATTTACAGAACTGTTGCCATGATGATGTGCAAATCCAAAGTTGGGGCCTGAACTGACATCCAGAGCAAAGGATGCAAGATTGTCTCTTTAAGAGAATTAACTTGCTTATTCGATACCAGCTAATAGTTATGAGAACCTGTTGGGTCAATCTGAAAGCAAGATTTTTCTCAAATTTATTTTTTCAGTGCCTGGTCTGAACATATGTAGCATTGTGGTTTAGAACTTAAAGCATTGTGGCTTCATAGGATTTGCAGCACCCAGGACTTCCAATGTATTAGGTTTCAGGTACATACACTAATTGGCAAAGATTGTGTTGAATGGTACAAAGTAACGTAAAACTAACAGCATCGATTTCCTGACCAGATAGTATTGGTTTAAGTTTTATCTGTTTCATTGTATTGAATTGGATCTATCAAATAGGACAATGTCGATTGCACTTCAGGGTAACAATCTTTCGATTGTCTTGTGTAATTATGTAAGTGACATTGCTTAATGGGGTTATGCACTGTGTTCAGAGTAAATGAAGCACTACGCACTGCATAAATTAGACTCTTGTAAAAATTGCAGTATGCAATATGCACAGGGTCATTGAAATTTTAGTTCCAAAAATAACACGTGTAGAATTTTCATTCATTAAATTTTAGATGACAGGTTTGGTTTTGTTTTAACTTCTAGGGACATGGTTTGTCTTTCTGTATTTAGTGTCCAAACTATAAACTGCACATTGCGTTTTAAAATGTACATGCTTAGAAATTGAGAATTGAAGGGTTTCACTTGAAATGTTAAGAATTCCTTTCTATTTAACTATCAGGTTGATTTTTGTCAGGAATGTTTTCAGGAAGCTGTAAGAAACCAGTCTTCAACTTGCAGTGTTAGCAACAAATTAGTTTTTAATTCTAACCGGATGCATATCAATAATCTGCAATTACATTGTGATGCCTTTTTCTTTGTAAATCACTTTTTTATAGAAATTACTTCTCTCTCTCTAAAATTAATTGCAAACAAATACTGAAAAATGTGTTGCTGGAAAAGTGCAGCAGGTCAGGCAGCATCCAAGGACCAGGAGAATCGACGTTTCAGGCATAAGCCCTTCTTCAGGAAATCAAAAAAATACTATCAATAACAGTCCAGCTTATTTTAGTTTATACAGGAGGACCACTAAGGTCATTATTGTTGTACAGCCTATTGTTTCACAAATGCATACTATTTGATTTTCATATACTAATTCTGGAGTCACATATGTAAACTTCTGATTATTCAATAATGCCTATAGTTTGCACTGATTCCAGTAACCACTTCTTCCTACTTGGCTTCACATTATTCTGTTGATTGTCTGATGTTCTTCATGATAATCTAACATTCATTTGTGCTTAATTATTTTTAAATACATATATTTCCAAACAGAGACCTGAGGAATTTGTCTGCCCTTCCCATAAAGAATTTTCTTGAATCTAATAATATCTCTGCAATATTGTCCTCACCAACTTTACAAAAGCCATGTTTCAACTGGGAATGTGTTGAGTAGCAACTCTTTTTGTGTTTTGGCTGGGATACGTGGACACATAGAAATTACAGTGCATACGAGTCTGTATCTGTGTATGCTTCTGAGCAAATGACGAGAATCATGTTTTTGTATCCATCTTGTTAATTTCTTCAACTCACTTCCTTTTTACCTATTTCAAAATGTTGAGTTTTAGATTCTGTTTAAACCATTTAATCCGAGAAGTCAATTCCACAACCTCTCATCTCTTTTTATAAATCCTCATCTACCAAATTTCTTACGTTTTAATCCTGTATCTTTGATCTATTGCTCTCAATTTGTAATAGCTTTTCACCATCCGGTCCCATCCTACAAGAACTTTAAGCACTTTTATCTTATTACTTTGTAATTTTCATTATCCCAGTGAAAAAATACCGAATTTTTCAAGTCTTTGTATTTCCTCATACTAAGCTAATATCCTAATAATCTGTGCTACATCTTCAGCATTAGTATCTCTTCCCATTGCTCTAAGCCCCTCTGTCCTGCTTCCTGCTAAGCAATCTTTATTCTACATTATCCGTTCCATAACTCAAACTTCTCAAACTTAGTGAGCTTAAATGTAGTATTTTGACAGAAGCTTTCCCAAACTGCACATTCATTACATCCACTGGATTTTCCCCAAATTCCTACCTGTTATCTTTTCAGTATTCTGAATGTTGTCAAGCGCTAACATCCCTTTTTAAAATCCCTAATAGCTTTAGCTACTACTATTAGCCAGATACGTAGCAATTTTATCCTTGAACACTCTTGGCCTATCCCTTTTCACAGATTGTGTTGACTCATTTGGACTTTTGCCCAAAATGTCGATTTTCCTGCTCCTCTGATTATGCCTGACCTGTGCTTTTCCAACGCCACACTCTTGACTCTAATCTCCAGTATCTGAAGTCCTTACTTTCGCCTCATTTTATAGTTGTCCAAGTTAGCGCTATCTGATTTCTTCTTTGGGTAATATTTGGCTAGCCCCAACGCTGTGGCATACATTCATGCTGAGAAGAACCTTGCTGTATGAGATAGCAGATATAGAATGCAGCTCTCCAGTCATGAACCTATTCCTTAATCCATGCTCAAACAATTAATCCATTTTTATTTTTGTTTGAACATTCAGCAGCAATCTGTAATTGAATTAGTGTGAGATCTGTAATATAAGTTGAATGCAGGATAGCAACATTTTAAGCTAACGTATCTGCAATGGTTTCAGGACTTTTAATCATTATGGTTTTAAAAAGTTTGGGATAGTGGGGTATTTTTGTTTCTCACTGATTGCAAAATTGACTTTCATAAGAGGTTCAACATTTATGAGAAAAGGCTAGAAAAGATACAAGAGAATTGTGAAGTTATTGCAGTCACTTTCAGCTTTAGTTTGGGAAATGTCTTGTAAATTCTATTTATAACACACAATATAGCAACAGGATTTAAACAAAAAAGTCCACATCAAATATTATATGCCCCAGTCAGTTAGCATTGTCTTTCCTGAATAGATTGTTCATGTTTTGAATAGACTGTTGCCCTTCCCAGTCATCCCAATTGTAGTTGGGTTTTGCATCAACTGGTTAAATGGAGCAGAACAATTGTTTTGGATGCTCGGATTTTTAACAGAATTGAGTAACTATATGGAAATATTGGAAAATAAACATTGTCATTGAATCCTTCGATTTTACATGTTTGTCAATTAGTTTCAAATGTTAAAACAAGCTTTTCAATTTTTTTTTAATTGAGCAAGTAGAAGTCTCTATTTTTATTCTGGGAATAAATGGGAAATTTATTCTGAATTGATATTGCTGACACTATAAAATTTGATCTCTTGGTAGCATGCAGGTCCTGAATAATTAAATTTATCATTGAAGTATTGTCAACTACCACAGGTAGCCTCTAATTAAGCTGGATGTTTGCAGCTGTGATGGGGGAAATAGTAAGTTTATTGAAGCTAGTTCACCTTTGGTGTATTTGAAACAAATTTAAGCACAAGTTTTTGTTAAAGAAATAACTATTGTCAGGCCATAAATAGGATCACTTAAAATAAGTTCTCTGTTTCAGATAAAGTACAATGAACAATTGCATAATTATGCATTCATTAAATATATTAAAATCTTGTTAAATATATAAACCTCAAATTTAATCTCAATTGGAAATAATATTTAAATTATCACTAAGCATCTCTACATTTGAGATTTATCACAACAGGGCTGGCCAATAGTGAACGTCTGGTTCAAAGTAGAAGTTGATGAATGAAATAAGACACCTTGTGGAAAAAGCCAAGAATTGTATTTCTCTATAAATATGGATAAACAGTATTGTACAAACTTACGACATATCTGATCTGTTTCTTATGTTTAGCACTGGTTTCAAGGACAGCTTTTGAGAGGGTCAAACATAATCTTAGTTCTGTGTTTCATGCTTTTCAGTTGCCTTTGTTTTAATGCACTAGATCTGGGTGACATGGTTATAAGACAATGCAAAGTTATGGTAGAGTTTTGTTCCATCTACCTTTGCACTGTAATGACTTTTTGGTTGTATCAAGTTTACAAGTTACAAACAAATTGTTCAAACTTTTCAATGTAATGCATTGAATTTAAAAATTCAGTAATACAAATTCATATCAGTATAGGAAAATGGAAAACAATTTGTCTTTTAAACAGATATCAGTAGGCAAGATACTACAAGTATTAGAAGATATTGAGGGTTTTTGAGAAGAAAGGGGAGTTGAAGATTGTCATATCGATCGTGATTTCATTGAATTGCAGAGTAGACTTGATGGGTTGAATGGCCGACTCTACTTCTAAGTCTTAATGATCTAAATTCCGTCTGATGGTCATCTCTTCAAGAAGGAAAAAAATGAAAACACAATTCTGGATCTCTTGTAATTTGTTTTTAGATTTGACCGCCACGAACTAACTTGGATTGGTTTCAAAAATGGTTTAAACAAAGAGAAAAAAGCCTTTTTAAATGCAGACTTTTTTAAACAATTTTATTTTTCTATTAATACCACTTTAGAGGGAATTATAGCTGCTTTGTCCCTTTTGAAATAAATGTCTCGTAACTGTGTGTGCTTTTAATCGTATTATGTGCTTGGAGTAAATTATAATCACCAAAATATGCCTTTCCAATTTTCACAATGTCTGTTTTTAATCCTTAGTAAAATTATTACAATATTTGAACTTTGTGTGAAATATTTTGTACTATACACTACAGGGAAAAAGTTCTGCACTGATGTCATTCAAAAGATTCTTCAGCTTTGTATAGCATGTAAGCTATTTTTCATTGTTTTGATATATGATGCCAGCTGTTTGAGTGATTGTAACTTCATATAAGTTGTTTTGTTTGTGTGTTTATCAAAATGTGATTAAAATAATTGCTAAGAATTTGTCTCCAAAAGAATTTGAATAGAATTTTGGAGTTGGGTTTCATTCTGTTGAATTAATTTTTAAAAAGGTCTCTTATGGGATGCTTTCACAAAACTAAAAGCACCAGAAATGAAAACAGAAATTGTTGGAAAAACTCAGATTTGGCAGCATCTGTGGAGAGAAAGCAAAGTTCACATTTTGAGTCCAGTGATCCTTCTTCTTCAGAATTTCAAAGTTCAAAACATGAACTCTTAGGGTTTTGGATGGCCAAAAACTATTGTTAATTTTTACATGTACGCTTAATTCCCAGCTCCATGTCACAGGCCCCTTGACTCCTCCAATGTTATTTAATTATCTGACACATTTGAACTAGATTTACCCTAATCAGTGCCCTAACATGGAGGTCATTTGTGGGTCGTATGGGCAGCAGCAGGACATTTGACAATCCAGCCAGCAGGTAACTGGTACTTGGCGGGAGTTAGTTCTGTTGGGTAGGTTGGCAATCCTTTCTTTAAAGATCTGTTTGCAATCTTCAAACAGGCTGTGCACACAGCAGAGGAAGCATTGCAGCAGAAGTAAGCCAGTGAATTTAGCTAAGGGAAGTATGGCTTCATGCTTCAGTTGAGGTGCTCCTGCAATCTGAGAATAGAAGGAGATGTTTGCTCCCAATAGATGGAGAGAAGCCAACAAGCTTGTTTTCTTTTAAATAAAATGGCTGGAGGTCACGGAGAAAACAATCTGTGGATGCTTGCATGAAACTCTGCATCCTTCCCTAAACCTGTAACTCTATTTCCCATGGTTAATCCACCTAGCCTGCACATAGTGGACACTATCATGCAATCTAGCATGGCCAATCCACCTAACCTGCACATATTTGGACAATAAAAACCCACACAATTGGGGAAAATGTACAAACTTTACAGATAGTCATCTAAGGTTGGAATTTAATCCAGATTCCTGTTGCTGTGAGGCAGCAGTGCTAATCACTAAGTTATTGAAAAAGTAGGAATATTCATGGAAAGCTACATTAAGTAGATTGCAGATTGGACACAGAGGGATATGGCCACATCATGGATAAATTGTTAACACTGGCAAGGCAAAATGACCAGATCCATTGTTAAATTTTGTCTAACTCCACTAAGGGAAATGCAAGTGCAGGCTGAAGGGGTCAGAGTGCTGCAGCCTGAAATATTTTGGGTGCTCTGCTCAAGCCCACTCCTTAGGACCTACAAAAGGTCAGATATCTGCATGCACTTCATACATTGGAACAACCTGCCCTACCTTAATTCAGGATGCAAGAAAGTTTGTGTAAAGGTACCTAATTAGCATTTGATTAGTTTTTTTTTGCTAAATGTCAGTGTTACAGCTAAAGTACTTTAAAATTTTGAATGCTGACTTAGGTGGCTATTTGTTTATTTCTATCCCAGTGGTCCAGGAACAGATGTTGAAGTATGGAGCAGGAGTGTGTGAAACAATGGATGCAGTGTGGGTCAATGATGATTGTAGAAGTTGCAATACCATGCCTGGATTTTAAAATTCTCATTTTTATTTTCAATCTTTCTACAGCTAAGCTTCTCCTATCACTGTAATCTATTGAGTCACACAACCCTGTCGACATGTCCAGACTCTTTCAGCTATAATTTAGTATTATCCTCAAACTTTGAAATTCTGCCATGTGTACCTAATCCAGATCATTACAGCAGCAGTTCTAACAATCCTTGGAGCACTTCCCTTCTGTCTGGAAAACAACTGTTCACTTTTTTTCCCTCACAGTCAATTTCATATCCATTGTCTGGTTAAGCACCAGACTTCAATTTTGCTAAGGAGTCTATTATGCAGCGCATTGTCAGACACTTCTTAAAATTGCATGTAAACATTGAATGTACAACTGTCGTCAACCCTCCCATCACTTCATAATGTTAATCAAATATAATCTGCCTTTTTAAAAAAAAGTTGTACCAATCATCATCGATAAATATGTTTCTCAAAGTCACAGTTAGATTTATCCTGGATTATTGTCTGCTAAAGTCTCTCCACCACCAACATTAGACAAATTGGCCTATAGTTGTGATTCATCCCCTTTTGAATAGGGGGAATAACATTAATATCACCATTGACTCTGTTTCCACCACTCTCCCAGAAAGGAGACAGAAACTGCAGTATGTGCTCGCTGCAGTATGTACAATCTATTGAGTGAAATGTAATTGCTCATTCTTGTTACTCCTACTCTCTGTAACTCCTACCAGTGAAAAGGTGCAATAATGTGAGATTGTAATCACTGTCATGTTTCTTGCCAGATCACCATTGTCAGTTGAATCTATTACTGTTCAATATCCTGGGAATTATTGTATAGTGCTGGAGTAGTTCAGGAAACTATCTTCCACTGCCGCTTTTATTTAAGCGCTAAAGGATGGTAACCCATTTCAAGATTTTTTTGACCATTTTTCTGAACATTGGACTTGGAATGAAATTGCAACTTGAGTTTTTAAGTAAAGTGTGTTCACTTATAAAGCATTGGAAGGTGGTAATGGGGTTGGTTCAGCTCAGTTGGCTGTACAGTTGCTTTGCAAAGCAGTCATGCCAACAGCATGGTTTCAATACCCACATTGGCATAGGTTACCATGAAGGACTCTCTCTCCCAACTTCTCCCCTTGCCTGAAGTGTAATGGCCATCAGGTTAAATCACCACCAGTAGTCTCTGTCTGCCTCTGTCTTCTGTCCTATTGTCTAAGACGAGGTGACAACTTGATTGGCAGGTGGTTACAGTATTAATGGATCAAATACTGTAATTATTTATGGTGTCTAGGTCAACAATTATCTTCTACTTAGACATGTGCTCCATGCTAGGTAGTTGTTATTTGACACAGGCTTCATTCAAAAATTCTGAAAGGTGAAACGCCACTTTTTAACTTCCAAAAGCAATATTTTTGTTAATGCAGAATCATAGAATGTTACTGTCATAAGGAGACCATTTAGCTCTTTGTACATCTGCCAGTTCTTTAAAATTCTCATCCAGTTAGTCCTATCACCTTGTTTTTCACCTACAGCCTTACAAATTTTACCTTTTTCCAGCATTTAGCCATTCTCTTTGACTATTCAATGTGCTTGTACTATTACTGGCAGAACATTTCTATATGTGTGTAAGGAAGTCTAATCTTACTATTTTTGTAAATTATCTTAAGTCTGTGTTCTTTAATTCTGACTTGTGCCAGTGGAAACAATTATCTTATTGACTCTATTAATGTACAAGCACAGTTTCAAGATATTCTGTATGTTAAGTAAGGTGAGCCACCCGTTCAAAACAAAATACTTTTTGCTATAAATCTGAAATGGAATACGAAGAATGCTAGAAATGTTCAGCAAATCTGGCAGTATCTAACTAGAGAGAGAGAGAGAGACAATATTTTAGATCAATGATTTTTTTGTGAGAATTGGCAAATGTTGAAATGCATATGATCAGGGTAAAATAGTTAGAAATACTGTTGGAGTGAAAAATCAGAACTTCAAAGATTATGGTTGTGAATTAAACAGTAATGTTAATTTTCCCAATTCTGATGGATTATCTTCAGTAGCTGATACTTCCACTATAGGGTGCTGTTTACGTATCATTACAGTAGCATGTTCTTAAAGTGCCAGGAAATGCCCGATGACCTGAGCATCAACAGCTCAAATTGAAGAAAATTAACAGAAGACCTTCCTGTTGAGAGAGGCAAAAGAAAGTAACACAACCCAAATCATTATAGATTTTTAAAAAAGCTGTTAAAGTACCTATTCAAGATGTCTCAGAACATCCCTGATGGACTTGACATGTAAGCCTCTTTTGGTTTGTCCTGGAGATCATACTCATGTGGTAGTTTGGAATATAAAACTCTTACAGACAGTTTAGTTTCAGTTATTACCTTTATTTACCAATGGCATCAATGTTACACCATAACATAGAAATCTACAAGCCAGGCTTGAGCTAAGGTTCGAAAACCATTAGCGGAGTAGCAATGCCAGCTCTTACCCTGAAGAGTGCTCTCAGGCCATTTCCCTTATTGCTGCACATAAGCTATCTTTGTACAGAAATTGGTATTAAAATTACAAAAATACCACATGCCCTTAATCAGATAAGCAGCAATAAAATGACAAGTTTGTAGAGGAAGAGAAACTCATTGACAGGTCTGAGTACCCTTGATTAATTAAGCGACATGCACATCAAAGTGGGAACCCTGATCAAGCCAGGCCAATTGCATTGGCTGGATAACCTTCTCTCTTTATGGTACACCATAATGAGAGACTAGTCTAAATTATGTGGAAAAAGTCATGAGGTCTTTTGCTTTTGCGCTCCCTCCCTCCCCTCTCTGACTCTTTCCCTGTCTTGTGCTTTCTCTCTCTGATGCTCTCCCTCCTCTCTGTGTCCCGCTCTTTCCCTCCCACCTCTCTCCCTGTCTCGCTTTCTCTCTCTCTCTCTCTCTCTTTTTCTCTCCTGTGTCTTGCTCTGTCTTGTGCTCTCTGTCTCTGTCTCTCTTCTGTAAATTAAATTCACTGACCTAAGGGTCCTATGTCAGTTTCAGCCTGTGTTTTCCTAGCTTGTAGGGATTACAAGACATTCACGTTCCAGACCAGTCAAGATGAGGTAGCTGAGCTTCATAAATTTAAATCTGCTCAGTGTAGTATTGTTTTATTGCATGTAACTTTCACTCAGCTTATTAAACTACAAGTTCTTTTTCTATTTAGTATGAGTTTTGTTAAGTCAATATAAACTAGAAATTTAGTTTGCCTTCAGCTAACTGTGAAGTATGCACAGCTTCCAGCCCCTGGGGTGAGAAGGAAATACTGCCACAAATTCCACAAGTGAACTAATGTTATCACCTTATTTACACTACACTAATCCATTGACACTAAGAACAGATGTCCTTAATTCTTCTGAAAAAATACCACCCCCCCCCCCCCACTGTGGTCAAGCGCTTGCCCACATTTCCTGTAGCAGATGTGTAAGGTTACCAGCTTTAGAGTCGTAGAGATGTACAGCATGGAAACAGACTCTTCGGTCCAACCCGTCCACGCCAGATATCCCAACCCAAACTAGTCCCACCTGCCAGCACCCGGCCCATATCCCTCCAAACCCTTCCTATTCATATACACATCCAAATGCCCCTTAACTGTTGCAATTGTACCAGCCTCCACCACATCCTCTGACAGCTCATTCCATACACATACCACTCTCTGCGTGAAAAAGTTGCCCCTTAGGTCTCTTTTCAATATCTTCCCCCTCTCACCCTAAACCTATGCACTCTAGTTCTGGACTCCTCCACCCCAGGGAAAAGACTTTATCTATTTATCCTATCCATGCCCCTCATAATTTTGTAAACCTCTATAAGTTCACCCCTCAGCCTCCAACGCTCCAGGGAAAATAGCCCCAGCCTGTTCAGCCCCTTCCTATAGCTCAGATCCTCCAACCCTGGCAACATCCTTGTAAATCTTTTCTGAATCCTTTCAAGTTTCACAACATCTTTCCAATGGGAAGGAGATCAGAATTGCATGCAATATTCCAACAGTGGCCTAACCAATGTCCTGTACAGCCGCAACATGACCTCCCAACTCCTGTACTCAATACTCCGACCAATAAAGGAAAGCATACCAAACGCCGCCTTCACTATCCTATCTACCTGTGACTCCACTTTCAAGGAGCTATGAACCTGCACTCCAAGGTCTCTTTGTTCAGCAACACTCCCTAGAACCTTACCATTAAGTTTATAAGTCCTGCTAAGATTTGCTTTCCCAAAATGCAGCATCGCGCATTTATCTGAATTAAACTCCATCTGCCACTTCTCAGCCCATTGGCCCATCTGGTCCAGATCCTGTTGTAATCTGAGGTAACCCTCTTCACTGTCCACTACACCTCCAATTTTGGTGTCATCTGCAAACTTACTAACTGTACCTCTTATGCTCGTATCCAAATCATTTATGTAAATGACAAAAAGTATGTCAAATTAAATGATGTTTCTTCCTGAATTTGTTACACACTTCAGGTTTTCTGATGCACGTGGAAAACAGTAAATCCACGGCCCACTCCAACTTCAGAGATACAAGGATGCTGGGATGCAGAAAAAGTGGTGAAAGCAAAGTAAGCAGCCAAAGTGATGACTCCCCTTGGGAAGCATATTGCCTGAATTTATTGGTATCAAATATTCAGTAGGAAGCCAAATATACTTTGGTGATGAGCTAAGTTGTTGTGGATCATGTGCATGATGTTGCAGTCTGGAATTTTAGATAGTGACGACAGAGGCTTACATTTATATGGCTGACCAAGAATCTCTCCCACTCTACCTGCCATTGGCATGAGTTGAAATAGTTTGTAGTGTTTTGATAATCCAAAGGAGAATCCTGTTGATCACGGAAACAAAAAAACTGTATCTTGCTCTACAGATGCTGCTAGACCTGTTAAGTTTCTTGAGCCATTTCTGATTTTGTATCTGATTTCTAGCATCCGCAGTACTTTGCTTTTGTGGTAATCAACAGGTTTGGCCAACAAGTCCTCAGGTGAGACTTGGATTTACAGCTTCTTACTAAGAGGCAAGGAAGCTATCCACTATGCCACAGGACTTCCTATTACACTAAATACTGTTAGAAAATGGAACAGTGAGCATAATACAAATTTGTTCATACACTCTTTGTCAGTGATTCTGCCTTAAGAATTTGTAATATACACTCAAACCACTTGATGCACACCATCTAGAAAATTAAATTTTCACTCACTCCAACACTACTTCAGTGTCAGCAGCGGGTAACTGCTCTGTAATATGTGAAGATTCTTTGCCTGCACTTTGATAATCTACAATCTGTACCACCTTGGAGGTCAAGCCAACAGATACATGGAAAAACACTATAAGTTCTCTTCTAAGTCACAACCAACCCTGATTTGTAACTATTGTCATTATTTTACTATGACTGGATCAAAATTTTTAAACTTTTCCCTAATGGTACTTTGTGTGTACCTGAACAAGATAGCTGCAGCAGTTCAAGAAGGCAGTTCACTGCTACCTTCTTAAAGGTAATTAGGGATGATTAATAAATGATCACATTCCATCAGCAAATGAAAAGAAACCTCAGAGTCAACCATAAATATAGATCCATTTTCTACAGACAACGTGGAATATATTGTTCAAATGACAATTTGGATATGCCACAATGCAGTGCTAATAATCCCTATATCTGTGATAAGGTAACATTCAATGCTAACAATAATAATATCTTCCTTCCTCAGTCCTGATTTGTATTCACAATTATGCTAATTCCCAGTTTGAACCCTAATACACTAAACTCTAATATCTCAACCTTAACCTAAATCATAACCCTAATTATGTTGCCAATATCACAATCCAGGATTGATTTGACAATAGACAATAGGTGCAGGAGTAGGCCATTCAGCCCTTCGAGCCTGCACCGCCATTCAATATGATCATGGCTGATCATTCCTAGTCAGTATCCTGTTCCTGCCTTATCTTTGAGAGCTCTATCCAACTCTTTCTTAAATGAATCCAGAGACTGGGCCTCCACTGCCCTCTGGGGCAGAGCATTCCACACAGCCACCACTCTCTGGGTGAAGAAGATTCTCCTCATCTCTATTCTAAATGGTCTACCCCATATTTTTAAGCTGTGTCCTCTGATTTGGCATTCACCCATCAGCGGAAACATGGTTCCTGCTGCCAGAGTGTCTAATCCTTTCATAATCTTATACGTCTCAATCAGATCCCCTCTCAGTCTTCTAAACTCAAGGGTATACAAGCCCTTTGGTGTAATTTGGTGTCATTATTACATTGAATTTTAAAGCATAGAAACAAACAATTTGACCAAACAGGAAAAGGAAGTTGCCTATACTCTACACTAGCTGGATCTTCCCAAACTTTAGCCTGCCTAACAAATATATCTTTCTTCTCCCTCCTGTACACAAATGACTTCCTCTTAAATGCATCCATGCTCTTTACCAGAACAAATTCTACATCGTCAGCACATTTTCATTTAAGTTGGTGACAAAACAGAAACTGAGTGCAAGTGTTAAAGGTTGTTGCAGTTTGGCAAATGTCAGGAAATGGTGTTCCACCAGCATTGGTCCTAGTACCATAGACATTTACTTAATTAGTTTGGGTTCTGGAAGTATAACTTCAAAATTTTACAATGATACCAATGATACAATGATAGAGAGTATAATTAATACAAAAAAACTGCAATTAAAGATTGGAAACCATTAATAAAGCTGTAGAATAGATGTGATAGAAAATTAACTTCAATACAGCTAAGTGATGGAGGCTGGTATATTAACATTTAAAAGGCATCTGGATGGGTATATGAGTAGGAGGGGTTTGGAGGGATATGTGCCAAATGCTGGCAAATGGGACTAGGTTATTTAGGATATCTGTGTTTCCATGCTGTACAACTCTATGACTTTATCTATTTACCCCCACAACCATCCCCTAGTCCTTGTCATATCCACTATTCTAACTCCATAATCACTCAGTCAGTATTCACCATGGCCAAACTTCAGGAGCCATAGAGAAATAAAATGAAATACACTTCTAAATATCTAGTACATCTTTCACTGTCCAAACACAATAGTGAGAAAAGAACCTTCCAATTCCTGAAAGCATAAAAGTTTTTAAAAAACAACAAATTTCTGTGCTTCCACCTAATCTTTTAATAGTTTCTTCAAACTGTCAATCATAACGTGAAGGCAGAGATAATTTAAGTTTTTCAAGCACAACCGGTCATTCCTAAATGAAACAGACCTTCGGTCCAACTTGCTCCCAAACAGTCCCATTTGCCTGTGTCTGGCCCAAATTCCTTTAAACCTTTCCTATCCATGTATCTATCTGAATGTCTTTTAAACATTGTAACTGTACCTGCATCTACCACTTCCTCTCACATGTACACCATCCTCTGTGTGAAAAAGTTCTCCTTTCACCTGAAAATTATGTCCCATACCCTAGGGAAAAGACCTTTGCTATTCACCTTATCTATGACCCTCATGATTTTCTAAACCTCTACAAGGTCACCCCTCAACTTCCTACGTTCCAGTGAAAAAAATCCCAGCTTATCTAGCCTCTTATAACTCAAATCCTCCAGTCTTGGTAACATCCTTGTACTGTAAATATTTTCTGCACGTTTTCCAATTTAATAATATGCTTCCTATAGCAGGGCAATCAAAACTGTACACAGTTCTCCAAAAGTGGCCTCACCAACATTCTGCACAACTGCAACATGATATCCCAAATCCCAAACTCAATGCTGTGATCAATGAAGGCAAGCGTGCCAAATATCTTGCATCACAGAGAGCCAGGGTGGTGAAGAACTTTCAAGGAACTATGTACCTCAACCTCTAGGTCTCTCTGTTTGACAACAGGGCCTGACCATTAACTCCTCTGCTCATTGGCCCAGTTGAGCGAGATTCCTTTGTCCACTTAGATATGTCCATTATACCACCAATTTTGATTGATTGATTTATTGTTGCCACATACTGAGATACAATGAAAAATGTTGTTTTGCGTGCTATACAGGCAGATTGTACTATACAAGTGCATCAGAATAGCAGAATAGAGTGCCGATTGGGAGACGTTGGTGTTGGACTGGGGTGTACAAAGTTAAAAATCACACAACACCGGGTCATATTCCAACAGGTTTACTTGGAAGCACTAACTTTTGGAGTGCTGCTCCTTCATCAGGTGGTTGTGGAGAATAAGACTGTAACAAATTTATAGAATTATAGCAGAATGTATCGAACAAAGTACAGAATACAGTGTTCCAGCTACAGAGAAGGTGCAGAGAGAAGATCAGAATTAACATCTGAGAGGTCCATTCAAAAGTCTGATAACTGTGGGGAAGACGCTGTTCTTGAATCTATTCCTACCTGTACTCAAACTTGTATATCTTCTGCCTGATGGAAGAGAGCATAATCAGGGTGGGAGGGGTCTTTGATTATGTAGGTTGCTTTCCTGAGGCAGCAGGAAGTATGGATGCAGTCAATGGATGGGCTTGTTTGTGATGGACTGGGCTGTGTTAACATCTGTGTAGTTCCTTGTGGTCTTGGGAAGAGCAGTTGCCATAACACACAGTTATGCCTACAGTTAGGATGTTTCTATGGTGCATCTATAAAAATTAGAAAGATTTCTGGACATGCTGAATTTCCTTAACATCCTCAGAAAGTTAAGGAGATGTGCTTTCTAGACTGCCACATCTAGATTGCCACTTTCTAGACTGGGCAGCACGGTGGCACAGTGGTTAGCACTGCTGCCTCACAGCGCCAGAGACTCGGGTTCAATTCCCGCCTCAGGCGACTGACTGTGTGGAGTTTGCACGTTCTCCCCGTGTCTGCGTGGGTTTCCTCCGGGTGCTCCGGTTTCCTCCCACAGTCCAAAGATGTGCAGGTAAGGTAAATTGGCCACGCTAAATTGCCCGTAGTGTTAGGTAAGGGGTAAATGTAGGGGTATGGGTGGGTTGCGCTTCGACAGGTCGGTGTGGACTTGTTGGGCTGAAGGGCCTGTTTCCACACTGTAATGTAATCTAATCTAATCTAATCAATGTGGGTGAACCAGGACTGATTGTTGGTGCCCATTGCTTTCAGGAACTTGATACTTTTGACCATCTTCACCTCAGCACCATTGATGCAGATAGGGGTGTGCCCTCCACTCCATGTCCCGAAATCCATGACCAGTTCCTTTGTTTTACTAACATTGATGGAGAGATTGTTGTCTTTACACCATGCCGCTAAGCATTCAGTCTCTTTCCCATAATCTGTCTTTTTGTTGTTTGGAGGTCCAAACGGCAACGGTGGTGTCATCAACAAACTTGTAAGTGGAATTGGGCAGAATTTGGCTACACAATTGTGAACATATAAGGAGTGTATGTGGGGGCTGAGTTCACAGCCTTGCAGGACATTGGTGTGGAGGATTACAGTTGGAGGAGTTTTTGCCTATTCTTACTGACTGTGATTGATAGGTCAGGAACTTCAGGATCAAGTTACAGAGAGGGGTGCCAAGACCTCCATCTCAGAGTTTACAGCTGAATTTGGTTGGAATTATGGTGTTGAAGAAGGAACTGTAGTCAAAAAGTAATCAATGATGCAGGTATCCTTTTTATCCAAATGTTCCAAGGATGCGTGTCGGGCTGGGGAGAGGCGTCTGCAGTGGATCTGTTGCACTGGTAGGAAAATTGTAGTGGGTCAAGGCTATTTGGTAGGCTGGAGTTGATGTGAGCCATGACTAACCTCTTGAAGCACTGTATAATTATGGAGGTCAGAGCCACCAGGCAGTAGTCATTGAGGTACACGCTGCATGGTTTTTCTTTGGCTATGGGATGTTGGTGGTCTTCTTGAAGCAGGTCGGGACTTCAACTTACAGTAAGGAGAGGTTGAAGGTGTCTGTAAATACTCCTGCCAGTTAGTCTGTATGCACGGCTGGGGAATCCATCCAGGCTAATCACTATCCATGAGTTCACTCTCAAGAAGGCTGATCTAATGTCTGCAGCAGTGACCATGGGTACAGGTGCATCCCAGGCTGTTAGGATCAGTGGTGTCATTTTACTGACCTTCTGTTCAAAGTGAGCAGAGATGCATTGAGCTCAATAGTCAGTCATAGAGATGTACAGCATTGAAACAGACCCTTCGGTCCAACCTGTCCATGCCGACCAGATATCCCAACCCACTCTAGTCCCACCTGCCAGCACCCGGCCCATATCCCTCCAAACCCTTCCTATTCATATACACATCCAAATTCCTTTTAAATGTTGCAATTGTACTAGCCTCCCCCACTTCCTCTGGCAGCTCATTCCATACACGTACCACCCTCTGCGTGAAAAAGTTGCCCCTTAGGTCTCTTTTATATCTTTCCCCTCTCACCCTACAGTTATGTCCTCTAGTTCTGGACTCCCCCAGCCCAGGGAAGAGACTTTGTCTATTTATTCTGTCCATGCCCCTCATAATTTTGTAAACCTCTATAAGGTCACCCCTCAGTCTCCAACGCTCCAGCCCCTTCCTATAGCTCAGATCCTCCAACCCTGGAAACATCCTTGTAAATCTTTTCTTAACCCTTTCAAGTTTCATAATATCTTTCCGATAGGAAGGAGACCAGAACTGCACGCAATATTCCAACAGCAGCCTAACCAATGTCCTGTACAGCCGCAACATAACCTCCCAACTCCTGTACTCAATACTATGACCGATAAAGGAAAGCATACCAAATGCCTTCTTCACTATCCTATCTACCTGCATCTCCACTTTCAAGGAGCTATGAACCTGCACTTCAAGGTCTCTTTGTTCAGCAACACTCCAGAGTACCTTACCATTAAGTGTATAAGTCCTGCAAAGATTTGCTTTCCCAAAATGCACCATTTACCTGAAATAAACTCCATCTGCTACTTCTTAGCCCATTGGCCCATCTGATCAAGATCCTGTTGAAATCTGAGGTAACCTTCTTCATTGTCCACTACATCTCCAATTTTGGTACCATCTGCAAACTTATTAACTATACCTCTTATGCTCACATCCAAATCATTTATATAAATGAGAAAAAGTAGTGGACTCAGCACCAATCCTTGTGGCATTCCATTGGGGGCGGCACGGTGGCTCAGTGGTTAGCACTGCTGCCTCACAGCACCAGGGACCTGGGTTCAATTCCAACCTTGGGCAACTGTCTGTGTGGAGTTTGCACATTCTCCCCGTGTCTGCGTTGGTTTCCTCCGGGTGCTCTAGTTTCCTCCCACAGTCCAAAGATGTGCAGATTAGGTGAATTGGCCATACTAAAATTGCTCATAGTGTTTGGTGCATTAGTCAGAGGTGAATGTAGGGGAATAGGTATGGGTGGGTTCGGAGAGTCGGTGTGGACTGGTTGAGCCGAGGGGCCTATTTCCACACTGTAATGAATCTAATCGAATGGTCATAGGTCTCCAGTCTGAAAAACAACCCTCCACCACCACCCTCTGTCTTCTACCTTTGAGCCAGTTCTGTATTCAAATGGTTAGTTCTCCCTGTATTCCATGAGTTCTAACCTTGCTAACCAGTCTCCCATGGGGAACCTTGTCGAACGCTTAATGAAATCCACATCGATCACATCTACCACTCTGCCCTCAACAATCCTCTGTGTTACTTCTTCAAAAAATTCAATCACGTTTGTGAGACGTGATTTCCCACGCACAAAGCCATGTTGACTATCCCCAATCAGTCCTTGCCTGTCCAAATACATATACATCCTGTCCCTCAGGATTCTCTCCAACAACTTGCCCACCACTGACGTCAGGCTCACTGACATATAGTTCCCTGGCTTGTCCTTACCACCCCTCTTAAACAGTGGCACCACGTTAGCCAACCTCCAGTCTTCCGGCACCTCACCTGTGACTATCGATTACACAAATATCTCAGCAAAAGGCCCAGCAATCACTTCTCTAGCATCCCACGGAGTTCTAGGGTACACTTGATCAGGTCCTGGGGATTTATCTACCTTTATGCATTTCAAGACATCCAGCACTTCCTCCTCTGTAATATGGACATTTTTCAAGATGTCACCATCTATTTTCCTACATTCCATATCCTCCATTTCCTTTTCCTCAGTAAATACTGATGCAAAATATTCTGTTAGTATCTCCCCCATCTCCTGCGCTCCACACAAAGGCTGCCTTGCTGATGTTTGAGGGGCCCTATTCTCTCCCTAGTTACCTTTTTGTCCTTTATGTATTTGTAAAAACTCTTTGGATTCTCCTTAATTCTATTTCCCCTTTTTGCCCTCCTGATTTCCCTCCTAAGTATACTTGTACTGCCTTTATACTCTTCTAAGGATTCACTCAATCTATCCTGTCTATACCTTACATATGCTTCCTTCTTTTTCTTAACCAAACCCTCAATTTCTTTACCTTAAAAATGTATTGCTGGAAAAGCGCAGCAGGTCAGGCAGCATCCAAGGAGAAGGATAATCGACGTTTCGGGCATAAGCCCTTCTTCAGGAATTCCTATGCGCTTTTCCAGCAACACATTTTTAAGCTCTGATCTCCAGCATCTGCAGTCCTCACTTCCTCCTCAATTTCTTTGGTCATCCAGCATTCCCTATACCTACAAGCCTTTCCTTTCACCATAACAGGAATATACTTTCTCTGGATTCTCGTTATCTCATTTCTGAAGGCTTCCCATTTTCAGCTGTCCCTTTACCTGCGAACATCTGCCCCCAATCAGTTTTTGAAAATTCTTGCCTAATTCCATCAAAATTGGCCTTTCTCCAATTTAGAACTTCAACTTTTAGATCTGGTCTATCCTTTTCCATCATTATTTTAAATCTAATAGAATTGTGGTCGCTGGCCCCAAACTGCTCCCCCACTGACACCTCAGTCACCTGCCCTGCCTTATTTCCCAAGAGTAGGTCAAGGTTTGCACCTTGGAGAAAGTGAGGACTGCAGATGCTGGAGACCAGAGTTGAAAAGTGTGGTGCTGGAAACGCGCAGCAGGCCAGGCAGCATCCGAGGAGCAGGAGAATCGACGTTTCGGGCATAAGCCCTTCTTCAGGAATGAGGCTGGTGTGCCAAGCGGGCTGAGATAAAAGGTGGGGGTGGGGGGGGGTGCTGGGAATACGATAGGTGGAAGGAGGTGAGGGTGAGGGTGATAGGCTGGAGAGGGGGTGGGGGCAGAGAGGTCGGGAAGAAGATTGCAGGTCAAGAGGGCGATGCTGAATCCGGGGGTTGGGACTGAGATAAGGTGGGGAGAGGGGAAATGAGGAAGCTGGAGAAATCTACATTCGTCCCGTGTGGTTGGAGGGTTCCTAAGCGGAAGATGAGGTGCTCTTCCTCAAGGCGTCGTGTAGCCAGGGTCTGGTGATGGAGGAGGCCAAGGACCTGCATGTCCTTGGCGGAGTGGGAGGGGGAGTTAAAGTGTTCAGCCACGTGATGGTTTGGTTGGTTGGTGCGGGTGTCCCAGAGGTGTTCTCTGAAACGTTCCGCAAGTAGGCAGCCTGTCTCCCCAATGTAGAGGAGACTACATCGGGTGCAGTGGATGCAGTAAATGATGTGTGTGGAGGTGCAGGTGAATTTGTGACGGATATGGAAGGATCCATTGGGGCCTTGGAGGGAGGTGAGGGGGGAGGTGTGGGCGCAAGTTTTGCTTTTCTTGCGGTTGCAGGGGAAGGTGCTGGGAGTGGAGGTTGGATTGGTGGGGGTGTGGACCTGACGAGGGAGTCGCGGAAGGAGTGGTCTCTCCGGAACGCTGATAGGGGTGGGGAGGGAAATATATCCCTGGTGATGGGGTCTGTTTGGATGTGGTGGAAATGAAATCATTTCCCCTCCCCCCACCTTATCTCAGTCCCAACCCCCAGATTCAGCACCGCCCTCTTGACCTGCAAGCTTCTTCCCGACCTCTCCAGCCTATCACCCTCTCCCTCACCTCCTTCCACCTATTGTATTCCCAGCGCCCCTCTCCGAAATTCCACCTCCCACCCCCCCCCCCCCCCCGGCCACCTTTTATTTCAGCCCGCTTGGCACACCAGCCTCATTACTGAAGAAGAGCGTATGCCTGAAACGTCGATTCTCCTGTTCCTCAGATGCTGCCTGGCCTGCTGCGCTTTTCCAGCACCACACTTTTTAACCAAGGTTTGCACCTTCTCCAGTGGGTACATCCACATACTGAATCAGAAAATCTTCTTGTACACACTTAACATATTCCCCTCCATCTAAACCTTAACACTATGGCATTCCCAGTCTGTGTTTGTAAAGTTAAATCCCCTACCTTAACCAATCTATTATTCTTACAGATAGCTGAGATCCCCTTACAAGTTTGTTTCTCAATTTCTCGCTGACCATTAGGGGATCTATAATACAATCCTAATAAGGTGATCATCCCTTTATTATTTCTCAGTTCCATCCAAATAACTTCCCTGAATGTATTTCCGGGAATATCCTCCCTTAGTACAGCTGTAATGCTATCCCTTATCAAAAATGCAACTCTCCCACCTCTCTTGCCTCCCTTTCTATCCTTCCTGTAGCATTTATATCCTGGAACATTAAGCTTCCAGTCCTGTCCATTCCTGAGCCATGTTGAAATGGGGATAGCCACAGAAGACTCCTGCCTTACCTCTCTTGCCTTTCCTGGAGCTAACCCATCGATGTGACTGAATCTGCGAATTTTCTCCCTTCCTATAACTGCCATACAGTTTCTGTTGCAAATTCCTCATTGCCTCTGATAGGATTCGCAACCAACAGCATTTGTTGCAAATACAATCCACAGTAAACTGTAAACTCTGCTTAAACTTACACATCTGTCAAGAAGCACATATCACTCTACTGAAGGCCATTTTTGCTCCTTCACAATCTACAGACCCAGAAAAGAACACCGTCTTATTCCTCTGCAAAACACTGCTCCAGGTTAAATAAAAGTTATGGCTTATATTTTAAGTTTAATCAAGAGACATATCTCAAAAAACATATAATCAAGAAAGAACCCACTCTACTCACTACTGCAGACCTTTTGTAGGCCACATTTAAACTATTCACTTATCTGTTTCTGTGCTGTGACTTCGTCCAAGCAGTTCCTCCAAGATCAGTTGTGAATTTCACTTTGTTAATTTTCCCAGTCGCACTCTGGTGTTCAGCAATACATCAATTCAAACAGGTAGGGATGTTTTGTTGCCCGCAATTCTTTTAACTTCACTTTGTAGCCCATTACATTGTGTAAACCTTGCCATAAACGACGGGTGTCTGTGTTGTTGGTCTGGGTCTCGAGTTAAGCTTGGTATTGTCTCCTGGCATCTCTGATTGCCTTACAAAGGTCGTGCCTGGGTTTCCTATATAGGTCATGGTCGCCCAACTTGTACGTCACAGATCCAGCCTTCAGTAGGGAATGGATCTCCTGGTTCATCTGTGGTTTCTGGTTAGGGAGCAATCGGATTAACTTCTTCAGCTACACAGTTACTAATGAAGTCTGTGACGGTAACTGCATACTTGTTTAGGTTGGTTGCTGAGTTTTGAATATTTAGCCAACCCAATGACTCTAAGCAGTCCCATAGAAGCCTTTCTGTTGCCTCAGATCAACACTGCACTGTTTTTTGTAGGGTTGTCACGCTGTAAGTCAGGAGAAGGAGCACAGCTTTGTGATCTGATTATTCAAAATGCAGACAGGCAATGGAGTGGCAGGCATCTTTGGTTGTATGGTAATGGTGCAAGGATGATCAAACCTCTGGTTGGACAGGAGACGTGCTGATGCTATTTTGATAGCACATTCTTAAGGTTGACCTGGTTAAAGTCACCAGCTACGATGAACTAGACTTCAGGTTATTCTGTCTCAAGACTGTTTATGGTATTGTATACTTCATCAAGCACACTCTTCACTTCGACATAGGATGGAATATAGACTGTTGTCAGAAGAGCAGAGGTGAACTCACGAGGCAGGTAGTAAGGACGGCACTTTCCTGTAAGATATTTGAGGTCCGTGGAGCAGTAACGTGCCTGGGTCGCTCCATTTGAGCATCAGGAGGTGTTGATTAGGAGGCAGACCCCACTACCCCTCGCCTTGCCCAAGGACACTAAGCAGTGCATTCAGTGAACTGAGAAACCCTTAGGTTGTGAGGCACAATCAGGTGGAGCAGGAGTGGGCCATGTCTCTAAAACAGAGTGCACCGCAATCTCTCAATTCCCTTTGGTAGGTGTGTCTAGCTTTAAGTTCATCCATTTTGTTCTCAGTGGCTTGAATATTTGTCAGGAGTGGGAGAAGGTGAAGGCTGAAGATGCTGGAGAGCAGAGTCAAAAAGTGTAGCACTGGAAAAGCACAGCCAGTCAGGCAGCATCCGAGGAGCAGGAGAGTCAATGTTTCGTGCATAAGCTGTTTGTCAGGAATGTGCTAGGAAGGGGGGACTTGAAATCCTGAAGTTTCATTCTCAGCTCAAGACCAGCACATCTCCCATGCTTCCTGGGTGGGTGGCTGCTCCTAATTGATTCTAGGTGTCAATGAGAGAATTGACAATGAGAGAATCTGCTGCTCTGAGAGGTAAGTGTGTGCTCCCAATGGGGTCCTGGGCACTGGCCACTGCCTTGAACATTCCAGGGGGTCTTGTGGCCGGTTCAGTGGGGCCTCCTTAATGTCGGGTCACCATGGGATCACGTCTTCTTCATGTGCTGTTCAGGCCTCGGTTCTGGCTTTCTACAAAGAGGTCGGGCTTGCAGGAAGTTGGTAGGCCCTTTAGTTCCCCTGGCCTTGCTGTTCTATGTGTAAGTATTCGAGTCTCGTCGGTCATAGAAATTTTAAACCTGAAAGTAGATTTATGAGAACATTGTTAGTAATTTTAATAGACTTACAATTGAGAGTTAGAAGAACTGAACAATTATATGTATCTAAGAATAAGATCTGTTGTAGACAGCTTATAAAATGTTGCCATTTTCCAGTGCTATCTTGAAATTAAATATTTCAGTGCCATCTACAAAAATACTGACCATGCTTCCTATATTTTCATCCAAATCATTTATATAAATGACAAACAACAATGGATCTAGCACAATTCCTTGTGGAACACTGCTGGTCACAGGTGTCCAATCAGAAAAACATCCCTCACCACCATCTGTCTTCTACCTTCAGGTCTGTTTTGCATCCAATTAGCAAGCTCTCCCTGAATTCCATATGATCTAACTTTACTAACCCTGTACCATATGGACTCTTGTTAAAGGCTTTGCTAAAGATCACGTTGTCAACGTCTACTGCTCTGTCCTCATCCATCAGTCACATCCTCAAAGAAATCTCAATCAAGCCCATGAAACATGATTTCCTATGCACAAAGCTATGTCGACTATCCCTAAAAAGGCCTTGACTCAGTCCTTCAAGAACATTCATTCAATAGATTTGAGACTTCAACACAGCAGTTCTAACTTACAACAGAGAAAATGTGATCTGTTTAAATTCAGCACTGAGCTCAAATGATCTGTAGAGTTTGCACAGATTCATAGTCTGCGACCTTTCCTCTACTGTCAAATGAGATCTGTAAGAAAAAGGGGTGGCAATTCTGCATCTCTGTGTTGTTCAAATTTCTAAAGGTCTGCAGTGACTTCTCCTCCTCCTCCTTCCCCCCCCCCCCCCCATTAAAAGTTTAACACTAAATGTGGGGTGGAAGATCAGAGGGATCAGGATACCGATTTACATGTCACTAACATTAGTTATAAAGACTTGTAAGGCCATTAAAAAAATCAAACAAAGCATTCTGATACATTTAGTTAGATGGATAGCATTGAAAAATAGAGAGGCTATGTTAAAATTATATTGAATATTGAGTGGACCACGCTTGTAATATTATGAACAGTTCTGGTGCTTGCTATCCTGTAATTTAGATATGGGGTCTGATCCTACACTTTGCAGACCATGTTTCTGAAGGATTTTATGGGCAGAGTGGCAGAATTCGAGAGTGTCGGAGAACAAGTTGAAAAAAAATTTAAGATTTTTCAACAAAACAGAGGGCCCAATAAGCCTTTTTATTTTTGCTCAATTTGATCCTCTACTAGGCAAAAGCATAACATGGTTCCTCAGTTCTGTAGAATGCACATCCTGTAACATGTGGGAAATCTAGGACATTATTTTAGACCTGAACAACCATATTTGCAGGAAAAGTTATCAGCTGGAGCAAGACTGAGTGGCAGCTAATGTCACTGCAGTACTTTTCACAAGGATGAGGGCCACATGGATAGCATGTTTTTTTGCTGTAGGAACCCCACAAGTTGAGGGTGTGCAGGCAGCCAACTGCAGAGCACCTGATGTAGGCAGAGTGACATGGCCCATTTTAATCCCAATAATATAGTTGGAAGAGAGATGAGGTTCTGCAGGGCATATTTTAATGAGTGAGAGAAGTGACTAGCAAGCAGCTAGTAAGTAGTAATCTCTGACTTACTCCTGGTGCCACATGCTGGTGAGTGGAAATGAGAGGGTTTAGCAAATGAATACATGCTGGAACAGCTTCAGATTTCCAGTGCCTTGGAGCAATTCTGACAAATGAGTTTGTTGTGGTTATTTCTACTACTCGATCACAGGAACCTTGAGAACACACTTTCAGTCATTTATTTCTAGCGTATATAGGGAGATTGTATTCTAGGGCTAGCTAGAATAACTCTGAGGGATACAGAAATGGCACTATCTTTCTCCAAATGTTTGGCCCCTTTGAAGAAGAAGGATCTTCTTGTCCAAGGTTTATATAGAGTGGACTATACTTTCATTTTTCTTTATTGAAACTTTACAGTCTAATTCAGACTTACAAGTTGTGCGTCAACAGTGCCATGATCAATACGCTCACTATCATAAGTGTGCTCAGTGATGGAAATGGAGCAGATCTTGTTAACCAGAACATTTTGCTGATAAGTCGGGATGATTTCTTGTATGACCATCTTTGAGTATGTGTTCTCCATACTGAATGTCAGGAAACTGATGTAATTACTGATGATGCCATCAGCTCATCTATTGATACCTGATATACTGCACTTATGGGATAAACTGGTAATAAGAAGAATTTAATCTAACTTGGCTGAGGCATGGGAACTGGGAGACAACGTTAGAGAGGAGAACTAAAATTACAAAGAAGCGGGAGAGACCGACAACCCTACTATAAGAAACAATAAAGAATTAGATGGGGTCAGAGTAGCAGTGAATACCATACCACCTAAATTCGGTGTATAATCTATTAATAAAAAATGCATGCAGCATGATGATCTTCAATGGAGATAACCATATGGGAATATATATGTTGTTATGGGTACTTAGCTCAAAGAAGGACAGTGCGGGGTACTAAATGTTCCTGGATACAATGTCCAATGCCTCCAAGCCAGGTGGCCTGGGTTCCAGTCCCATATGCTCCAGAGATATGTAATAACATCCCTGAACAGGTTGATTAAAATACCTGTATTCAAAACGACAGGGAAGGAAAGAAAGAAAGGTGACAGAGAATGTCACAGAGTCAGGAACACCACTGATTTGGTTTGGGCAAATAAAACAATACTACCATAACACTGCTGGTGTATTCTATAGATGATCAATTTGTATAGAGAAACATTTTCAAGGAAACTACGCAGAAGTGCTAAAACTATAGTTTGATTGAGGAATCTTAATTATCCTAATAATGTAAAAGGCAGAGTGAATGAAGGACTGAAACAAAAACAGAAATTGCTGGAGGTACTCATCAGACCTAGCAGCATCTGTAGAAAAACAAGTCCACATATTGGGTCCAGTTGCCCTTCATCAGAACTGGATGAGGTGCTCTTGTGGTGCCCTTCCTCTTGAGCGAGAGGCTCAAGTTCAAGTCCCACATGGTCCAGCAGTGTGTGATGACATCTCTGAGCAGGTTGATTAGAAAATACCTAGGAACATTTAGAGGACAGTGATCATAGGAGAAGTTTTTGGTTAGTCATTGAAACAGTCAAGAAGCAATCCAGAGTAAAGTAATTTCCAGGTGAAAGTGAATTTCAATCAGGCGTTGTGATCCCTATAGAGATTTAGAACATTTAAAAGATATTTGAATGTCCAATAAAGGAAGGATCGGGGGGATTCAAGATGGTGGTGACTTAGTAGGTCTGAGTCTGCTGAGCTCTGCCCAGGACCCAGACAAAATGGGGTACCTACTCTCCCCTCACTTTTTAAACTGTTGAAATTAGCTTTTCCCTAGTTGCTATAGTCATTTTGCACCAAACTTTAGCAGTTTGGTACATTATAAAATGACGAAAGGTAAAGAATCGCTGAGTTCACAACAGGCAGAGACCCCCAAGCAGCAACAAATTCGTCCACGGCCACCTCAGGAGACTTAACTGCAGAGGTGACCCTGATCTCGGAGTGTGTCAAGCTCCAAGAGAAGATCGACGCTTCGATTGAGGAGCGAGACTGATGAGAGATCGAGAAACTCAGGCAGTGTGTTGGTGGGTCAGAACAACGAGCCGTGGCTTCCGAGACTGCTGAATCTTCTGTGGGTCAAGTCCGGGCTCTGGAACGCTGAATCCGGGCCTTAGAAGAGCAGATCGACGACCTCAAAAATCGAGGTTATCAGAAGAACATCCAGTTGCTGGGCCTTCCCGAATGGGAGGAGGAAGGCCAGCTTGTGAACTTTTTGGAGCAATGGCTCCCACAACTGCTGAAGCTGGAGTCTGAGTTAGGCCAGCTGCGGGATAAGCGGGCCCACTGGGTTGCTGTGCACAGGCCCAGGTCGGACCAGCGCCCCCACCCGGTCCTAGTGCGACTCCATCACTACAGGGAAAAGCAAATGTTGCTGAAGGATCCCCAAGCTATGGGATATGAGGGATCCAAAATAATGCTGTTCCAGGATTTCTCTCCAGTTGTGGTTCGCAAAAGGAAGGCTTCAGTCACAGAGGGTCTGTGTATAACTTTGGATTGCCGGAAAAATCAAAAGAATTTTTGGATGCTCTCAAATAGACAGAGGGATTTGAATTATATGGACAATTATTTTATTCTACCACTCTTTTCCTCCTCCTTCTCCCTTTCTCTTTTTCATCCTTCTTTGGGGGGTCTTTCTTTTAACTGTTATTTATAACTTGCTTGGTTAATCTGGTTGTTGTGGGTTGTTTTTGAGTTTTCCTTTTATATTTGCTGGGATTGTAATTTTATATATTTTATTTTACGTGGCTACTTTGTTAAGAATGCCTAGGATAATAATATGGAGGGGGGTGGGGTGGCGGGTTGGTTGCCCACTTTTAACTTCTGTATTATAAGACATTGGTATTTGTTTCTTACTTTGCGATGTCTGGGCTGAGGGCATGGCTCTAGCTGGAAGGAGTTATGGTGGGATTATTGGATGGTAGGAGTGCCCCCTGTGGACAAAAGGGGAAAAGTCTCCTTTTAATTATGTCTTATTATTTATTAGTAGTTCTTAGTAGGTTAATTTAACTGTTTAAAGGTTGTACTTTTAAATTTATGTGAACTGTTTACGGTCTCTACTCAATGCTTTTTGAGTGGGGTTCTTCCTCCTGGGTGTTCTCTGACTTTCTTGAACGATCGTGGCTAGTCATTCGTTTAAATGGTGCACCTAGAATGTTAAAGAGATCCACTCGCCAATTAAAAGGAAAAAGGCATATCAACTCTTAAAAAAAGAGAGGGTTAATGTAGCCCTTTTACAGGAGACACATCTATTTGATAAGGAGCATTTAAAGCTGCAGCAGTGAAGATTTGGTCAGGTGTTCTTTTCATCTTTCAATTTGAAAAGTAGGACAGTGGCCATTCTTGTCCAGAAGAATCTTCCGTTCCAAATGTCAAGCCAGATAAAAGATGAGTCCAGACTGTTGTAATACTTAAACCTCTAATATATGGAGAGAGGTATGGGGTTTTGAATGTATATTGCCCCCCTCAGGCACATCCTTTTAAATTCGTAACAGATGCACTCTCCAAGTTGATGGCACTCAGGGTGCGTCACATAATTGTATGGGGAGATTTTAATTGTATTATTGATTCGAGGTGGACAGGATACCGAGGAGCTTTGCGGGTATATCTCTGAGATCTAAGCAGTTGGCTGATCTGAATAGGGAGTTGGGACTGTTAGATGTGTAGAGGTGTCTTCACCCCGAGGGTAGAGATTTTACTTTTTATTCTAACCCGCACAAGTGCCATACCAGAATCGATATGTTTTTTGTCCCCTTGACCTTTCTGAATTCGATACTACCTTGTAAAATAGGGAATATAGCTATTTCCGACCATGCAGCAGTGTATATGGAGGTCAAAGCAAGTGGTGACAAGATGAGCTTCTGGCATTGACGTATGGACCCTTTCCTGTTGAAGGATAGTAAGTTCATAGACTGCTTTTCACAGGAATTTAAAGCTTTCTGGGGCATTAACTCAGGTAAGGCCAGTAACCCATTGGTGATGTGGGAGACTGCTAAGGCATATGCCGTGGCTTGATTATCTCATATTCTGCGACACGGAAAAGACAAAAGGGAGAACAACTTGAGGCTCGCCTGAAGGCAGCTGAGGCAGTGTATTACTAAATTGCAGCGGGTTACAGCTCTCAGGGCTATTTTGAATACCGCACTAACTCAAACAGCAAAGAGGGAGATACTATTTGCGAAGCAGAGATTATTTGAGCATGGTGGTGAGCCTGGCAGGTACCTAGCATACCTTGACAGAAAGAAAAAGGCTCCCCAATCACTACATGTACTAGAGAAGGTGCTGGTAATTTGACTTGTGATTCTAAGAAGATCAATGCAGCTTTTAGAAAGTTCTATTTTGAGCTGTATCAGTCGAAGGGCTGTGAGGTTAGAATGAGGAAGATAGAGTCTTTTTTAAGAATCTGACCTCGGAGCAGCTGTCTCTTTTGAATACCCTCCCCCCCCCCGACAACTCAGGAAGTGCAGGAGGTGGTGAGGCAGCTCCAGAGTGGTAAAGCGCCCAGGTCAGACGGATTTCAGGGTGAGTTTTATGAAGAGTTTATAGACGAGTTGGCCAGACCACTTGTAGATATGTATAACTATTCATATAGTCAAGGTAGTCTCTCGCCCTCTCTGAGAGAAGCAAATATCTCTCTCATTCTTAAGAAAGGAAAAGCCCCAGATGACTGTACTTCATACAGACATATATCCTTATTGAATGTGGACTTTAAAATCCTTTCAAAAATGCTGGCATTAAGACTGGAGAGGGTTTTCCTATTTATTTTAAAAGAGAATCAGACGGGATTTATTAAGGATCGCAGATCTACTAATAATATCAGATGAGTATTAAATATGGTACAAGAATCCCATCAAAGAGCGATACCAAGATTAGTTGTCTCCCTAGATGCAGAGAAAGCATTCAACTGGGTGGAACGGCCATACCTTTTTTTATACTATGGAGAGGTTTGGCATTGGAGAGGTTTTTATCAAATGGGTCACAGTGCTATACAACGACCCAGAAACAGCAGTGACTACCAACGACATAAGATCGGATAGTTTTAGTGTTGGCAGAGGTTGTCGTCAAGGATGCCCTCTCTCGCCACTACTATTTACCATAGTGATTGAACACTTGGAAGAAGCTATCTGAACTGATCCCGATATAACGACCCCGGAGCTAGGATCGGGCAAACACAAAATTACTCTTTATGCAGATGATGTCCTTCTTTTCAGATCCATCGATATCTGTGCCCCGCTTCATTCAAGTGGTTAATTTATTTGGTATGTTTTCAGAATACAAAATTACTTTTATGAAATCAGAGGCCATGCCGCTAGAAGGTCTTACCAGCATATCCAATTTTGCGAATGGATCCCATTTCCCCTTTCGGTGGTCACTGGGAGGTTTTCTCTATTTAGATATTTTTATTACCCCGGTATTTGGTCAGCTATATAAAGCTAATTCTACTCATTTATTAGAGAAAATAAGGTAGGACCTCCAATGTTGGGAAGATCTCCCGATATCCTGGTTAGGAAGAATAGCTTTAGTCAAGATGAATATTGTCCCTCGCCTATTATACCCCATGAGAATGCTTCCTTTGATGTTGCTGAGACATGCACTGCGTAAGCTTTATGGTTGGCTTGGTTTTTTTATTTGGAATCATAGATAGCCCCTTATTAAATAAGTTGCAACTCCCACAAGTAAGGGGTCTAGATTTTCCGGATTTTAGGAAATACCACTGAGTTCCCTGCTATCACATGTGGCTTGATTGGGTCTCTTGTGATCCACAATCAATTTGGTTGGTTATCGAGGCTTCCCAAGCAAAATGCCCCCTCATCAATCTATTACTTATGGATAAGATGAGAATTATCACGGATCATTGTAAAAACCGGATTGTACTAAACACTATTGGAGCATGGAGGATGATATTACAGGGTGAGGATAATTTACAAAAAAACCTCCCCTTTTATTCCTATAGTGGGAATGTTGGGATTTCAGCCAGGCTTGACCGATGCTGGATTTAAAATTTGGGAGTCCAGAGGAATCTCCCGCTTGGGAGATCTGTTCGATGGGAAAGTCATGATGTCCTTCGAACAGTTGCGTCAGAGGTTCGGGTTGCCTAGCAAGGATCTCTTTTAATATTTTCAAGTACAAGACTTCGTACAAAAAAAGACCACGTTGTTGACTATTCCAAACAAATCAAATATGGAAAGGACGGTGCTTCGGCGATGGGTGTACACTCGGTCAACACCCTCTACCACTCGCTAGGTAATAAGGTATCAAAGGACACGGAACGGCTATATAAAACCTGGACTCAAGAATTAGGGATGGAAGTCTCCTTAGAGATGTGGGAGGATATAGACAATAGGTGCAGGAGTAGGACATTCTGCCCTTTGAGCCAGCACCACCATTCATTATGATCATGGCTGATCATCCTTAATCAGTATCCTGTTCCTGCCTTATCCCCATGACCCTTGATTCCACTATCCTTAAGAGCTCTATCCAACTCTTTCTTGAAAGTATCCAGAGACTTGGCCTCCACAGCCTTCTGGGGCAGAGCATTCCACACACCCACCACTCTTTGGGTGGACGTTTCTCCTCAACTCTGTTCTAAAAGGCCTACCCCTTATTTTTATCTGGGAAAATGCCAGGAAGATCACTATCTGTACTAGGACCCATCTATTCATTTAAGTTAATTCATAGGACTCATATAGCACCATAGCAGCTTGCAAAGTTTAAGGCAGGAGTGTCCCCAGTGTGCCCTAAAAGTAAAATAGAAGTTGGTACTCTCACTCGTTGTTTGTGGACATACCATAAGATTCGTAGCTACTGAGACAGTGTAGTGAATGCCTTGGCAAAGATTTTGGGAATGGAGATTGGGTTTGATCCGGTGTCTCTCCTTTTGGGCTTTCCAAATCTTCCTTCTCTAGATGCATACAGGAAGAAAATGTTTACTATCCTTTCCTTTTGTGCAAGGAAAAGCATTTTAACAAGCTGGGTATTGGACAGTCCCCCAGGACCTTATAGAGGTTTATAAAATCATGAGGGGCAAAGGTAGGATAAATAGACAATGTCTTTTCCCTGGGGTCGGGGAGTCCAGAACTAGAGGGCATAGGTTTACGGGTGAGAGGGGAAAGATATAAAAGAGACCGAAGGGGCAATGTTTTCACGCAGAGGATGGTATGTGTATGGAATGAGGTGCCAGAGGATGTGGTGGAGGCTAATACAATTACAGCATTTAAAAGGCATCTGGAAGGAAGGGTTTGGAGGAATATGGAGTGGGTGCTGGCAGGTGGGACTAGATTGGGTTGGATATCTGGTCGGCATAGATGAGTTGGACCAAAGGGTCCGTTTCCATGCTGTACATCTCTATGACTCTATGAAAACAAAGGTAGATAAATTTCTGGGACCTGATCAGTTGTATCCTGACATTTTAGGAAAGAAATTGCAGGGCACCTTGCAGAAACATTTTATCACCTGCAGCTATGGGTGAGGTAGTGGAAAACTGGAGGGTGACTATAATCTTCATCTGAGCTTCACTTCAGCTCCGATCAGCAAGACAAGAACCGTAAGCTTGCTCTCTCTCCACGGATGCTGTCTGATCTGCTGTGATCACCAGGATTTGTTATTTGCAGTACAGGTTCCAGCATCTGCAGTAATTTGCTCCTACCTGGAGAGTGACAAATGTTCTGCCATTATTTAAGAAAGGCTACGAGGAAAAATCAGGGAACTACAGACTGGTGAGTGTTGGAGGGGATTCTAAGAGACAGGATCCATATGCATTTGGAAAGGTGAAGAGTGATTAGGGATAATCAGCATGGCTTTATGCAAGGGAAAAGTGTCTCACAAACTTGACTGAGTTTTTTTGAAGAGGTGACCAAGTAGATGAAGGCAGAATGATAGACATTGTCTGCATCAACTTTAGCAAGGCCTTTGACAAGGTTCTTCACGGTAGACTGGTTAGTAATGTTATATCACATGGGATGAAGGGAGAGGTAACCAGTTGTATACAAAATTGGATTGATGGTCAGTGACAGAGGGTGATTGTAGTGCTTTATGGTTCAGACTGGAGGCCTGAGACCAGTGGTATTCCGTAGGATCGGTGCTGACTCCACTGTCAGTCATCATTTATTTGAATGATTTGGATGAGAATATAGAAGGTGAGTAAATTTGTGGATTACACCAAATTTGGTGGTATAGTGGACAGTGAAGATTATCTAAAATACAATGGGATCTTGATCAACTGGACCAGTGGGTGGAGGAATGGAAGATGGAGTTTAATTTATATAAATGCGAGGTGTTGCATTTTGGTAAGATGATCAATGGACTCCACGGTTAATGGTAGGGCCCTGGGGAGTGTTGTTGAACAGAAATACCTAGGCTGCAGGTACGTAGTTCCTTGAAAGTGACATCACAGGTAGATAGGGTGGTGAGGAAGGCATTTGGCACACTTGCCTTCATCCGTCAGAGCATTGAGTATAGGAGTTGGAATGTCGTGTTACAGCTGTAAAAAACAAGACCACATTTGGAGTACTGCTTACAATGCTGGTCGCCCTATTATAGGATCTTATGAAACAGGATTAAAAGGTGCAAAAAAGATTTGGAAGGATGTTATCAAGACTGGACAGTTTGACTTAGATGGAGAGGCTGGATAGACTGGTAATATTTTTCCCTGCAGCATGGGAGCCTGAGGGATTACATTATAGAGGTTTATAAAATCATTAGGGGCATTGATGAGGTGAATAGCGAAGGTCTTCTCCCCAGGGTATGGGAGTCCAAAACTAGGAGGCATACATGTACGGTGAGAGGAGAAAGATTTAAAAGGAATCTGACGGGCAGCTTTTTCACACACAGGATGGTGCGTGTAAGGAAGGAGCTGCCAGAGCAAGTGGTATAATTACAACATTTAAAAAACATTTGGACAAGTACATGGATAGAAGTGGGAGGGTTATAGGCCAAACACAGGTAAATTCTGGGTAATCCAAGGCGGAGGACAGGAAAACTTTCTGGCTGTAACAGGTGCTCCTTTTTTGAGGTATTTTAGGTGCTGGAGTTGATTTCCTTGAATTCCAGGAGCAACAATTACTGTTTTCCAAAACAATGCAACAGCATATAACTTTGGGAAAAAAAGTCAAAACAACAGCAGTTTTAAAAGGGAGAAGAACAGACAAAAGAAGCACATGGTGAGGTCATTGCAGGAGAGAGAGAGAGAGACAGAGAGAGAGAACGAGAACCTGCACAGTTACTGCCTTTGCTGTTTTAATTCATGTATCGCTGGATATCGAAGTGCATCTGGGAAAATTAACAAACAGTGAAATTCACAACTGATCTTGGAGGAACTGTTGGGCAAAGTTCACAGCACAGAATCAGATAAGTTAATCGTTGTTTTAAGTGTGCCTACAGGGAATCTGCAGTAGTGAGTAGAGTGGATTCTTTCTTTATTATGTTTTTGGAGATATGTCCCTTGATTACATTTAAAATATAAGCCATAACTATTAATTTAACCTGGGGCAGTATTTGTAGAGGAATAAGAAAGTGTTATTTTCTGGATCTGTAGATTATGAAGGAGCAAAAATTGCCTTTAATAGAGTGATATGTACTTCTTGTCAGATGTGGGAGTTTAAAGAGAGTTTAAGGGTTACTGCGGATTATATCTGCCATAAATGCTGATGGATGTGAGTCTTATCAGATCGAATGGATCGGTTGGAGAGACAGTTAGAAGCAATGAGGAATTTGCGACAGCAACAGTACGTGATGGATGGCAGTTATAGGAAAGGGGGAAAATCTCAGATACAGTCACATAGATGGGTTAACTCCAGGAAAGGTAAGAGAGGTAGGCAGCTAGTGCAGGAGTCTTTTGTGGATAACCCATTTCAAATAGGAATGTTGTTTGGAAAATGTAGAGCGTGATGGATTCTCAGGGGAACGTAGCACCAACAGCCAAGTTTCTGGTATTAATGACTGGCTCTAATGCAACGAGGGGTACGTCGACTTCCAAGAGATCAATTGTGTTAGGGGATTCCATAGTCCAAGGTACAGACAGACGTTTCTGTGGCCAGGAGCAAAAAAAGCATAATGGTGTATTGCTTCCCTGGTGCCAGGATCAAGCATGTCTCAGAGAGGGTGCAAAATATTCTCATGGGGGAGAGGGGCCAGCAAGAGGTCATTGTCGACATTGGAACCAACGACATAGGAACAGAAAAGGTTGAGATTTGAAGGAAGATTACAGAGAGTCAGGCAGGAATTTAAAATGGAGGTCCTTGAGAGTAGTAATATCTGGATTACTCCCAGTGCTACAAACTAGTGAGGGCAGGAATAAGAGGATAGAGGAGATGAATGCATGGCTGAGGAGCTGGTGTATGGGAGAAGGATTCACATTTTTGGATCATTGTTAATTTGTTAAGTGTGTACAAGACAATTTTCTGATTCAGTAGGTGGATGTACCTCCAAGAGAAGGTGCAAAACTTGATCTATTCTTGGGAAATAAGGCAGGGCAGGTGACTGAGGTGTCAGTGGGGGAGCACTTTGGGGCCAGCGACCATAATTCTATTAGATTTAAAATAATGATGGAAAAGGATAGACCAGATCTAAAAGTTGAAGTTCTAAATTGGAGAAAGGCCAATTTTGATGGTATTAGGCAAGAACTTACGAAATCTGATTGGGGGCAAATATTCGTAGGTAAAGGGACGGCTGGAAAATGGGAAGCCTTCAGAAATGAGATAACGAAAATCCAGAGAAACTATATTCCTGTCAGGGTGAAAGGAAAGGCTGGTAGGTATACGGAATGCTGGATGACTAAAGAAATTGAGGGTTTGGTTAAGATAAAGAAGAAAGCATATGCAAGGTATTGACAGGATAGATTGAGTGAATCCTTAGAAGAGTATAAACGAAGTAGTAGTATACTTAAGAGGGAAATCAGGAGGGCCAAAAGGGGACATGAGATAGCATGGGCAAATAGAATTAAGGAGAATCCAAACAGTTTTTACAAATACAAGGACGAAAGGGTAACTAGGGAGAGAATTGGGCCCCTGAAGAAGGGCTTATGCCCGAAACGTCGATTCTCCTGTTCCCTGGATGCTGCCTGACCTGCTGCGCTTTTCCAGCAACACATTTCCAGCTCTGATCTCCAGCATCTGCAGACCTCACTTTCTCCCCTCAAAGATCAGCAAGGCGGCCTTTGTGTGGAGCTGCAGAAAATGGGTGAAGATACTAAATGAGTATTTTGCATCAGTATTTACTGTGGAAAAGGATATGGAAGATGTAGACTGTAGGGAAATAGATGGTGACATCTTGCAAAATGTCCATATTACAGAGAAGGAAGTGCTGGATGTCTTGAAACGGGTAAAGGTGGATAAATCCCCAGGACCTGATTAAATTTACCCTAAAACTCTGCGGGAAACTAGAGAAGTGATTGCTGGGCCTCTTGCTGATATATTTGTATCATCGATAGTCACAGGTGAGATGCCAGAAGACTGGAGGTCAGCTAGCATGGTGCCACTGTTTAAGAAGGGTGGTAAGGAAAGTCAGGGAACTATAGATCAGTGAACCTGACCTCAGTGGTGGGCAAGTTGTTGAAGGGAATCCTGAGGGACAGGATGTACATGTATTTGGAAAGGCAGGGACTTATTAGGGATAGTCAACATAGCTTTGTGCGTGGGAAATCATGTCTCACAAACTTGATTGAGGTTTTTCAGGAAGTAACAAAGAGGATTGATAAGGCAGAGCGGTAGATGTGAACTATATGGACTTCAGTAAGTTCCCCATGGGAGACTGATTAGCAAGGTTAGATCACACGGGATACAGGGAGAACTAGCTATTTGGATACAGAACTGGCTCAAAGGTAGAAGACAGAGTGGTGGTGGAGGGTTGTTTTTCAGACTGGAGGCCTGTGACCAGTGGAGCGCCACAAGGATCGGTGCTGGGTACTCTACTTTTTGTCATTTACATAAATGATTTGGTTGTGAGCATAAGAGGTACATTAGTAAGTTTGCAGATGACACCAAAATTGGAGGTGTAGTGGACAGCGAAGAGAGTTACATCAGATTACAACAGGATCTTGACCAGATGGTCCAATGGGCTGAGAAGTGGCAGATGGAATTTAATTCAGATAAATGCAAGGTGCTGCATTTTGGGAAAGCAAATCTTAGCAAGGTCCTAGGGAGTGTTGCTGAACAAAGAGACACTGGAGTGCAGGTTCATAGCTCCTTGAAAGTGGAGTCACAGGTAGATGGGATAGTGAAGAAGGCGTTTGGTATGCTTTCCTTTATTGGTCAGAGTATTGAGTACAGGAGTTGGGAGGTCATGTTGCAGCTGGACAGGACATTGGTTAGGCCACTGTTGGAATATTGCATGCAATTCTGGTCTCCTTCCTATCGGAAAGATGTTGTGAAACTTGAAAGGGTTCAGAAAAGATTTACAAGGATGTTGCCAGGGTTGGAGGATTTGAGCTACAGGGAGAGGCTGAACAGGCTGGGGCTGTTTTCCCTGGAGTGTTGGAGGCTGAGGGGTGACCTTATAGAGGTTTACAAAATTATGAGGGGCATGGATAGGGTAAATAGGCAAAGTCTTTTCCCTGGGCTCGGCGAATCCAGAACTAGAGGGCATAGGTTTAGGGTGAGAGGGGAAAGATGTTAAAGAGACATAAGGGGCAACTTTTTCACACAGAGGGTGGTACGTGTATGGAATGAGCTGCCAGAGGAAGTGGTGGAGGTTGGTACAATTGCAACATTTAAGAGGTATTTGGCTGGGTGTATGAATAGGAAGGGTTTGGAGGGATATGGGCCGGGTGCTGGCAGGTGGGACAAGATTGGTTTGAGATATCTGGTCGTAATGGACTGAAGGATCTATTTCCATGTTGTACATCTCTATGACTCTAAATGGGACTAGTTCAGATTAGGAAACCTGGTCAGCATGGTGAGTTGGGTCAAAGGGCTTGTTTCTGTCCAAATGACTTTATGATTCTAAACATTTAAAGAGCTGAAAGGCCTGCTCCTGCTCCTATTTTTCTATTCTCACTGACAATTCCCGATCACCACTTAATTCCAGGATCCCAGTCTGAATCTGGATCATACCTTGCCTGGGATCACATCTTGAGACCTGTAAATACAATCTGAGCCCTAGATCACAACTGGATTTCCAGTTCTCTGTCCATGTCTGGGATGCCATCACAAATCAAATGAGTCAGAGATCAGGACTAGAGTCTTGCATCCCTGCTCCGGAGTATCAGATCCCAGCCAGAGTCTGAGATCACAATCAGAATCCAGAATCCCGGCTCGAGTCTGGGATCATAATCGGAGATCCACAGCCTGACTGAGTTCTTTGCCCAAGGATGGGTTCCCAGCCCAGGTACCAGATCACAACCAAAGTCTGGGAGCCCAGCCTATGTACCAGTCATAACCCATGTGTGGGACCACACAGCCCGAGTCCAGAGCCCAGACCGAGTTTGGGATCTCTGCCCAAGTCCAGGATCGCAACTGCATCCAAAACAACAAGGTAGCGATGAAGGGCTTTTGCCCGAAACGTCGATTTTGCCTGTCTTCGGATGCTGCCTGAATTGCTGTGCTCTTCCAGCACCACTGATCCAGAATCCAAAACAACAACCCGAGTGCAGGAACCCAGCCCTAGTCCCAGATTACAATTGGAGTCCGGATCACAAACCACGTCTGCAATCACAAGCCGAGTCCAGGAATCCAGATCAGTGCCTGAGTTCTGAATCCCGAACCAAATCCCGGATCACACCTAGAGTTCTCGATCCCTTGAGGATCTCAGGTTCGCTACCTATTCAAAGTTGTGATCCCAGAATCCGGTTGTATTCTAGCATTCGGATTGTATTCGGGAATTCAGGCTGTGATCCAGGACCAAGGACCTGACCTGAGGCTTGGGCAGTGATCTGGGAATCGGGATGGGATTATGGATGTGGAACGTGAACCTCTAACCAGATTTTGATCCGGGGGTTCAAGCTGTGATACCGGACTCTGGTTACGACCCAGGACAAGGGCAGTGATCCCGGATTCAGGTGGTGATCCAGGAGTTGGGACATAATACCAGAATTGGGTAGTAATCCGGAATGTCGAACAGTAATCCGGGTTGATCTGGGACAATGATCCCGGTTGATCTGGGTTTGGACGCCTCCTGCTCCCGGGGTGGTGGTGACGTCTTGCAATCGGACCACGTGACCGGTGTTTGGGCGGCGGTTGAAATGGCGGATCGTCTGGAGGTGCCGATGCGAGTGGAATAAGAGAGAGTGAGAAAGGAATTGGTCACCGTGGAGATTCTTCGGTGAGGAGGATTGATGAAAAGTGGGCGAGTAAGCCGGAGTCATTTGAAAACGGTACTCACCTGATGGTCTTTGTTATGTTGATGGGGCGGGCGCAGTCGGTGAGCGAGCGAGCTCCGGCCCCGGGTACATTTCCCTGGGTCGGTGGGTGCAGTCCGCCTCTGCCTTTCGGCCGGTGATTTTTGAAGTAAACTGCCGACTCGCGCGATTAACGGTCGTTGTGTGGTCCATTGTGACGTGCGGAGGCCGGAATTGATGACCCGGATTGGCTGGAGGTCACCACTTGTCCTGTATCCAGACATTCATCTGGTCAGCTGACAGCAGGTGCATCCACCGCCTTATAATGTACCTGCAGGGTTATTACATGTTTGGAATATGATTTACTCTGCTTCATTTTACTTTCATTGTTGTAATTACCTCTTTGGGACAAGTGATTATAGTGCAGCGGATTTTTTTTAGGAGTGTCGTCAAAATACATTTTACTGTAATCTATGTTTACTGAGAACTTAAAAAAAAACAAAAGAGAATTCACCTCCTCTCTCCAGTCTTGGGAATAAAGGCAACTCTAATTTCATCTGCCTTTGTGTCAGGGTGAACTGTTGAATCGAGTCTAAAGATTCTCATGCAGCAGCTCTGATGGTAAAGGTGTCGATTCTAATTCAGTGAGAGATATGCAGTGCAGTACATCAAATAAGTGTCGAGCCTGTGGGCAGAGATGGCTAAATTATTTACGAAGAGAAAGTGAGGACTGGAGATGAGTGTTAAAAAGTGTGGCCTGGAAAAGCTCGTCAGGAATAGTGAAAGGCTTGTGCCTGAAACGTCGACTCTCCTGCTTCTCGGATGCTGCCAGACCTGCTCTGCTTTTCCAAAACCACACTTTTTAACTCTCAATTATTTACTAAGAGTCTGTGTTTGGAAAGATAGCATTGGTTGTGTTTTCTATTCCTTAGTGCTATAGTTTTTGTATAATAAAATGTGATTTTTAAAAAAATGGATACAAGTCATTTGTACAAGGAACGATGAAGATATGATTTATATATGAAATGCCGCTTGGTCTTTTAAACCTACTCTGCCATACAGTGCTCATCTGATTACTCCACTTGCCCTGATAACCTTTCACCTCTTCTGAATAATCTATTCACCTTTACCTTAAACATATTTGAAGACTCTGCTTATATAGCCTTTTGAAGGAGAGAGTCTCAAAGATTCAAAACTCTTTGAGAGTTTTTTTAAAAATCCTCATCTCTGTCGTAAGTGAGCAATCCTCATTTTTAAACAGGAACACTCTTGTTCTGGATTAGAGTCATAGAGATGTACAGCATGAAAACAGACCCTTCGGTCCAACTCGTCCATGCCGACCAGATATCTCAACCCAATCTAGCACCCAAACTCTTCCTATTCATATATCTATCTGGATGCCTTTTAACTGTTGCAATTGTACCAGCTTCCACCACTCCCTCCGGCAGCTCATTCCATACACGTACCATCCTCTGTGTGACATGAATTCAAACAGCAAAGACAGTAACTGTGCAGGTTCACTGCAGTGTCAGTTTCTTTCTCTTTCTCTCTCTCTCTCTCTCCTGCACTGACCTCACCATGTGCTTCCTTTGTCTGTTCCTCTCCTTTTAAAACTGCTGTTTTGACTTTTTGTTTCCCCCCCCAAGTTCCAAAACAATGCAACAGCATATAAAACAGTAATTGCTGCTCCTGGGATTCGAGGAAATCACCTCCAATACCTAAAATACCTCAAAAAAGGAGCAGCTGTTACAGCCAGAAATTTTTCCTGTCCTTCATCTTTGATTACCCAGAATCCTTCTCCGTCAAGAAGGAATATCCTTTCCATATTCACCCTGTCAAGAACTCTGCGACATGTTTCAATCAAGTCACTTCTTGCTATCTTATATATAAGCATAGCTATTCAGTCTTTCCTCAAAGGCAGCCTGCCCATTCCATGTTTTAGTCTAGTAAACCTCTGAACTGCTGCCAACACATTGAACTCCTTTTGTTAAATAAGGAGACCAGTATTGTACACTGCACTCTACATTTGGATTCACCAATACCCTGATTAATTGAAGCACGACCTCTCTACTTCTGTACTCAGTTCTCCTTGTAATAAAAAATACATTCATTTAGCCTTCTGGCAGTTGTGTGGGGTGAAAAGCAAGGAAGGGAATCTAGAAAGAGAAAGATTGATGTTGAATAATACCATATTGGATGTCATAGAGCTGAATGGCATGGAATTAGACCTTTTGGTCCAACTTGTCCACGCTGTCCAGATATCCTAAATTAATCTAGTCCCATTTGTCAGCATTTGGTCCATATCCCTCTAAACCTTTCCTATTCATATACCCATCCAGGTGCCTTTTAAATATTGTAATTGTGGAGAAATTAAGGCCTGCAGATGCCGGGGAGCTAAGAGTCAAAATATGTGGTGTTGGAAAAACCACAGCAGGTCAGGCAGCATCTGAGGAACAGGAGAGTCAACGTTTCAGCTGTAAGCTTATGCATGAAATGCGACTCTCCTGATGCTTGGATGCTGCCTGACTGGCTGTGCTTTTACTAATGCCAAGTTTTTCAAATATTGTAATTGTGCTTTCCTCCATCACTTCCTCTGGCAACTCATTCCTTATTGTGAGAAACAAAAGCTCACTCACTTTAATAATTTCAGTCCGAGACAAATATCTGAATAACAGCTTCTTTTTTATTTATACACCTATAGGTGGATGCCTTGTCTAATTACCAGGTATGGTAATTACAGAATGCACACTATATCCAACAAACTCTCGAAATTTATACAGTTTGAATCCCCATATTTTTCCTTATTCCATTGTTTGTTCCCTGCTTCGCTTACGTCACTCATTTCCTTAAGACTGATCCCACAACTTCTGTTTATCCTGTTTTGTCCGTGACAAACTCTTATCTCTGACTCCCATAAGGGTGTTTGACGTCAGTCTATTATAGATTATTGATTAGGCATATCTTTTCTTCTATCAGCATCTATTTCCATCCAGAGGCCACTTTGACCTCTTTGATTAGGGTTTGTTCCTGTGTCTCTGTACAAGCGAGGAGAACAGATGTTTTCCTGTTTGCCCATATATCCACCATTGTTCTGTATTCATGTCTCATGCTCACATATCCTTTCTTTTTGCTGAATATGTATTTTCTCATTCCTATTCTGTATCAGAATTTATACTTGCAGAAATAACATTAATTCATTTATATCCCACACTTATACACACCACCATCTGTGTGAAAAAGTTGCCCCTTAAGACCCCTTTTAAAGCTTTCCCCTCCCGCTCTAGTTCTGGACCCTCTACTTCCAGACCCTCCTCACCCTAGGGAAAAGATCTTGGCTATTCATCTTATCCATGCCACTCCTGGTCTTTATAAATCTCTGTAAGGTTACCCTTCAGCCTCCGACACTCCAGGGAAATAGCCCCAGCTTATTCAGCCTCTTCCTATAACTCCATCCCTTCAACCCTGGCAACATCTTTTGTCAGTCTTTTCTGAACCCTTTTAAGTTTCACAACATCCTTCCTATAGCAGGGAGACCATTGCCTAGCAAATTCTGCAAACTTTGTCTCATTACTGTTAGACCTATCTGTCCCTTTAATGGAGCTGGGGAAAGCAGATACCACATTTGGCCAACTCATGAAACATGCAAAGTGTAATGTAAAATGGCTGTGACATAAGTGATCTGGAGAAGAAGCTTAGTAACTTCTGTCTTCAGTGTCTAAGATATGTTATGGGTCTATCATGGCAGGACAAAATCATGAATTCTCAAAGGCAGATATCCCAAGTATGTTTGCTCTACTCAAGCCAAAGCAGCTTTGGTACATTGGATGTCTCCACAGGTTGGAAGATAGCCACACACCCAACGGTATTCTGTACAATAAGGTAGCGGGAGCCAGATAACAGAACATGCATCATCTGTTTCCAAGCTTAGAATCTTGACAAAGCCCTAAACATGCAAGAATCTGATTGGTGAAAGTGAGAAGCGGTGACCCCATTGGTGTTGATGTCCACTACCATGATGATCAATGGCTGCTGTAGTTTGGAAACACTGCTAATGCTGAAAGCAACAACCCAGAACATAATTTGACAGCTTCATGTGTTCCCCTCCCTGAAGATCCTGCCTATTAACAATTGGCCTTCACAGGCATCAGCACAAGTGCATCTCTGAAGACACCCAGCTAGATGAATTGTTTGCAGCATGTCTACCATCCCTCAGATTGAAGGATGGCCACACTTTTTTAGTATAGTACAAATTGTCGTAAATTGTGACATAATATGTAAAGTGAACTTGGAAATTTAAGAGAAAAACAGAAAATGCTGGAAATACTCACTGGGTCTGACTGAATCTGTGTAGTGTATTTGCTATTTTCTATTTTAATTCTCTTTCTAACACCATGTTGGTCAGTACAGGCCATTTCTTTTGTCGTAATTTACAAATCCTTGTGTGTTTAACACCATAATCCATTCTTTTACCTGTTTGCACCCTCTGTCCTTTAAAATTTGCTTCCCAAACCTCCCCCATTCTACTTCTTCAAAAACCTAGTTAAATGCTATTTCTCAATACCAGTGGCCCAGTTTAGAAACAAGCAATTCTGTATCTTCTAAAACTTTAATGTACTTTGAAAGTTGACCTGTAAATTGTTTATGACAAATGCTATCTTGTGAATAAATAATGCATTTGTAATAAATTGAGTCACTTAATTGTTTTAGTATACAGTTGAGCAAAGCTTTCGATTAGATTACTTAGAGTGTGGAAACAGGCCTTTCGGCCCAACAAGTCCACACCGACCCTCTGAAGAGCAACCCACCCAAACCCTTTCACCCCACACTATGGGCAATTTAGCATGGCCAATTCACCTAACTTGCACATTTTTGGACTGTGGGAGGAAACCGGAGCAAACCCACGCAGACATGGGGAGAATGTGCAACAGATGTCTCCACACAGACAGTTGTTTGAGGCAGGAATTGAACCCTGGTCTCTGGCCCTGTGAGGCAGCAGTGCTAACCACTGTGCCACCATGTCGCTCACTTGATGAAGCTTGAGGAACTGCTCCTGACTGTGTAGCAATTGTTGGAACTAGTCAAGTATTTTTCTGGTTTATGGCTTATAACTGCACCTGGTTGGCAGTATATTGCAAAGTCGCCTCACACCAGTGATTTTGGTATTTCTTTAAATTCATTGTGAGGAATGTGGACATGAGCATCTATTTGTTCCACCAACGTTAACATGTAAAAATGGGGGTAGGTTACTACATGGATGGATAATGTTTGAATAGAACAATGTGGCTTTCACGGCCATTGATTTGATTTTATGTTTGTCACATGTATCAAGATACAATGAAAAGTATTATTTTGTGTACTAACCAGACAAATCATATCTTACATAGGTACATCAAAAATAAATTTAAATGCAGTTATATTGGCTTGGGAAAGGGGTTGCAGATATGTTAGACTGAGTGTGAAAAGGAGGAACTAGTGCTTTAAAAAATTAGAACTGTTTTAGAGCTTTTTGGTCTTTGTGGCTCATTTACCATCTAGGGTAACAGGAGAGTTAATACCCTGATTATTAATTGCAAAGAAACAAAGCAAATACCAAATGCTATGTTAGATTACCATCAACGTCCTAAAACTTAATCAATGTATATTAAACATGAATTGAAAGACCAATTGTGGTCAATTATAAACTTCTAATTGTACATTAAATGACAAATACAATTAAGACAGATTTTACAAATTGGACTGAAATTGATGTACACTACAATGTCTTCCAAATAATGGGTAATATCATCCAAACAGAGTGAGCTGGAACAAGTTAACAGACCAGGAAGCTTGTGAAGAAAGAGAAACAATTAATGCCTAGAATCTGATCTAACTCTACTTCCAAACTGAAAAGGACTGGAAAATGAAGGTTTTCATTGATGAAAATGAGATAAAATTCCAAACTTTAGGATCAAGGAAGCTTAATCTTATAATTTTCTCTTGTGATTATAGATGTGTGGTTTTGGCAAAGCAATTACATTTCTCTGGTTAGTCTTTCAGATATCCTGTAATAGAAAAGAAGCATATTAGGTATTAGCCAATCTTTGCGAAGGAAATAAAATCACAAGGGGCATAGGTAAGGTGAATAGCCAAAGTAGTCTTCCTAGGGCAGGAAAGTCCAAACCTAGAGGGCATTGGATTAAGGTGAGAGGGGAAAAGATATAAAAGGGACCTAAAGGGCAAATCTTTCAAGCAGAGGGTGGTGACTGTATGGAATGAGCTGCCAGAGAAAGTAATGGAGGCTGCTATAGTCACAACATTCAAAAGAAATCTGGATGGGTACATGAATAGAAAGAGATTAGAGGGATATGGGCTAAATTCTGGCAGATGGGACTGTGTTGGTTTGGGATGTCTGGTTGGCATGGATGAGTTTGCTCAAAGGGTCTGTTTCTGTGTTGTACAATTCTCGACTGAGCTGTCATGCAGCAGTTATCTGCAAAATTATTCATGTCCATAGTGGTGAGTTTTGTTTTTGCCAGGAAGCAATCAAGGTTAAACAGTTTCACACTCAGATGATACTGGATGCTGACACTGGAAAGTAGGTCATTTTGGATAAAGTGGATGATGACGCTCAAGTAGCTGACGAATAAGCTTAGTTATAAAGGATATTGGTGAGACCACATCAGGAGCACTGTGTACAGTATTGTCATCTTATTTAAGTAAGGATGTAAAAGTGTTTGTAGAAGATTTACAGCACCAATACTTGGAACGGGTAAGTTGTAGTATGTTCCAATGTCCCCTCATAATAAGCCTGTGTTCACTGAAGGTTAAGAAGGGTAAGAAATTACTTAATTGAAACATACAACATCTTGAAGATTCTGACATGTTTTATGTGGAGATGGTGTTTCTTCTTGGTGAGAATCTAAAAGTAAGGGCTCACTGCTTAAAAATGTGGTCAGCCATTTGAAACAGGTGAGGTAATTTTTTTTCCCTGAAGTTTGAGACTCTTTGGAACTCTGCGTCCTTTGCTTTTTCAGAGAGTCTGTAAATGTTTTTTAAAACATGTGGATAGGTTATTGCGAAGCATGAGGTGAAAGGTAATGAGAATAGGTGGATTTGAGATCACAGTCAGATCAGCCCTGACATTATAAAATTGTGGAGCAGGTTCAAAGGGCCAAATGGCCTACCCTGCTCCATTTTCTCTTTATTTTCCTACGTTCACACTTTCTGGTACGTAAGTGAAATTTTGAATTGTTTTAGAGTAAAGTAAGTAGACTTGACAGATCATTAACAAAGAGTTTAATCCTATAACGTATTTGTTATCACCACTTGAAGAGCTCGAGTTAGGAAAATTTGGTGATTGCCTATTCGTATTTTTCCCCTATCTAATTTGTTATTTATGTTCTTCTGTCCTTTTTTGTATTTAAATCCACTAGTTCATTGGCATATGAACCAGTGAGCTCCTGCTTCTGTTGAACATCCAATTCTGCATTCTACTATTGTCAGTTTGTCCATGTCGGGGAGGTATCATGTGGAGGTGGGAAAATTATCAACCAGGAAAACTATATCACAGTTACAGCTAAAGATAGATTTTTGAATTACTGCTCTTAAGGTTGGGCTGGTCGTTACATCATTCCACCCTTTTTGCCCTTTTAGATGAAGTGGTTAATACCAGACTAATATTGGACCAGGGGCGAGCAGTTAAATTTTCAGAATAACTCCCGCATAGTATAGAACTGGAGTATGGTTGAAAATCCTGGCAAGCTTTCTGTCTTGTACTCTTTAGGACACATAAGAATGCTAATTTTTAGGTGGTGCAGCAATTTGTGTGGCATGAGGAATGTTATCTCCGGTCAAGTTGCTGGCAGGGTGAATGCATCCAGGCAATGTTGCCCTCACGTTTTTGTGATTTGAAAAAATGCAGTGCCTGGATTTGTTCCTTTTTTTTTCTTGAGAAGGGCATGTCTCTGGATATGAACATAAATATCTCTAACACAGTGTAATAAAAATAACGTTTTTTGGGGAAAGTCATAATTAAATCTTGGTTAAAGGTGACTTAGGTGAATGGGCAACATGGAGGCAGATAAAGTATAATGTGGGGAACTCTGTAGTTATTATTAAAATATTTTGCTTTCCTTTTCTTAAATGGCATCTAACCTTAAATTCAGGATGTACTGTCCAAGGAACAAAGGAAATTTAACATGCAAGTTGATAAAGCAGTTGGGAAAGGAAATAGCATGTTGGCTTTTTATTACAAAGTGATTACAGTACATGAATGAGGCAATCCTGCTACACTTATACATGGTTTTCAGCATGCACAATGCTCAGTGATCGTGCATATGAAGCAGAATGAGGCTTAAAAAGAAAGCAATTTTTTTGTAATTGTAAGCAGTGAGAGTAACTTTTGGTTTACATATTCTTTGGCCGTTTTTGGCTGAATGAAATTATGACTTTCCAAGGGTACTGTCTCTGCTTTCTTAATAATAATGGGTTCCTGTATTTTCCTGACAACTGGTGTCAGACTAATTTGCCTGTAGATCATTGTGATTCTCTGACCTCCTTTCTTCAGTAGTGTTTTATCATTTGTTACCTTCCAGCTTACTGGGGTAATTATAGAAAATGGGAAATTTTGGAAAAGTCATAAATAATGCATCATTATCAATTCTATACACTCCCGCTGCATGTTTGGAAAAAAAAATTGTAATGGATGTCCATTGTAAGAAAAATATTACAAAGTTGAATAGAAGGCTAAGCCAGCATGTTTATTAATTCATGATCCTATGTGTATGACATTTCAAGCCAGTCATAATGCTGAGGCACAAATGTAACAGTAAGCGGAAATGTAATATTGATTTTGAGATCTCTTCATTTAAAAGCATTCAGGTTTTTCAGAAGAGTTTTACTTTATGTGGCTGATTTAGTTTAATTACCTCACTTTTTTGAATCCTGGTTATGACTGTTATGATTTTGAAACATTTCCAAGTATGTTTTATAGTAAAATATTGACATTCATCCTTGGGTTTGACATCCATCTTGTGTGTCTGTATTAAACTTCCAACAGTGATGTTTTAATCCCTGTCCTTTTCAGCACTAACTTGGTTCTGGTGAAAGCAAAGCACTTACTAAAATTCACAATATGATTGTCACAATTGTACAAGCATGTTCTGAGATGTCATTTCAACTTTGCATCTTTGTAAAAATATTGCTTAATGTTTTTGACAGCATCATTTGGTTGATTTAGTTTTCTTTATTCAGTCCTATTTGTGCAATGTTTTCAGAATTTCAGAAGTGTATGCTAGGAGACATGATTGTAGATCGCAAACGTTGGATTTCTAATGTTAATATTAGAAATTCAACAGCAATTATTTAACAGAACTTTGCTTTTTCATTTTATGTAAATACAGTTTGTTCATGGGGTGAATTTGAGAGAAGAAATCATTGAATGTAGTTTTATCCGTTTTCAAAATGACTTGCAAAGAAGTGATGAAATAATTGAACAAGATATGGCATTTATCTTTACTGGTGCATTATTTATTCTGAAATCTTTGTCACAGTTGCTGTAGGATATTGATTGCTACTTGTTTATTTTATTAATAATAAATATTTCAATCTGTTTTCAGTGAATGTTGAGAAGGCTCTTAGGATATAGTAAGCAGTAATTCCTCTTAAATTATTGAATAATTCTATTTGTGTTTTGTTTGAAAAGCAAAATAATTTGAAATGAAAGTTTTCAAATTCTTAATCAGCCTGTAGGGAACTTTGATTTGAACCGTTTATGGTCTGATACTTATTTTTTTCAAAGTACTTTTTTTTTTGTAAGACTGGGATTGGCATAAAATGCTCTGACATACATTAAACACTTATTTTATTTAATCATTTTGTGGCATGTGGGTGTTGCTGGCTGGCCAGCATTTATTACCCATTCCTAGTTGCCCTTGAGAGGGTGGTGCTGAGTTGTCATCTTGAACCATTGCAGTCCACCTGTTGTGGGTTGACCCACAATGCTATTAAGGTGGGAATTCAAGGATTTTGATCCAATGACAGTGAAGGAATGGTCATATATTATCAAGTCAGGATGGGGAGTGACTTGGAGGGGAACTTGAAGTGTTCCTGCATATCTGCTGCCCTTGTCCTTTGAGGTAGAAGTGGTGTGGTTTTGGAAGGTGCTGAGGATTTTCAGTGAATTCCTGCAGTGCATCTTGTAGATAGTACACACTGCTGCTACTGAGCATCAGTGGTGGAGGGTGTGAATGTGGTCCCAATCAAGCGGGCTGCTTTGTCCAGGATGGTGTCAAATTTCCTGCATGTTATTGGGCCTGCACTCATCCAGGCAAGTGGGGAATATTCCATCACACTCCTGACTTGGGCCTCTTAGAAAATGGACAGTCTTTCAGGAGGCAAGTTACTTGCCACAGTATTCTTAACTTCTGATCTGTTCTTGTAGTCACTGTGTATATGTGGTACGAGTCCAGTTGAATTTCTGATCAATGATAACTCCAAGGATATTGATAGTGGGAGAATTCAATGATGGTATGTTGAATACCAAATGGGTCTGAGGCTTTTTTCCTTCTAGCTGGAAGTGTCATTGGTTTGAATGGTTGGGGGGGGGAGATGTTGAGCTGGAAGGTTGGAACGGGGGTTAGGTGGAGGGAGGGGAAATGAGGAAACTGGTGAAGTGCACATTGATGCAATGGGGTTGAAGTATTCCAAGGCAGAAGATGAGACGTCCTTCCTCCAGGCGTCAGGTAGTGAGGGAGCGGTGGGGTTGATTGATGCGGGTGTCCCGGAGGTGTTCCCAAAAGCACTCTCCGAGGAGGCATCCAGTCTCCCCAATGTAGAGGAGACCGCATCAGGAGCAATGGATACAATAAATGACATTGTCGGATGTGCAGGTGAAACTTTGGATGTGGAAGGCTCCTTTGGGGCCTTGGATGGAATTGAGGGAGGAGGTATGGGCACAGATTTTGCAGTCCCTGCAGTGGCAGAGGGAGGTGCCAGGACGGGAGGATGGGTTGTTGAGAGGCTTGGACCTGACCAGGTAGTCACGGAGGGAACGGTCTTTGCAGAAAGTAGAAAGGGGTGGGGAAGGAAATATATCTCTGGTGAGGTCTGTTTTGGAGGTGGCAGATGATGCGGTTTATGCGAAGGTTGGTAGGGTGGAAAGTGTGACCGGGGGTGGGGTGGGGGGGTTTCTGTCCTTGTTACAGTTGGAGAGGTGGGGTTTGAGGGCAGAGGTGCGGGATGTGGATGAGGTGCCTTGGAGGGCATCTTCAACCACATTTGAAGGGAAATTGTGGTCTCTAAAGAAGGAGGCCATCTGGTGTGTTCTGTGGTGGAACTGGTCCACCTGGGAGCAGATACGGCGGAGGAATTGGGATTACGGGATGGCATTTTTGCAGGAGGTAGGGCGGAAAGAGGTGTAATCCAGGTAGCTGTGGGAGTCGGTGGGTTTGTAAAACAAAGTCAATGTCATGTTGGTCGTCATTAATAGAGATGGAGAGGTCCAGGAAAGGGGAGGGAGGTGTCAGAGATGGTCCAGGCGAATTTAAGGTCGGGGTGGAATAAGTTGGTGAAGTTGATGAACTGTTTGACTTCCTCGTGGGAGCACGAGGTGGCGCCGATGCAGTCGTCAATGTAGCGGAAGGAGAGATGGGGAGTGGTACCAGTGTAACTCCGGAAGATGGACTGTTCCACATAGGAGACAAAGACACAGGCATAGCTGGGGCCCATACGGTGCCCATGGCTACCCCTTTAGTCTGGAGGAAGTGGGAGGATTCGAAGGAGAAATTGTTAAGGGTGAGGGCCAGTTCAGCCAAACGAACAAGAGTGTCAGTGGAAGGGTACTGTTGGGGACATCGGGAGAGGAAGAAACTGAGAACTTGGAGGCTCTAGTCATGGCGGATGGAGGTGTAGAGGGATTGGATGTCCATGGTGAAGACGAGGCATTGAGGGGCTGCAGAAACGCTGTCTAAGGATATTTGAATTTCTGATTTGCATCTTGTTGGTGGTGGCGGCGGCGGCGGCGGATTGAATGCCACTGGTGGAGCGAGTAGGTATTTGTGGTGTGGTACCAAAACGAAAGATGCTGCTTTGTCCTGAATGGTGTCAAGCCTCTTGAGTGTTGTTGGAGCTGTACTCACCAGGCATTTGGTGAATATTCCACCACACTTTTGACTTGTGCCTTGTAGATGGTGAAAAGCTTTGAGGAGTCAGGAAGTGAGTTACTTGCCGCAGTATTCCTAGCCTCTGACCTGCTCCTGTAGCCACTGTATTTATGTGGTGGGTCCAATTGAGTTTTTGATTTAAGGATAACTCCCAGCATATTGATATTAGGGGATAGAGTGATCGTAACACTCAGTGTCAAGGGGTGCTGGTTAGAATGCCATTTATTGGTGATGGTCATAGCCTGGCATTTGGGTGGCGGAATTGTTACTTACCACTTGTCAGCCCGAGCCTGGATATTGTCCAGATGTTGTTGCATTTGGACATGGACTGCTTCAATGTCTGGGGATTTGTGAATGATGCTGAATGTTGCACAATCCCAACTTCTGATCTTTATGTTGGAGGGAAGGACATTTTGAAGCAGCTGAAGATTGTTGGTCCTACGACATTACCCTCAAGATCTCCTGCAGTGATGACCTGGAGCTGAGATGACTGACATATAATAACCACAACCACTTTCCTATATGCCAGATATGCTCTAACCACTGGAGAGTTTGTTCCCTGATGTCTATTCATTCCAATTTTGCTAGAGCTTCTTGATGCCCCACCTGGTTGAATGAAGCCTTGGTCTCACCTCCCCTCCGGGATTCAGCTCAATCATTTTTTTTGTCCATGTTAGAACCAAGGCTGTCATGAGGTCAGGAACTGAATGGCCCTGGTGGAACTCAAACTTGGCTTTGCTGAGCAGGTGCTGCTTGATAACACTGTTAATGACACCTTCCATCACTTTAACAAGAAATTAAGACAATGTTCAACACAGTTGTGTTAACAGCTCCTGGGCTTGGGCAAAGCGGATTTAGGAATGATGGAATACCTGGATGATACAGCCAGAATGGAATATCCATGTCAGGCTCCTGGATATTAGACTGGAAGCCTCGTCTGAAGAAAACTGCTGCTTCTGGACAAGACTGCCTGTTGGAATACTGGGACACTGAAGTTGAAGAAAGCCTCTGTGCCAGGATGAGACCATCACACAGGCCGTGACTGCCTTTCTCCTCCTCCACATGCCCATGCCTAGCGATGGACCTGGAGTCTCAGCCTAGCCTGTGCACATGGGCCAGGGTACTCAGCCGAGGACATGTACCTCACTTGCTGGGAGACCTCAGGCTAGGTGGAGCCGTGTCTGGTTCATCTTGGTGTTGCTGCTGCCGGAGCCCACCCTCCTCACTTACCATTTTCTAGGTTTAAAAGAAAAGGAGAAATGCAAAAAGAAAAGTGAAAGAAAGCCGATAGGATCAGACGAGCCCTGGGCTTATTTCCCCCAATCTGCGGCCATATTGACATTTTAATATTACTTGATTTGGAGATGCTGGTGTTGGACTTGGGTGTACAAAGTTAAAAATCACACAACACCAGGTTATAGTCCAATTGGTTTAATTGGAAGCGCTAGCTTTTGGAGCGCTGCTCTTTTCATCAGTGGTCGTGGAGTATAAGATCACAAGGCACAGAATTTATAGCAGTGTGATGTAACTGAAATTATATATTGAAAAAGACCTGGATTGTTTAAGTCTCTCATCTTTTAGAATGATCGCATTTGTTTCCAGTTATAATTTCAGTTACGTCACATTGTAAACGTTTGCTATAAATTCTGTGTCTTACAATTGTGTACTTCACAACCACTTGATGAAAGAGCAGCGCTTCGAAAGCTAGTGCTTCCAATTAAACCTGTTGGACTATAACTTGGTGTTGTGTGATTTTTAACTTAATATTAGTTGAGTAGAATTCTTTATTAATCATTACTAGGTAATAGCCTATCGCTGTTATTGCTAGACCATTAATACCAAAACCCAGATAATGTTCTGGGGGCTCTGGTTCAAATTCTGCATTGGCAGATGGTGGAATTTGAATTTGGTTAAAACCTCTGAAACCTCCAATGATGACCATGAAACAGTGTTGATTGTTGAAAAATTCCATCTGGTACAGTAATGTCCTTTAGGGAAGGAAACTCCCATCCTTACCTGGCTTGGCTTACATGTGACACAAACTATGTAGTTGCTTTTACTGCCCTCTGGGGAGTTGAAATGCCCATGATTAAATAGCGGAGTGGACTCAATGAGCTGAATGGCTTTACTTCCACTCATGTCTTTATGGGCTTATGCTCTGGGCAATTAGGGATAGGCTAGCTAGTGAATAACACATTAGCTCCTCCTGTCAACAATAAGCTATTCTTCAGCTTCTGTTTCCCAAAATTAGAAGTTTTGCTGATTTCCAAACCAAAAATTAGTTTATTTGTTGAGTCCTGAAGTGAAGACTGAAGTGCACTCAGTGAAGTATTGTATTGCTGTGTCACCAATCCTGCTTAAATTTCTTGATATCTATGATTTCCAATAGTGGCTATTCAGACATTCTGAATATAGTTTTGGTGTATTGATGCCATTAACTTTATTTTGAAGAGATGAAAGCCCTCTGTGCTTCCCAACTACTTCCCATTTTTGGTGCTTAAATTGCTATGACCCTAGATTGGGGGTGTGGGTGAGATAGCTGTAAGAGCCAGATAAGGAAAAGCAGAAAAAATTTGTAGCTTGATGGGGTGTGGAAAATATTTAAGACTTAACTCCTTTTGAAGAGCACTAGTTGTTCCTTTAGTTTTTTTAGGACAGGATTCAAGCTGCACAGAATTATTTTTAGAGAAGCACTGAGCTGTTATCAGTCAATTGAAGCTCCATGGCAGGTATTGTATGTGTTAGGTTTGTGACTAACCTGTAATTGTTTTGTCCCTTTCTTTGATTTTATTGCTAGTGTTCCCTTTTTTTTCCCCTCATTTCTTGTGTATCACCTTTTTAATATTGTTTGCACCTCCAAAAGGTTGGTTTGTGACCCACAGTTTTGGAAATCCTGTTTTGATTATTAGCTACTCTGTCTTTTCAATTAGCATGTGGTATGGCACTGAGTCATTATAGATAAAGGTACTTTTAAAATTAAGTCAGTCACACTTTTAAAAATTTAGGTTACTTTATGCAATGTAAGACTTTTTATATTTGTTTTTGAAGTACGCTTGAACGGTGAAACATGTTTGAAGGGCCAATTCACCTACTCCTGTTCTGATTTTCTATATTTGTTTCTTTCTCCATGTATCAACATGTTTACCATAACTGTCAATAATCTTTTATTGCTGGAATAGATTGGTTTCGCTCATAATACACAGTTGCGGAGTTGAATGGTCCTGAAGAAGGACCAAATCAATAAAATTACAGCAGTAAAGAAAGCCTTGTTCTTTGACCAGGCACAGCTGCTCTAATAGTATTTTTCTACACTTTGCCCTTATTTGACTTTATTTTTGAAACATACTTGATTGGTTTCCTTTTTAAATGATACTTGTCCTTGACTTGATAACTCATGGTAAAGCTTGCCATGTCTGAGTATTCATTTTATGAAGAATTTCTCTTTCACTTATTTGTATATTCTTAGAGTTTGAGCCCTCTAGTTAGATGCACTACTATTGAAATCACTGGAAACAATGTGAATCAAAAAATGATTTTAATTGATTTATAAAATTAGTCTCTTTGATTATGTAGAAAAAAGAAGTGTGAAAATTAATTCATACAATTGACTGTTTGAGAAAACTCTGTATAATGAATACTAGTCCAGAGAACACGCACTTGTTTCCATGTAGTATTTGTATTATTTAATTCGGAAGAAATTTTGAGATGTGGTTGAACATTGGTTTGCTTTGTGACTTTATTCCAGAATCACAACAGGCCATTGACAACTCCATAGAGATCGATATTGCATCACCAAGTCACCTTTTTATTTAAACATGGAAAATCATTTGCACTGCTCCAGCTCCCTCAAAGCCAGCTCTCCGAGTGACAGGATGTCTGATCCTGTTTTAATCTTGTCAGCTAGGGTACTCTCTGGGACTGTTATCTGGACCAAACAGGGAACTCCTATTCTATGAGGTACACTTGGCTGACCTCTTTACATTCGCTACAACCATCCTATATAAACACCTTTCTGACTCAAGAGAAAAAGAAGTTCACATTAGACTTTCAAAATCAATGACTGTACTGTCAATTTTGGCAAATTGTGTTAATATTCCTAGGCCTATTTTTACACATGAACAGATTTTGATTTTGTGGAAGCCTTTGAGAAAATCTAATTCAAACTTGTATTAAGCAAGTCGTGTTGCAAAAAGGATACAGTACTAATTTGGAAGTGTTGTCAGTTTTAAATCATATCTAATATTTCTGCAATATTGCTAAGATTTTGAGTTACCTTGGCAGCAGAAAAACAAAAATGTGACTGAACCTGAGCCAATTCCAAAAGCAACTACATTTGCTTCTCCATTTTTCCTGTTGCAGGTCTCAATCTTTAGGCTGGCCTGCTGTTGACTTTTTATTTACATATTCAGTATGTACATAGTCTATTTCTGGGTTTTTTTCACTCATTCTAAACTGGGAAGGCATGGTGGTTCAGTAGTTAGCACTGCTATCTCACAGCGCCAGGGACCCATGTTCGATCCCAGCCTCAGGTGACTGTGCAGAATTTGCACATTCTCCCTGTGTCAGCTTGGGTTACCTCCCACAGTTCAAAGATTTGTAGGTTAGGTGGATTGGCCATGCTAAATTGCTCATAGTGCTCAGGGATATGTCGAATAGGAGCATTAGTCAGGTGTAAACGTAGAGTAATGGGGGAATGGGTCTAGGTGGGTTACTCTTTGGTGGGTGTGAATTTGTTGGCTCAAATGGCCTATTTCCACACTGTAGGGATTCTAAGTATTCATTTCTAGTCAAGGTTTTTCTTGGCTTTTCTTTCTCTTGGCGCTCACTCCCTATAATGGAGTCTATTCCTGTATCCAGACGTCAAGCTAACTTTTATAACATCTGAGGGAATAAGGTAAAGTCACCATATTCTCAGAGGACTATAGGGCTGCTCTCTCTCATCGGAAGAGATGAATGATAGTGGTTTAACCAGAAAATGGGCACCCATCTTAAGATTCTTGCTGCAGCTGATTTGTTGCATGCATCCATGTCATGCTGTTTTCTACCAGAAGGTGGTAGGATAAGTCAATAATTTGTACAAACTGACAAACATGTTTTAATAACCGCAAAGAACATACAAAATTGTCTCAGTGCTCCAACGAGGCTTAGCACAAGTTGAAAGAACAGCATCTTGTTTTCTGCTTGGGGGACCTGCAGCCTTAGGACTTGATTTAAAGTTCAAAGATTTTAGAGCCGAAACATTACCTTCCGTGTCCTTTTACTCACCCCTACACCCCAGACCTTGCCATGACATAGGCTGCTTTCAGCATTGCCAACCCATTTTTCACCTATGTATTGTCCCCTTTGTCACCTTTTATTTTTCCCTGGTTTACCATCCCTTTTCAAAGCTACTATCCATTCTGAAGAAGGGTCACTGGTCTCAACATCAACTCTGCTTTCTCTCCATCGATGCTGCCAATTCTGCTGAGTTTCTCCAACGATTTCTATTTTTGTTGACACAAACCTGTATATGATATAATTATACTTAAGCTTGGCTAACTTCTTATTTAGGATCCTTGTGTCTTCCCTGCTCACTTCCTATAACAAATGCACATGAAGAATGAGATAATTGGGACCATTCAGTCAGTTGACTGTCCTTTCCTCCCCTATAGCCCAAGAAATCTCTCCAATCTCTCCATCTTTATTGCTGAATTTGCATATTCCACTTTTGCTCGAATCTCTCATTTGTCATCTCTGAGCTCATTGACCACAAGACCCACTGTCTGCTTCCTCAATCCTATTTCCCTTCAAATGTTGTTCTTGTCCCCTGTGTTAAGTGTATGTCTGTCAGAATTTTAAAGTGGTTTGAGTATAGATGAGAAACAAAGACAGAAAATTACTCATGAGTGTTGATATGCATGCTCCCTAACAGTAACAACACAGGATAGAAATAAAGGAAGAAATACTGGGAACTTCTCAGGAAGGGGTAGCAACAGTTGTTGGGGGGCGGGGGGTTGGGCTTGAATCCCCATATGGACTGGGAAATTAGATGGGGACAGATAGTTGAGATGACAAATTCATTTTTGGGATAGTCCCTTAGAACAGTACATCCTCGAACCAACTGGAGAGCAGGCAATTTTGGACCTGGTGTTGTGCAATGAAATATAATTGATTGCTGCCTCCTAGGGCACATTAATCATAATAACAAGCAAAGAACTGCAAATGTTGGAGATCTGAAACAAATGAAAACAGAAATTGCTGGAAAGCTCATAATATGATGGAATATTACATTCTATTGGAGAGCGAAGAATGGATTCAAGATTTGTATTTTCAACTCAGGCAGTTATGAGGGCATGGAAACAGCTGGCTAAAGTGCACTGGCAAACAAGGCTAAAGGATAGACAATAGATATTGGTGCAGATATTTAAGGGAATATTTCAGAATGCACAGAAAATGCAATTCCAAAAGAAAAAAATTCCAAAGGAAGGTCTTATCATTTGTGGTTAACTTAAAAAAAAAAGTTAAATATAATAGCAAACTTAAAATCAGAGTTGTGCAAACATGAGTGAAAGGTTTGAAGATTGGACATATTATGAAGAACTGCAAAGAATGACAAAGATAAAAAGGTTGGGGAAAAATTTAAGAATTTTTGAAAGAAAGCTAACTAGAATTATAAAAAATAGACAGTGAACGTTTATTTCAATATTTAGAAAGAGTTAACTAAGTGAGTTTTGGCCCTGTAGAAAATGACTCTGGTAAATTAATAATGGAAGGAGATAGTAGTAGCAGATGAATTCAACAGGGAATTTGTACCAGTCTTCACTACAGAGAATACAAGTAGCATCTCAGAAATAGTACATCAGAAAATAGAAGGGCAGAGGCATTCAAGCAAAGTACAAGTGCCAGGGGAAGGGCATCCTGCAACCTTATTGAAAAATGGCAAGTGTGATAGTTAATGCATTGGGTTTAATTTTTTAAAAGTCCCTAGATTTGCTGCAAATCTCAAATGTAACTGCTTTATCCAAAAAGGGAGAGAGACAAAGTGGGAAACAATAGCTTAACATTTTTCATTGGAAAATGTTACAAACTATTGATAAAGATTTTATAGCTGTGCACTTAATGTTTGAGGTACTCAGGCAGACTCTTTCCACTGGTTGGAGTCATATCTGTCATGAAGGAAGATGGTTATTGTTGTTGGAGGTCAGTCATCTCCAATCCAGGACATCCTCTGCAGGAGTTCCTCCGTGTAGATATATTCTAGTCGACCTGTTCAGAGATTCAACCCTTTGGAGCAGGTGGGACTTGAATCCAGGCCTCCTGGTCCAAACCTAGTGACACTAGCACTGTACAATAAGAACCCCACAGTTCCTCACATAGTGTCCTAGTCTCAATCATCTCCAGCTGCTTCATCAATGTTCACTAGAATTTGGGACTTCTCAGACACTGAAGCAATCCATATCCAAATGCAGCAAGATTTGGGCAATATCCAGGCTTGGCCTTTAAATAGTAAGAAGTAACATTATGTTCTGTGCTATTCTGTGCAAATCTTAAGCCACCACCTTCTCCTCCAAAACAAAACCTTTCTCTCTGTGCTCATGATTTGCAGTTTTGTCTCCAACTTTTTTAGCCGATGGCCATGAAGATGTTACCTCTTGAATCTATTCTCCATCTTTGGGAATTCCCTTACTGAACCCCTCCAAACACATTTTTTTACCCTGGAGCTATTCTGAAAGGGCTGTTACAAATTGTCACATAAGAAACTGACAAGGGTGAACAAAACCTCCTCAACTTGTCTGCGACCTTTGATATGTTTGACTATGCTACCCTATGCCACTCTCTCCCCACCCCCACCCTCCTCTAGTTTATCTCTCCACGCTTCAGGCTCTCTGCCTTTATTCCTGATGAAGGGCTTTTGCCCGAAACGTCGATTTTGCCTGTCTTCGGATGCTGCCTGAATTGCTGTGCTCTTCCAGCACCACTGATCCAGAGTATGCTACCCTAATGCCTAACCTCCTCCACATTGTCATTGCAACAGTGTGAGACTGCAGCGACTAGTTTCTTTCTTGGTCTTTAGTTGTCCTTTGTCATGTAGAATGGCTTTTCTATTATAGTTGCCTCTGTTGTTCTGTCAATGATCTATCTTTGGCCCCAATGTTATCTGTGTGCTTCCATATAGAGAGTGACAGAACCTGAAAACACAATGTCAGTTTTTACTTCTGTACTGAAACCCAGCTCTATCCTAACACACCTCTCTACACTCTGCCACTGTTGCTGAATTATTAGATTGTTTGCCAGGCATTTAGTACTAGATGAGACAGCATTTCCTGCAATTAAATACAGAGGAACCTTGATTATCCGAACGTGATGGGCGGGCACTATTTCATTCGGATAATTGATTATTCGGTTAATCAATTTAAATGCCTTTCCTTTAGGGCTCGGAGTTTTTAAAGTCTGCTCCCCATTCAGGAGACTGCAGCAGCACACGAGACACCACCCCCAATCCCGTGCAACACCGCCCCCGCCCCCGCCCCCGCCCCCAACCCCGTGCAACACCTCCCTCCGCACCCTGCCCTCAATGCCGCCCGCCCTGCCCCCAAATCCCGTACACACCTGCCCCCCCCTCCGGGACAGGTGGACTGGACACCAACAGCAAGACTGCTGCAGCTGCCTTTGTGGGGTAAGTCTACAAATAGCACACACGCACACAGCCACAGCACACACGCACACAGCCACAGCCCCACACACAACATTTTGCTGCAACATTTTGACAGGTTCCACTTTTGCCCTGTGCAGGACAATGTTGGAGAGATTATCTGGGAAAGGGGGGTTTAGGGTCACCCCTGTGTCAAACTCCAGGGTAAGAGTGGGGAGAGAGGGGGGGGCAGTTAGTCATTGGGAGATGGTGCCTGTTTAATCACTGTAAACAAAAGATGCGATCACTAATGGAAACACATCTTTATAATGTTTCTATCGGGACCTTGAGGTCTCCTTTAGATAATCCGATTTTAGGATAATTGGTATTCGGATAACCGAGGTTCCTCTGTACTGGGAAGAGTGAAGTCATTGTTTTGAGCAAACTCAATTCTTTCATTGTAATAAAAACCAACAACTGCAGATGTTTGAAATCTGAAACAAAAATAAGAATTGCTGGAGAAACTCTGCAGGCCTGATAGTATCTATGGAGGGAAAGCATTTCATGTCGCCCTTCATTAGGACTAGATTCATTCTTTAATGACTCCAGTCCTGTTCTGTTTAATGCTGGAGCATTTGGCACGGACGTGAGCTTCAAACCACGTATTTGTGCCATCATTAAAAGCTATAAAATTCAAAAGGCAAAAAGACAATAAAAAAAATACAGTAACTATCACTAGAGGAAAAAGTGCTAGAGAAACTGCAGAATCCCTGGACCTGATTGAATTCATCTTTCGATATTAAAGGAAGCAGCTACAGGGACATTCGATGCACTTGGATGCTTTTTTCAGCAGTCTTTAAATTCTGGAAAAGTCTCAGAGGATTGCCACCTTTTCCTAACTGCTATCATTTCCAAAGAGGGGTTTCTGGACTCAACTTCAACTCTGTTTTCTCTCCACAGTTTCTCCAGCAAGTTCTGCTTTTCTGTGTTCCATTTTAGGAAGCCTTGCTATTATGGCTTAATGTCCCTGAGCGTTTCTGTCCATTGATTTTTAAAAGTGATGCCAGTTTGTGTTTTAATATTGCAGGTATACTTGAAGACTACATTTGTAGTGTGATTGCAACATAATGACTGCTGTCACATCACATAGTTTGTTAACCTATGTTGAAGAGGAGAATATTACTGCTTTCAAGGCATTGCTGGAGAAGTGCAAAGATGTGGATGAAAGGAATGAGGTATGAAGTTATTTACATTAAAATATTTCACCATTTTATATTTGATGACAGTCATTTTTTATAATGCAAGTCTTAACTAATTGCACTTAGTTAATCATTAAATATGTTCAGAATATAATAATTACTAGAAGATAATTATGCGATTCGATTTTTTAAAAATCGACTGTTTAGAAATGTTTAATTCTCCTGCCTCCCAAAGAGTTCCTAATAAAGGCTAGCCAAGAGATTGCAAATTTTATTGTCTCAATAGGGTCCCTCTTGGCTGTTCTGTAACTGCATGGTAGAAAATGTATGAAAGTTGCAAATGACAAATCTTTCAGAGATTTGGTTTTTATACTTCTTTTTTTCCCCCTCTCGTTTTGAAACATCAGCATTGTGTGTAGTTTCAGCTTCTCTTGAGATAAATATAAACAGACAGCCCAGGTACTCCACTATTTTCTTTTAATCTTGTGTAAGCATTTACCTTGGGAACTGGTGCCTTTCTCTAGTTTCCTGAGTAATGCAAAGCTTTGTGTATTTGTTTATTCAGTCGTGTGGGTGTGACCACAATTATAGGCTGTTGTCAGACTGGAGCCTGATGTCTGTCACACCCACATTGTTGACTGACCACTCTTAAAGTAAACAAATGCAGCAAACTTTACAGCCTTGGCAATTACGTATAATTTTAATGCCCACTAATTTTCTCCCAAAAATTAGTGTAGTGTTGGGAATATTTAAATGACGTATTATCTTCAAACTGTAAAATACTTTGCACTTTCAAATACAGAACTACATTAATGATTCTTAATAAAGAACATGTTCAAGCATGCTAAAAGTTTCCCCTGAGACAGCTGATCTTCTCTTAATATCTTCAGTTGGAGAGACGTGTTGGTTGATCAGTCTTATTTGTTTTTGCTGCAAGATTGAAAACATTTAAAATGACCGAAGGATACATGGTGGGTGTGTGTTTAGAAATGGGAAAAAGAGACTTACATATTGAAGATGTTTATCACCATTTTGATTTTCTTAGTAAGTTGAACATTTGGATCATTGTGAAACTGACTAATAACATTGCGTTGCAGAGTGGGCAGACTCCATTAATGCTGGCAGCAGAGCAAGGGAACTTGGAGATAGTGCAAGAATTACTCAAAAGAGGAGCTAACTGCAACCTGGAAGATGCTGTAAGTACTTCTACTGTAATTCTAATAACTGACTACAGAAGTTCCTGATGAAGGGCTTTTGCCTGAAACGTCGATTTTCCTACTCCTTGGATGCTGCCTGACCTGCTGTACTTTTCCAGCACCACACACTCAACTCTGATCTCCAGCATCTGCAGTCCTAACTTTCACCTACAGAATTTTGTGTTAATTTTAATCACACTCCAAAAACTCTTACTTGAGATTTTTTATGACAGGATAACTGGACCGCTCTGATTTCAGCTGCAAAGGAAGGATACTTGGAAATTGTGAGTGAACTCATTAACTTCAGTGCCAACCTGGAACACAGAGATATGGTAGGTTTAAAGTAAAACATGTCTTCCTTTTGTGAGGAAGAGTCTACAGAATTGTTTGTGCACGTGCTATTCTAGGCCGATTGAATGAAATGGATGTGTTTTTTTTATTGTAATTAGAATAGGCTGTCAGTTGGCTGGATGACTGGTTTGTGGTCTCCTCTACATTGGGGAGACAGGATGTCACTTTGCGGAATGTTTCAGCGAACATCTCTGGGACGTGGGTACACACACACACACACACACACACACACACACACACACACACACACACACACACACACACACACACACACACACACATCCCCTCCCACTCTGCCATGGACATGCAAGTACCGGAACCCCTCCACCGCCAAGCTCAAGCCACCTGACGCCTTTTTACTCTGCCTTGGGACCCTCCAACCACCGGGATCAATGTGGATTCCACCAGTTTCCTCACCTCCCCTTCTTCTACCTTATCCCAGATTCCAACTCAGCAGCATCCTCTTGAACTGTCCCACTTGTCCATCTTCCTTCCCACCTATCTGCTCTACCCTTCTCTCCGACCTATCGCCTTCACCCCCACTTTGATCTACCTATCGCATTCCCAGCTACCCCTCCCTCCAGCCCTACACCCCGCTCCCATTTATTTCTCAGCCCCCTTGGACCACCCCTCCTTCCTGATGAAGAGCTATGCTCGAAACATCAACTCTCCTCCTCATTGGATGCTGCCTGACTGGCTGTACTTTTCCAACACCACACTCTTTGACTCTGATCTCTCCAGCATCTGCATTCCTCACTTTCTTCTGCCTGATTTTGCAATGCAGAGCAATGCCAACAGCATAGGTCAAATTCCCTAACTGGTTCAGGTTACCATGAAGGACTTGACTTTTCAACCTCTCCCTTCGCTTGAGGCATGGTGACCCTCAGGTTAAACTACCACCAGTCTTACAAGAGTAGCCCTATGGTCAGAAAGTATTCTCAAATTGATGTATAAAATTAATTTATGAATATTAGTTAGAGAAAGTGGTGTCTCTTAAGAAAAAAATTGATATGGTTAAGATTAATTGCATGTAATTGGAAGTGCCTAGGTATGACAGTAGTTTTTAAAAAAAACACGTACTATTTTCATGTCATGCATGTTAAGAAACTTAAAATGTGAAAGCATGCATGGGACTCCAGTATCGATCAAGGCTGTGTGAAGTGGTTAGTACATTGAGGCTAAATTTCCTCTCGAGTTTGATATGAACCTGTGTTTACGTGTCCATAAGTGTTGCTGATCCAGTCATACTGAAGAAGGATCACTAGACTTGAAATGTTATCTCTGTTTTTCTCTTCACAGATGCTCTCAGAATTGATTTTTCTAGCATTTTGTGTTTTAATTTGTTCCAGTCATTTGCTTCTTTGCTTAAGCAAGGAAGTGAAACAGAATGTAACCTCAAATGCACAGTCGGATCAGTTATGGTTTCATTGCAGAGCAAGATCAAGGGACTGAATAGTCAACTTCTGCCTGTTACTAGGGAGAGTGAGAAAGGGAAAAGGAGAAAAATGTTGTGTTCCAAAGGAACATTGCTTACACAGCGCTTGTAATACAGCTATAAATACTTTCTGTTAATATAAATACAAAGCCAGATCATGTTTTCAGTTTGTACTGGTGTTTTAGAACATTACAGCACAGGAACAGGCCTTCGGTTTACCATGTCTATGCCAACCATGATGCCATTCCAAGCTAATCCGATCTGCCTGCACATGTCCCTGTCCCTTTTATTCTCTGCCTGATCATGTGTCTGTCTGAGTACCTGTCATAATCTGCAACATGACTTGCCAACATTTATACTCCATAGCCAAACAGTGAAAGCAAGCATGTCATACATCTTCATTACCACCTTATTCACTTGTGTTACAACTTTCAGGTAGCTCTGGACATGCACCCTGAGATTCTATAATTAAATAATAATACAAATATAATTAAGCTAGTAAAGTGTCGAAGGTTCCTTGTAAAAATTGAACTGGTCCACATTTTTTAAAACAAAAAGAAGTTTGAAAATGAAATAACATTTAAAGGAAAATACTGTGGTCTGTCGTTCAGATGAGATCCATGTGGATTAAAAGTTGAATTTAACCAATACTTTATTGTTAGAATTTGGAGTTGGTCTATAGTTGAGGTAATAAGTGCATGCAAATTCTGATGTTGAATTTGATCTTCCTGGATGGACCATAACTTCCGGTTTTTTTCCTAATGTTTGTTTGTACTGGTTAGAACTATTTTTAATGTTTCTATTGTCATTTTTGTGAGGGGGTACAAAAACATCTTTTTAAAAGCTGCTAAATTTTAATTTGAATGTTGCAGGGTGGCTGGACTGCCCTAATGTGGACAGCATACAAGGGACATACAGAAATTTCTCGATTGCTTCTTCAGAAAGGGGCAAACCCAAATATTACTGGACAGGTGAGCAATTTGTTTCTGAATTACTGGGATCAACAATTTATAGCATGCAAAGATAAATCCACTGAAAAGTTGATTTAGATTTGCACATGTTATGTACAAGCTACTTGCAAACTAGAAATAATTGATGCAAACTATAAAGTGCACAATTGGTTCTAAGATTGCATTAACTGTCTGTTTCCTCCTGTGTGGAAAATATCTTTATTTACTGGATTACTTTGTTCTGACTTGAATCTCAGTCTTGGTAATTTTTTTAGACTTCTGTCAAGGATTGATAGGAAAAACCATACTTTTTTTTGTTGGTTGAAAATATTGGGTTGAATATTTTTGTTTATTAATCAGTTTGTAAGATATCATGGTGTCCAATAGGAATTAACAGAGCTAAAGCAGTTTGCTGATTCTGGAACACCTTTATCCTTCTTGAGAAAAGGAAAGATGGATTTGTTTGCGAGTTGACAAAGGATGCTCGACTATAACTTATTGTTTGAAATTTGACATTGAGCCAAAAATATGAAGTAGATCATGAAGGTTTGTAACTTGCTTGCCTTTCTAAATTGTTAATTTTTTAAAAAGCATAATTGTATTAAATTGCATTGAAGAGAAAAAGTGAGGATGATTTGAAATTATTCTGTAGCTGAGTTTAGCTTTCAAGGAGTTAAATTCATGGGATAGAAACTATGTAGATGGGAATCTAAATGTAATCTAACAGAGGCGGTGGTGTATTATTACTAGTAATCCAGTACCTTTAGGCTAATGTTCTGAGAGTTTGAATTCAAGACTCTCCATGGCGGCTGATGAAATCTCAATTGTTTTTAACAACTGGAATAAAAGGTTTTTTATTCACATATTTGTAGGACTTGGGTGTTGCTGGCTGGACAACACTTAGTACACATCTGTAGTTGCCCTTGAAAAACTGGTGGTTAACTGCCTTATTGAACTGCTAGAATCCATGTTCTGTAGATAGGCCCACAATGCTGTTAGGGAGGGAATTCCAGGGTTTTGGTCCTGCAACAGTGGATGAATGGCCATATATTTCTAAGTCAGGATGTGAGTGGCTGGGGGTGGAATTTGCAGGTGGTGGTGGTGTTCCCATGGCCTTCTAGATAGAGTGGCCTTACGTTTCAAAGATGAGTCTAAGGATCTTTTGGCAAATCTCTGCAGTGCATGGTGTAAAGCCTCTTGAGTGTTGTTCAAGCTGCACTCACCCAGGCAAGTGGGGAGTATTCCATCACACTGCTGATTTGTGCCTTGTAGATGGTATGCTTTGGGAGTCAGAAGGATGGTTACTCGCTGTAGGATTCCTAGCTTCTGACCTGCTCTTTGTAGGCTTTGTATTTATATGGCAAGTCCAATTGAGTTTCTGGCCAATGGTAGCCCCCAGAATGTAATTAGTGGGGGATTCATTGAAGGTAAGATCATTTGAATGTCAAGGGATGGTGGATAGATTGTCTGTCCTGTCTGTCCTGTCTGTCCTGTCTGTCTGTCTCTTATTGGAGATGGTCATTGGACACTTGTGTGGTACGATGTTACTTACTACTTTACAGCTAAGACATTGACCAGGTCTTGATACATTTGGTCATGGACTCCTTCAGTATCTGTAAAGTTGCAAATAGTGTTCAACCTTGTGCAATCATTGAGCATCCTCACTTCTGATCATGTAACCATTGTTAATTGTTGTAAAAAGACATCCTTTTTAGGAAAGAAAATTTGCCATCCTTAACTGGGCTGGCTCACATCTACCCCCAGATACACAGCAATATGGTTGACTCATAACAGCCTTTAAGGGCTATGAGGGAAAGGCAATAAATGATGCTCATCCTATGACTGAAAGAAAAGCCTCACTCCTCGACATTCCATTTATTTTTAAACTCATTCAGTGTAGTGTAAATTTTCAGTGTGTAACAAACAGATGGAATCAAAACATAAACCCTGCATATGTGGATCATGTATACAGTTCGCCTAAGATTTGATGAGTTGGAAAATAGCTGTACTATTTTGTTAAAATTATATAAACCATTTTTTGATCTAATAATAACTTCAGTTGCTGTTGTTAGCCATGCTAGAACCAAGTTTATGTATGTTTTGTTTGCTGCAAATGATATATTCTTTACTTGGGAACTTTTTCTTGTTTTAAAAACTAGTTTTGGACTACTGAATCACTTTAAGCTTTAAAGTAAAATTTGAACATATTATGGTCACTCTTTCCTGTACAATAAATATATTAATTATCCCTTTCTCATTGCATAATGTTAGTTTCAAATAATACGTTGCCTACTGCCTCCTTGACATTCTGATCTACTGTCTGTCTTGTGTGCATTTATACAAACTCATCCTTCACGCCATGATAGTAAATTTAATTTGCCCTGTTTTATATGAAGATTAAATCTTCTCCATCATTGCTATATCATCCTTATTAACTGCATCTGTAATTTATGGTTTTGTTCTCTGAACAACAGCAACCAAAAAGATTTTCTATCTCATGTTGTTTCTTAACTCCACCCAAACTGAGCCCACTTTTTTTTCTCTCTCTTTGACAGTAAAGGATTGAATAAAGACAGATTTACCCCATCTCCTTTTCCATTTTCTGACTCTTATCAAAGTTAGGAATCTTGCAGTACTTAGTTCCTAACCTCGATTGATTTGCTGTCTTGTTGCTGTAATTGATCTGAGATCAAACTTATTTCTATATTTGCTATTAATTCATCTAATTTGCTGTATAATCTTTATGCATTTTGGTAGTTTTTTAGTTTGTTTTTCTAATTTTTCCTGATATGATTTTGGTTACTTATATCTTCTTACTTTTTATTGCTTTCACTGCCCCTTCCAGACCCACTGTGCTTAATTTTACTCCAAATGCTTCCCTGCTGTATAAAGCCTTGATGTTTTCCTTGCTGTACTTGATTAAACTTTTTTTTTCCCTGAATCCTTTCGCCCAGTTACAAATACTTGCAGCAAACCTTGAAATTACTGCTAGATTCATAAAGTGAACTATCAAAGCTGGCTGTGTTTTACTTGTATATTTTAAATATGCACTTAATGAAATGCAATTTTTATCATTTTTTGTTTTCTCTTAAAACATCTCTGTTTTAATGATCAATTAGTGACAGATTTGCATTTTCGCCAGCAGTATAGCGTTTACCCTATTATTTGGGCAGCTGGACGAGGACATCATGAAATTGTTGAACTTTTGCTGCAACACAGCGCCAAGGTCAACTGCTCTGACAAAGTAAGTCTGTAATAGATAGCATAAAATACTTGCTACTGGCATTTGCATAGAAGTGCAACAAAAATATTATCTTCATCTGATAAATGCAGAACTAGTGGCACACTCCTAGTTACAAATTCCCAACCTGAAAAGGACCCATTTAACCCTACTTTCTATCTCTGATAAGTTGACTGTGTCACTGCTAATATTTTGCCTGAAACCCATGAGTTCTTAACTTGTTCAGTAAATTTTAAAAAAGCACCTTTTTGAAAATCTAAGTGGTTTTCCTTTATTGACACTACTTGTTGCAGTCTTAAAGCATTTTAATAAACTTGTCAAACACAATTTCCCTGCCACATTAGTAGATGATGGTTTTGTGGTCATCCCATCACTAGAAATTCACAGTCCTATATAATGTTCTGGGGACTTGAGATTGAATTGCAACTAGTAAAATTTGTAATCAATTAATACCTGTAATTAAAAGATATCTAGTCAAATGGCCATGGTTGGTTGTTGCAAACTCTCCGGTTTACTAATGTCTTTTAGGGAAGGAAATCTGCCATTTTTTTTACTTGATCTGGCCTACATGTAACTCCTGACCACAGATCTGACCAATTCCATACATTCAATCACTCCAAAATGAAAGAAACAGCACCCACAGTATTAAATGTACTTCTCAATTGCTCAGGAATGCAGCTTTTGACTCAGCTATAAATAATACTATTATAGTACTATAAATGGTTTCAAATCTTGTGTTTACCTTTTTTAATTGATTTGTGTACAAAACAATTGTAATCAGGACTTCAGAGAGGCAGTACACTTGACACTGAGGTTGGTTGCAAATAAAACCTGGTTCAAGGTTTTGACAGGTCTCACAAACCATGTTTATGTTGTCTTAACTGTATTATAGAATCTAAAGTATATTCACACAAGCTTAAAAAAATGTTTTTTTTCTAATTTTCTTTCAGTATGGAACAACTCCATTGATATGGGCTGCCAGAAAGGGTCATCTTCAGTGTGTAAAGCATTTGTTGGAAATGGGTGCTGATGTTGATCAGGAAGGAGCTGTATGTATTCCCAACAATTTATCCCTACATTTAATATGTATTTTAATGAGATTTAAATTATTATGTTGCTAAATATACACAATTAACTGTATTTGATTTTATGTTGAATTAAAAAATCTTTGGTGTGTAAGTACTATTTGGAATAGCTCTTTAATCAAGTTTGAGTTGTAAGTGAGTGCAGAATGATTCTTCCAAATTAAGAATTAGTTTATGTGGAATAATGCAAATGGCTTGCTATTTATGACTCTGATTTTTATGGGGCCATGCAATATGTTACTTCGATGTCGTCATTGTAACTTAAGTGTACTTAGTTATGAAAACATTGCAATATTAAATCTGGCAGATCTAGTGAAATAGTAAGAAGTAGATTGATTCAAAATGAATATTATTTCAGTATTTCAAGTAGACTATTCATTACTTTCCTCTCGTGTTTTGTGAAATGGAAAACTTAGTCTTTTAGAGAGGGAAGGTAACTTTACAAACAGTAGCTTTGTGATTTTTTTTCAGATGTTTGGGCTCGTGCATTCCCTCCTCCTCAACTTTGTTTTCCTGTTACCTGTCCCCTTTCTCTTCACTAATTAGTTTATCAGAGAGAGACTACCTGTCTCCACTTTATTTCATTGGTGTTCAATTGGGTGCAAGTGGTTATATTCTTGTGACATTTCTTTGGCTGAGAAACACCAATCTCGATTTTGTTAGCATTTTCCAATAGCACGTAGTCTGTAGACATGTAAATAGTATGTAATAGTAAATACAGTTCTTCATGCAAGCTGTTTCTAGAAGAGTGAGGTGCAGCTATTGTAGTACAACCTAAGCATGGATTAAAACAGTTCGCACAAGAGAGATCCAAAAACATACGAATTACAAAGAAAATAGGAGCAGGAACAGGCCATTTGGCCTGCTGCTGCTTTCATTATGATCGTAGCTGATCATCCAACTCAGCCTGTTCCTGCTTTGTCCCAATATCTTTTGATCCCTTTAGCCCCAAATGCTATGTTCAACTCCTTGAAATCAGTTTCAAATTGCTTTCTGTGATAGAAAATATTCAGGCTCTGAGTGAAGAAATTTCTCCACTCCATTTCAGCCTTTTTTTTCACATCTATTCTTAGACTGTGACTCCTGCTGGGTTCTCCTGCCATCAGGAATGCCCTTCAGCTACTCTGTCCAGTCTTATAGAATAGAATAGAATAGAATAGAATAAAATAGAATATCTACAGTGTGGAAACAGGCCCTTCGGCCCAACAAGTTACACCAATCCTCCGAAGAGTAACCCACCCATACCCATTCCTCTACCCTATTACTCTACATTTACACCAGACTAATGCACCTAACCTATATATTCCTGAATACTATGGGGGAATTTAACTTGGCCAATTCACCTAACCTGCACATCTTTGGATTGTGGGAGGAAACCTGAGCACCTGAAGGAAACCTGAGCACCCAGAGGAAACCCACACAGATACTGAGAGAATGTGCAAAATTCCACACACAGTTACCCGAGATTGGAATCAAACCTGGGTCTCATGCCGCTGTGAGGCATCAGTGCTAACCACTGAGCCACCGTGCTGCCCTTGATAGAATTTTATAGGTTTCTGTGAGGTACCATTTAATTCTTCCAAACTCCAGTGAATATAATCCTAACCTCTCCTCATATGTCATTCCCACTATCCCAGGAATCTGGTTGATAAACCTTCACTCCACTCCCTGTATAGTTACAGGACCCTTCCTCAGATAAGGAAATCAAAGCTGCATCCTCATTGCAGGTGTGGTCTCAGCAAGGCTTTGTACAATTACAGCAAGACATCCTGTTCTGTAATGAATCTTCTCACTAAGAAGGACACCTGCCTTTATCGCCTGCTGCTCATTCATGATTATCTTCAGCAACTAGTGCATGAGGATACCCAGTTGTCACTGCATACTCCCCTTTCTTAATATCTCAACATTTGGATGATCATCTACCTTTCTGTTTTTGCTAAAAAAAGTGAATAACCTCTCCTTTATCCACATTCCACTGCATCTGTCATGCATTTACCCATTCATTCAGCTTGTCCAAATCTCACTGAAGCGTTCCTTCACCCTCCTGACAGCTCACCCTCCCACTCAGCTATGTCATCTGAAAGTTTGGAGATATTGCATTTAGTTTTCACTTCCAAGTCATTAATATATTGTGAATAGCTGGAGTCTAAGCACTGATACCTGTGATATCCCACTAGTCACTGCATGCCATTCAGATAAAGACCCACTTATTCCTACACTTTGTTTCTTGTCTTATTTTTCCAACTTATTTTTTATCTATCTCTATGTACTATCCTCCGATCCCACGTGTTTTAATTTTATACAGTAATCTATGTAAGACTTTGTCGAAAGTCATCTTTGAAAACCCAAGTAAACCACATCCACTGGATCCCCTTCATTTCCTCAATTGGTTTCATCTTTGAAAAATTCCAGTAGATTTGTCAAGCATGATTTAGAATTCTGTGCTTACTCTGTCCAATTCAGTCCTGCCACTCTTTTCCAAATGTTTATCTGTTAATTCCTTTATAATAGACTCTAGCATTTTCCCCATTATTGATCCAGGGCGACATGATTGCTCAGTGGTTGGCACTACTGTCTCACAGTGCCAGCGACCCAGGTTCGCCTCCACACTCGGTTGAATATTTATGTGGAGTTTGCACATTCTCCCTTTTGTCTGTGTGGGTTTCCTTCATGTGCTCTGGTTTCCTCCCACAGTCCAAAGATGTGCAGGTTAGGTTGATTGGCCATGCTAAATTTCCCATAATGTCCAGGGATGTGTAGGTTAAGTGGATAAACCATGGTAATATACAGGGTTACAGGGATAGGGTAGGGAGTGGGTCTGGGTGGGATCCTCTTTGGAGGATCTGTGTGTACACATTGGGCCGAATGGCCTGCTTTCACGCTGCAGAGATTCTGTGATGTCAGGTTGACTAGTCTATAATTCCCTATTTGCCTCTCACCTTTAAATAGAGGGGTTACATTAGCTACCCATCAACAAGTAGGAATAGTTCCAGGGTCTATCGAGACTTGAAAGATGGTCAGCAATGCATCTGTTGATTTTCGGGTACTTTTTTAATTACTTTGGAATGATTACCAGACTCTGGAGATTTATCAGCCTTCAACCCCACGTTTTTGCCTACTTTGATAACCTTTCACTCTTAATTATCACGCATCTACATCTTAAAAATATTTAAAGACTCTGTTTCCACCACTTTTTCAAGAAGAGAATTTCAAACACTTCTGACCATCTAAGAGAGCGATTTCTCCTTAGCCGTGTCTTAATGTCCTTTATTTCTCCAAAAGGAGAAATCTCATGTTCGCATCCAGCCCTGTGTAAACTGCTCAGGATATTATATTTTGAAAAAAAGTCACTTTGTACTTCTCTTAACTAAAGTAGATATGACCCTCGTCTGCCCAATCTTTTCTTGCAAGACAACCCACTTTTTCTAGGTATTAGTCATTCTGAGTTACTTTTAACACTTTTTTTTTTGCATCCTTCCTTTAAATAGGAAGCCAACACTGGTTACAATACTCCAGATGTGGCCTCATCAGTGCCCTGTAAAGCTGACGGATGAAACTAGGACAAGAAGGCATAGCCTCAAAATTAGGGGAAATTAAGACTGTATTGAGAAGGAAATTCTTCACCCAGAGAGAGTTGTGAATCTGCGGAACTCCATGCCCAGTGAAGTAGATGAAGCTTCCTCATTGAATGTTTTTAAAGCTAAGATTGTTTTGAACAGTAAAGGAATTAAGGATTATGGTGAGAGTGCGAGTAAGTGGAGCTGAGGCCACGAAAAGATCAGCCATGATCTTATTGCGTGGCGGACTCAAAGGGCCAGATGGCCTACCCCTGCTCTTAGTTCTTCTGTTTACCTCTCCCTTTTGTATTCATTTCACCTTGCAATAAATAACAAACTCCAGTGGGCTTTCCTAATTACTTGTAGTATCTACATATTCCTCTTTTGTGATTCATGCGCATATCAAGGTCCCTTTTCAGTTCAGAATTCTGCAATCTTTCACCATTTAGATAATGTGCTTTTTAAAATTCTTCTTGCTGAAATGGACAGATTCACATCTTTCAAAATGCTCCATTTGCCAGACCTTTTGCCCACTGAATTAACCTATCTCTGTCTCATTTGAAGAGGATAAGAAAGCTATAAAATGTACCTATATACATTGTAACTTCACATTTAGCAACGTATCTTCCATTCCTTCGCCCAAGTCTTTTTTTATATTTTTTTTGATTAGATTACTTAGTGTGGAAACAGGCCCTTCGGCCCAACAAGTCCACACCGACCCTCCGAAGAGCAACCCACCCAGACCTATTCCCCTACATTTACCCCATCACCTAACGCTACGGGCAATTTAGCATGGCCAATTCACCTAACCTGCACATTTTTGGACTGTGGGAGGAAACCGGAGCACCCGGAGGAAACCCACGCAGACACTGGGAGAATGTGCAAACTCCACACAAACAGTTGCTTGAGGCAGGAATTGAACTTGGCACTGTGAGGCAGCAGTGCTAACCACTGTGCCACCATGTCACCTGGTAAAATGTTGACACTCCAGTTCAGATCGTTATGGCACTGCACTTTCTATACCATGCCACCTGGAAAAATGACTTATTTATGTTGACTGTTAGCTAGCCAATTGTCTATCAATGCCAGTATGGTACCCTCTATCATCTTATTATTCCACAATAATCTTTGATACCTTATCAACTGCCTCCTGTAAGTCCAAGTACAGTACATCCACTGGTTCTCTTTTAGCCAAAGTGAATTATTACTTCAAACAAATCCAATGAATTTATTTGTCATAATTTCTTTTTATAAAATTATGTTTACTCTACCTGATTACCTTGAACTTTTCTATGTGCCCGGCTAGAATTTTAATAATAGCTTCTAACTTTTTGCTTTCACGGATATCAAGCTAACTAGCCTGTAATTCCCTGCTTTCTAACTGCCTCGCTTTTTGAATAAAAGAGTTACATTTGCTAATTTACAATCATGAAACTTTCCTGATCTAGAAAAAAAATGGGAAATTAAAACAAATACATCAATCATCTCCACTAACCACTTTTTCTGAGACCCAAGGATGTAATCCACCAGGACTTGGGGATTTATTAGCCCGTAGCTCCAACAATTTCCTGGTGATTTTGTAATTTTTATTCCTCCCTCTCTTCAATTTGCTGATTTATTGCCATTTCTGAGATGTCACTTGTATTGTCTATACTGGAGACTGAGGCAAAATGTTGTTAATCTGCTATCCCCTCATTTTCTGTTATTGATTCTCGAGACTCACTTTTTAGAAGATCATTACCTATTTTGTTAACTGTTTTTAAATATCTATAGAAACTCTTGTTATTTGATTTTATATTTCTAGCTAACGTTAACATGTTATTAATCTTTTAGTCATTCTTTGTTTTTTCTATTCTGACCAACCTTCTCACCTGGTAGTTTTGTTTGCACAATTATATGATTTCTGTAAGTTTGACACCATCTTTAATTGGTTTAGTTCACCACAAATGGTGGGCCCTCCTGTTGAAATTTTTCATTCTTATTCAAATGTGTTTATTCTGAGTATTTTAAGATATCCTCTGAAATGGCTGCCACTGCACCTGTATTGACTTATTCCTTAATCTTGTTTGCTGGTTTGCTTCAGTTAACTCTGCTTTTGTGACGTCCTAATTGCCCTTATTCAAGTTTTAAAGTACTCGTCTTAGACACACACCCTGTCTGTGCCCTGTAGAGCCTTTTCATAGACGATCCCTCCCATAAATCAATCCCTCTGAATTTGAAATGAACTATTCCTGCTGAATCAAGTTTGTTGCAACGTGTGTCAATTAAGGGACTACACTTGCCTGCAGCTGCTGTATTATGATTTTCCATATATATTGCATGAGTTCAGTAATCATTGGAATTTGTTCTGGTTACTGCCGGCTCTCGTTGAATATCTGAACACAATATGTAGAAAAATCAAATAAAAACTCGCTACCATAATATTTTTAGTTATCCTTTTTCATCTCTGAACAAGTGGCTTTATCTTTACAAAATACAAATGATCTAATTTTTTTTTGTGGGTTACATGATAATTTTGATTTTTAAATTATCTGCCTGGTCTACTGAATGAAAAGTTCGTACAAAATTTACAGGAAATAAGTTCTTATCTGGAATCTGACTTGCCCATTTATCATATGGGCTGGGATCATAACACAAGCAATGATCTAAATTTAATGAAGAGGACGTAAACACCAGTTTCCAATTTTTCATTCATCAGTAGTGCAATGAAAATTTGTTAGTTCAGTTTGAATTTTGCATCTGTCTCACACTCTATAACCTGTGTGAAGGATGCGTGGGTCAAAAATAAATCAGCACATTGAAAGATGTTGATTGTGTATAATTGACTGCAAAAGTCTCTGAGCAATCATTAATTGTCAAACAACTATGAAATCTAATCTAATCTTTATTCTAAACCAAATCAATTCTTATTCTTTAAAAATGTGGAGACAAAGGGAATTGCTATCTAAAGGTATAAACCACTTGATAACCCTGACTTTTTACCATATACCGTGTTTACAGAGAAGGATCCACTGTATGTTACTTGCACTTTTAAAAATAGTGCACTTAAGAATGATATTTATTTCAAAGCTTTTGAGTTGTATCGATCCCAAACTGAATCTATCATTTTCATTCTTTTATGGGATAAAGATGGCTCATCTCTAATTGTCCTGTGAAATTACTGTTCTGACAGGCTATTCAGAGGAGTTAAGAGTATGTAGTGATTGGAACCAGGTGGACCTAGAAGTTCTTGATTGGGGTTGTTAACCTGGGCCACTCAGGAAAGCCTTGGCTGACCAACTTGGGGAGGCAACGGCCTCACAATGTTGTCACTGGGCTATTAATCCAGAAACTCAGCCCATGACCCAGAAATCTGGGTTCAAATCCAACCAATGCAGATGGTGGAATTTTAGTACAATAAAAAAATCTATAGCCAACAGATACCACAGTTAGGCGTTAATGTGAGGGGAGAAAAAAAGGTATAACCAGGAGATTTAGAATCTCCTCAGTGTAGGGCACAAAGGGACAAAATAAAAAAAAGCCAGGCGAATAGCAACTTCTCAATTGAGGGCTGACTCCGAACTGGCTGGCCACAGCCAATATACTGTGCAATAATAAATAAAAGGTAACTTGGTGACAGGATACTGCTTCTTTGCAGTTATTAGGATCTGAATCGCGTGTAGACCCGACCAGTTTAAGAAAGGCAGATTCCCTTTTCCTAAGGACGTAATGAACATGTTTTTATGAAAACTTGATTGTAATTTGACGTTGACAACAACACCAAGACTAACTTTCAATTTCAGATTTTATTAATTGATTTTAAATTTTATGCGTTGCATAGGTATATTTGAAACCCATTACCCTGAACATTTGCTTAGACCTTGAGGCTAGTTCACTGACATCACTACCATCCCAGTGCGCTTTGAAAGGTGGCTTGAAACAAGCACTCAAAATAAGGTGCAAACGTTTGTGGCTACAGTGGCAATTGGTGACCACAGTGTGACAAATATAATTGAAGTATAGCTAACCAGGAAAATAGAAGTGAAATTATTGAATCCTCATGATATTCTGAAGTGGTTTACATCTAGTGGTTTGCAGAATGCAAATGAGGCACTTAATTTTGCATGAAAGGAATGTTCCATAAACAGAAAGTAAGATCAGTAACAACTTTGTATTTAGTGTACTAAAACATCCCAAGATGCTTCACGAGTGTATTATGAAACAAAATTTAACGCAACAAAATAAGAACCAAAGATTTTGGAGGGAAGTGATGATTTTTAGGGCACAACTTAATGAAAGAAATGCAGAAAGGCTCAGTAGTTGGAGAGAGACTTTCCTGGGTAAAGATTACAATATCTGAAAGCACATCCAGCAGTAATGAAATGATTGAAGTCATCATTGAACAAGATTGGTGCTGTACAAATGTGAGAGTTTATCACTGGTTGAAGTTCCTGAGATAAGGAAAGGCAGCGATCTTGGACTTACAAGAATACAAAGCAAAGAAAAGAACTCTAAATCTGATACATTTTTAATTAGATATCTGCATAGATCAGTGAGTACAGGGTGATGGATGAGTAGAATTTAGTGCAGGCATCATAGTTCTAAGTTTGTGCGAAGATTTGTAGCTCGGGTGCTCGTTGTTGTGGTTCTGTTCGCCGAGCTGGAAGTTTTTGTTGCAAACGTTTCGTCCCCTGGCTAGGCGACATCATCAGTGCTTGGGAGCCTCCTGCGAAGCGCTTCTTTGATGTTTCCTCCGGTGTTTATAGTGGTCTGTCCCTGCCGCTTCCAGTTGTCAGTTTCAGCTGTCCACTGTCGTGGTTGGTATATTGGGTCCAGGTCGATGTGCTTGTTGATGGAGTTTGTGGATGAATGCCATGCCTCTAGGAATTCCCTGGCTGTTCTCTGTCTGGCTTGCCCTATGATAGTAGTGTTGTCCCAGTCGAATTCATGTTGCTTGTTGTCTGCGTGTGTGGCTACTAAGGATAGCTGGTAGTAGTGTACAAAATACCATGCAAGGACTGCACTAAACACTATATAGGACAAACAGGAAGACAGCTAACAATCCGCATACATGAACATCAACTAGCCACGAAACGACACGACCAGCTATCCTTAGTAGCCACACACGCTGACAACAAGCAACATGAATTCGACTGGGACAACACTACTATCATAGGGCAAGCCAGACAGAGAACAGCCAGGGAATTCCTAGAGGCATGGCATTCATCCACAAACTCCATCAACAAACACATCGACCTGGACCCAATATACCAACCACGACAGCGGACAGCTGAAACTGACAACCGGAAGCGGCAGTGACAGACCACTATAAACACTGGAGGAAACATCGAAGAAGCGCTTCGCAGGAGGCTCCCAAGCACTGATGATGTCGCCTAGCCAGGGGACAAAACGTTTGCAACAAAAACTTCCAGCTCGGCGAACAGAACCACAACATCATAGTTCTGCCTGACCTCCAGTTTATGAAGTGTTGGAATTGGAGTGAAAGTGGACTATCAATATTCTACCTCTATCACTGATTTTAATGCAACCTTGATAGATTAAAGTGACTTTGTAAAAGAGGACAACATTAATAAAAATAGCTGTTCATGGAACCACAAGTAAATAAGGATCAGACTGAACCTAAATTTACACAGTTATAAAAGGCACTAAACTTTGCTATCTCCTGGTTGATATGCAAATTACCTGCAGATTATCAGTTTGGGAGAATGCAATGACATCTATTCACACTCTGCTGCTGGCACAGCTCATCTCTTGCTGCAACCCTCGTTGTGGATGGAGGCTCATCTCAGGGTCAAGTATGACTCTGATGTTGTAAATGTTTAGTTTAGCATTTTGTTTAATTCTAATGTTTATTTGGTGGAAGTTTCAGCACATCCATCACGGATATAGTGAAAAGCTTGATAATTTTGAAATGATGGACGGCTGAGGTAAAGCTGAGTATTATCATAGAGTCATAGAGATATACAGCATGGAAACAGACCCTTCGATCCAACTTGTCCATGCCGACCAGATTCCCAACCCAGTCTAGTCCCACTTCCAGCACCTGGCCCATATCCCACCAAACCCTTCCTATTCATATACCCATCCAAATGCCTCTTAAACGTTGCAATTGTACCAGCCTCCACCACTTCCTCTGGCAGCTCATTCCATACACGTACCACCCGCTGGGTGAAAAAGTTGCCCCTTAGGTCATCATTCATGTCAGAACGCAAAAGGCTGATTAGCTTGTTTTTTGGTTTTACATGAGGTAAGGAGGTTGGTTAGCATGAAGGAAGAATGTACATTGCTCTTAGATCCTTTATATACAACTGAATAGGAAGTTGAATCTTCCTTAAATGTATTATGTTGTGAATCTGGCATGAACCACCACTTTCCTCAGCTTAATTCTAAAAATCTAATGTAATGGTTTTCCTGATCAGCTGTACCCTAGAACTCTGTCGGAAGTTAGGGAAGTGTTTGCTGGGCCTCTTGCTTAGATATTCGTATCATCAATAGTCACAGGTGAGGTAGACTGGAGGTTGGTTAACATGATGCCACTGTTTAAGAACGATGGTAAGGACAAGTCAGGGAACTATAGACCAGTGAGCCTGACGTCGGTGGTGGGCAACTTGTTGGAGGGAATCCTGAGGGACAGGATGTACATGTATTTGGAAAGGCAGGGACTGATTAGGGATAGTCAGCATGGCTTTGTGCGTGGGAAATCATTTCTCACAAACCTGATTGAGTTTTTTTGAGGAAGTAACAAACAGATTGATGAGGGCAGAGTGTAGATGTGATCTGTATGGACTTCAGTAAGGCGTTTGACAAAGTTCCCCATGGGAGACTGGTTGGTAAGGTTAGATCTCATGGAATACAAGGAGAACTAGCCATTTGGATCCAGAACTGGCTCAAAGGTAAAAGACAGAGGGTGGTGGTGGAGGGTTGGCTTTCAGACTGGAGGCCTGTGACCAGCGGAGTGCCACAAAGATCAGTGCTGGGTCCACTACTTTTCGTCATCTATATTAATGATTTGCATGTGAACATAGGAGGTGTAGTTAGTAAGTTTGCAGATAACAACAAAATTGGGGGTGTAGTGGACAGTGAAGAAGGTTACCACAGATTACAATGGGATCTCGATCAGATGGGCCAGTGGACTGAGAAGTTGCAGATGGAGTTTAATTTAGATAAATGCGAGGTGCTGCATTTTGGAAAGGCAAATCTTAGCAGGACTTATACGCTGAATGGAATGGAACAAAGTGACCTTGGAGTGCAGGTTCATACATTCTTGAAAGTAGAATCTCAACTGGATATGATAGTGAAGAAGGCGTTTGGTATGCTTTCCTTTATTGGTCAGAGTATTGAGTACAGGAGTTGGGAGGTCATGTTGAGGCTGTACAGGATGTTGGTTTGGTCACTTTTGAAATATTGCGTTCAATTCTAGTCTCCTTCAAACGGAAGGATGTTGTGAGACTTGAACGGGTTCAGAAAAGATCTACAAGGATATTGCCAGGGTTGGAGGATTTAAGCTATAGGGAGAGGTTGAATAGGCTGGGGCTGTTTTCCCTGGAGCGTTGGAGACTGAGGGGTGACCTTATGGAGGTTTATAAAATCATGAGGAGCATGGATAGGATAAATAGGCAAAGTCTTTTTGCTGTGGTGGGGAGGTCCAGAACTAGAGGGCATAGGTTTAGGGTGAGAGGGGAAAGATATAAAAGAGACCTAAGGGCAATTTTTTCACGCAGAGGGTGGTATGTGTGTGTGGAAGAGGAAGTGGTGGAGGCTAGTAGAATTGCAACATTTAAAAGGGATCTGGATGGGTATATGAATAGGAAGGGTTTGGAAGGATATGGGCCAAGTGCTGGCAGGTGGGACTAGGTTGGAGTTGGGATATCTGGTCAGCATGGATGAGTTAGACCGGAGGGTTTGTTTCTGTTCTGTACATCTCTTTGACCCTTGGGGATCTTATCACCTCTCGACGTCTCTTTCTCAAATTGAAATACAAGTAATTCCTCACTGCCTCCTAATAGTTTCTCACCTAAGTCTAATCTGTTTCTTGATCCATTTTTAACTTTTTAAATTTTTTTAATATTGCATATCATATCATAAAATAAATAACAATCCCATTCTCCATATGAAGATATTAACTAGGAACAGGAGTGACCATTGGCTCCTCTACTCTTCTCCACCATACATAAGACCATGATTGATCAAATTCCCACCTACCTCTCCAATAACCTTTCACTTGACTCCCTTGTTATTTAAAAATCCATCTACCTCTCCTAAAAGTACTCAATGACCCAACCTTCTACATTCCCAGCGATGAGAGTTCCAGAGACTTAATACCCTTGGAGAGTGTATTCCAAGAATTTGACCCAGCAATTGTGAAGGAACAGTGATATTTTCAAATCAGGATGGTGAATGGCTTGGAGGTGAATTTGCAAGTGGGGGTGTTCTCACTTATCTACTCTCCTTGACCTTCTGGATGGAAGTGGTTGTAGGTTTGGAAGGTGCTGTCTAAGGCACTTTGGTGAATTTTTGCAGTGTCATCTTGTAGAGCATACACAATGTTGAGTGTCTGTGTTGAAGATGTGGATGCAGTGCCAGTCAAGAGGGCTGCTTTGTACTGGATGGTGTCAAGCTTCTTCAGTCTTGTTGAAGATGCACCTATCATGCAAGTGGGGAATGTTGCATCACATTCCTGAATTGTGCCTGGTAGATGGTAGAGACAGGAGATTAATTACTCCTCAATGTTCTTGGTCTCTGATCTGCTCTTGTTGCCATGTATCTGTATTTATATAAGTCCAGTTGGGTTTCTAATCAGTAGTCACCCCAGAATGTTGTTAGTGGGGAAATCGTGATGGTAACACCATAGAATTTCAAGATGGTGGTGAGATTGTTTCTTATTGGAGATGGTCATTGCCTGACATTTGTGTGGTCTGCATGTTACTTGCATTTGCTAGCCCAAGTCTGAATGTTATTCAGATCTTGTTGTATTTGAACATGAACTGTTTCAGTATCTGAGGGGTTGTGAATAGTGCTGAACATTGTGCAATCATCAGCAAACATCACCACTTCTGATTTTCTGCTGGAGGGACTGTCATTGATCAAGCAACTGAAGATGGTTGGGTCTAGGACACTATCCTGGGGAACTCCTGCACAAATGTACTGTGAGCCAGCCAATCCTGTATTTTAACTAGGGACGACTTGATCTGCAGTCAAGAGTGTGATGCTGGAAAAGCACAGCAGGACAGGCAGCATCCGAGAAGCAGAAGAATTGTCGTTTCAGTCAAAAGCCCTTCATTAAGGAATGAATGACTTGAGCTGCAGTACATTTGCCTCTTCTTTCCAAGTCAGCTTTTGATGTCGTTACAAAGCAATCCCTTTCATCATAAGGAGAAGGCTATATGTCCTTGTTCCAACCTTCATTATCATGAATGGAGCAAGTAATAATAAGGAAGGCAAATGGAATTTTTGCATTAGTTGCTATATACTATAAAAAGTAGGGAAATGCTACTGGAACTGTATTAGGTAGACTGCACCAGGAGCATTGTGTACAACCTTGGTTCCTTACTCGAGGAAGGATGTAGTTGAATTGGAGACAATTCAGAGGAGGTTCACTAGATTACTTCGGCGGGGGGGGGGGGGGGCTTTTTATTATGAAGTGAGATTGACCAGTTTAAGCTGAAATTTAAAAGAATAAGAAGATATCCAATTGAGGTATATAAGATACTGAAAGGATTGACAAAGTAGCCGTAGAAAGGACAGTTGCTCATGAGGGGTGTTTTAGAACACAAAGTCACAATTTTAGCATAACGGGTAGCAGATTTAAAACAGATGAGAAATTACTTGCCTCAAAGAATCATGAATCTGTGGAATTCACCCCAGAGTGTGGCGGGTTTCAGGACGTTAAGTAAATTTGAGGCAGTAGGCAGATTTTTAATTAGTGATGGATTGAAGGATTATAGAGAGCAGGCATTGTGACATTGCTGATCTCATCTCCGTCTCAATGTATCAAATTGCAGAGCAGGCTTGATTGGCTGAATTGCCTACTCCTGTCCTTGTTCTTGTTCAACCCTATTTTCCTGCAAGTTTTTTCCCATATTGTTTAATTTTCTTTGGTGTCCAAAAATCTGTTAATTCAAGTCTTGAGCACATTTGGTGTCTGACCATCCCCCACCTAATTATGAAGAGAATTCAGGAGGTTTTCTATCTCCTGGGTAGAGAGTATTCTCTTAGCTTAGTCCTAAATAACCAATATTTTTTCTGTTTACGTCTCCTTAGTCTAGATACTTTGCCCAAGGGAAGCAGCATCTCGGCATTTACCCTGGTAGTCCCACTCAGAATTTTGTGTTTCAATAAAATCATGTGAACGATTACAAACATAGCAGTTTGGAGAAGGAGTTGGCCTCTCAGTTATTCTGATGAAGAGCTTATGCTCACCGTCGATTTTCCTGCTCTTCTGATGCTCCCTGACCTGCTGTGCTTTTCCATACATCACACTCTTTCACATGTTCCTCAGCATCTGCAGTGCTCACTTTCTCCCTCCTCAGGGTCTTGACCCTACTCTGTCATTAAATAAATTCATTGCTAATCTGATTACTTCACATTCCCACCTATTCCCAATAATCTTGAAAATTTTAAAATCAAAAATCTGATTTCTTCTAAACTCGAGTGTAGACCCATTCTCTAGCAATAAATATTTTTGCTCTGGGGATGCACATAGTACCCACTTGCTAACTTTGTTTTAAATGCATGGATAAACAAATTCCTTTACCAATGTTTAAAAAGTTTTAACGATTTAAAAATACTTTTTTTCCTCTCTTTCTCTTTCAACAAATTTCTTTGAGATTTGGTGCGAAATTTGTCATACGCTCAATTCTCTTTTTGAGGATTGCTTAGTGTGCAGTTACAGTTTAACAGTTCCCGCCTCAGGCGACTGACTGTGTGGAGTTTGCACGTTCTCCCCGTGTCTGAGTGGGTTTCCTCCGGGTGCTCCGGTTTCCTCCCACAGTCCAAAGATGTGCAGGTCAGGTGAATTGGCCATGCTAAAAATTGCCCATAGTGTTAGGTAAGGGGTAAATGTAGGGGTATGGGTGGGTTGCGCTTCGGCGGGGCGGTGTGGACTTGTTGGGCCGAAGGGCCTGTTTCCACACTGTAAGTAATCTAATCTAATCTAATCTAATCTAATCTAATCTAATCTAATCTAATTTAACCCTTAAAACCTCTAAAATAACCTCAACCCAAAAGTATATTATTCTGGGAAACTCTGGTTTAGTTCTGGTTGTCTCATTATAGAAAGCATGTGGAAGCTTTAGAGAGGGTGCAGAGGAAACTTACCAGGATGCTGCCTGGACTAGAGGGCATATCTTATGAAGGAAGGTTGAGGGATTTAAGGCTTTTCTCATTGGAGCGTAGAAGGGTAAGAGGCAACTTGTTTGAAGTGCACTAGATGATGAGACGCATAGATAGTGAGTAGTCAAAGACTTTTTCCAAGGGCAAAAATGGCTGTCACAAGTGGGCATAATTGTAAGTGATTGGAGGAAGGTTTGGAGGAGATGTCCAAGCTTGATTCTTTACGCAGTGGTAGGTGTATGGAATGCACTACCAGTGGTGGTAGTAGAATCAGATACATTAGCGACATTTAAGTGACTCTTGGATAGACACATGGGTGATGGTAAAATGAAGGTATGTAGGTTAGTTTGATCTTAGAGTAGGATAAAAGGTCGGCACAACATCGAGGGATGAAGGACCTGTACTGGGCTGTGCTGTTCTATGTTCTATGAAACTCTCCTAAATGTGTTTTATGACTTGTCCTCCAACGATATTTGCATAATTTGCCCAGTCTGAAGTGAATTATACGTGTATTGTCCACAGCATATGTGCATGCATGCACGCACTCATACTAACTGCAGTCTGGTTGGTTGATTCCTCAATGTTTGTTTCTACAATTATTTATGACTTATTGCACCAATTTCTCTCAAACCTGGCGCTCAGCTCATTCATTACTCTGTTTCTTACTTTGTGTAGGCTACCTGTCCAGTCCCTTGGTTCAGTCGACTTTGCAATTCAGTTTGTTTTCTCTGCTCCAATTTCCCCACTAAGTTTAAAATCACTTCTGAGCGGTAGCTATGTTAAGAAGAAACTGGTACTGGGAGAAAAGACAAGAAAAGAATTTGAGGGAAGTCTCGGGAATATATCCCAGGAGTCCTTGATCTTGATCTTCTGCCCCTGCAGAGCTGTAATCCGTATTTGACAACATTCTTTGGCTGAGGTTTTAAAGTATTTTTAATTTTTACACACCCTGTCTGGTTCAGTTGTCTCTCGCCTCCCTACTTTGATTCATCCACAGACTACTCTACTGTGTGTCCACTGCAGCAGGAAATAGCACATCTCTATATTTGCTTAGCTGTTTGGTAGTACATAACTTGAGGATTGCTGAAAAAAACACATTTTGTTGAAGCTTTTCACCTCTCACTCATCAGAACAATTCACAAGAATACCAATACAACGGGAAAACCAACATTTGTACTATTAATTGCTGTTTGTATGAATTATCCTGATGAGCGCAAAGCCAAACACTTAATAAAATATCTTTTTCAGCAGTGTCTATTTGTTAGTATTTCTGACTTTGCAAAAGGAATAAATGATACTTGTCTATTTTAGAAAAGTATTTTTTAAAAAAACCTGTAATTTTTCCACATCATCTTGTAGAACTCTATGACTGCTCTAATAGTGGCAGTTAAAGGTGGCTACACTGAAGGAGTGAAGGAGTTATTGAAGTACAATCCAAACGTTAATCTAACTGACAAAGATGGGAATACAGCCTTGATGATTGCTGCTAAGGAAGGACACATTGAAATTGTTCAGGATCTGTTGGACGCTGGCACTTACGTCAACATCCCTGACAGGGTTTGTATTTGTTAATTTCTTCTTGAGTTTCTTGAGGTTAATGCAAATTCATGCTCAAACAAAAGCTTGTTTTAAAGTCCCTTTGCTATTGTGATGTGGATATGCCATATAATTTAATGACGTCACCTGCAAATGGATTTTGCAGGTGACTTCATGAACAATTATATGGCATATAAATATCTTTATAAATGGATTTTGTGATTTTGACATGCCTTTAATCTTTATTCATATTTTTTTCTCTGCCACACTATCCTTTTCCAAGCAGATTAGCTGGCTGGGCATTTGCTCATACATTTTCACAGTTTGCTGCAAGGAAACCTTTAGACATTGGGGTTGATTAACTCTTTGTAAGGTAGCACCTCATCACAATAGTATCGTTAAGGTTAGGTTCTAATTCTGTAATTGGTAGTAATCCTTTTGAGTATGTATGTACCCAAAAGAAAACAATAATTAAATAAATGGAATGAAAACATGGTGCTGGAGAAATTGAACAAGCCTAGTAATGCTTTTGGGGAGAGAAGCAACTTTGGATGTTCAGTTCTAAAGAAAGTCATATCTTCCTCAAAAACGTTATCTATGTTTCTCTCTCTATTGATGCTACCAGACTACCTGAGTTTTTCCAGTCTGGTAGTATCTTTCAGATCAAAACAGTACTTTGCTTTTAATTAAATTATTGACTTGGATAGCTGTTTGCAAAGGTTTGTTCAAAAGTAGGTTTGAACTTTGCAAACACACAAATGAAGGCCAAAATAAGCACTGTTTAAAAAGGGTCATGATCCTAAAGGACCATAAGGCTGCTCTCTCCTTCGAGAGTGACCTCTGGTGGTTTAACCTGTGGAGCAACACACCTTGGATGAGGGGAGATGTTGAGAAGATGGAATCTTTGGGATAACCTCAGCCAGTACAAGAATTGAACAGGTGCAGTTGGCGTTTTTCTGCGTCGTAAACCAGCCATGCAGCCTACTGATCTAACTGAAGTGTTAAGCCTTTTAATTTTCCAATATTGTGGTTTTGGTTATTGAGCAAATTTTCATCGTGCTGTATGTGCATTTTCTTTCCAGAGTGGAGACACTGTCTTAATTGGTGCTGTGAAAGGTGGGCATGTGGAGATTGTCAGAGCTTTGCTGCAAAAATATGCGGACATAGATATAAAGGGAACAGTAAGTCTAAACATAAACCATTACAAAAGATATGAAGTTATTTTATTTCAGTTGTTAATAATTGTTTGATTTTTTAAAAAAATAAGATTATCCACCAAATAGAAAATTATAAATGCAGATTGCAATGATCAAATACTTCCTCTACCACCCAGTATCTCAGGAATGGAGATGAAACACAAACTTAAATTATATGGAGAGGTATTGAAATTTAAGACATTAGTATGGTGAATGTAGTCATGATGCGTATGGCGCTTTGGTAGTTTAAAATGTTGCAGGGTTATTGTTGACAGGGCTACTGAATGGTGCACTTAACAAAGTCAGATGGTGTTAAGAATTGTTTTGAAATGAAGGAGCGAATCTGCACTTAGGTACTCTTTCACTAACTTTGGATGTCCCGAAGTGATTAATAGCTCATACGATGCTGTGAAAGGTAGTCACTGTTGTGATGAAGGGAGATGTAGTAACCAGTTTGCATATAACAATGTCAGAAATTTCAATGAGGGAAGTGATGACATAACATATGCTGAATATTACAGATTGAAGAATAAATGTTTTCCTTAGTCACGAGGAGTTGTCTGCTACTGTTTTCAAAAAAAAAACAAAATCTTTTGCAACCACCAGGTTGGTCCTTTGTTCATTGTTTTATCCAAAATCAGAAATCTCTGCTAAGTAGTTTCTTCCAGCCTTGATTGTCTGCTTCATTCTCTGGAATAAGGGCTCATCCCACAGCCTTTTCACTCAGAAGCAAAGCTAATACCACTGAGTCAAGGCTGATGTTTAAAATTGTGTCATGTTATTTACTCCCAGGGAAGATCAAATTTTTTTGACCTTTTGACATAATAAACTTTTAGGTGAAATTAGACATTTACCTAAAACTAACTTTTCTCATGTTCCTTTTAGGATAATAAGACTGCACTATATTGGGCTGTGGAGAAAGGAAATGCAACCATAGTAAGGGATATTCTTCAGTGCAATCCTGACACAGAAATTTGCGTTAAGGTATGACTGGATACTTCACTGGAATTTGTGCTGATAAACTTTACACTAAACTTATTACTTTTTGGTATCTTGTCACTTTTCTTCTTTCCCACCTCATGCTTCTTGCAGGAAGGAAGATTCTGTTTTCAGATGTGTCTGGTCAAATTAATTTAGATTAGGTTTTCTTCTCTCCCTCATTTGGAACTGCAAGGAATCCTTGCGTGGTTGCTATTGAGACTCTGTAATATTTTATCTGCTAGGTTATATCAGTTTTATATAGATTGATTCTGGAATTAATTAAAATTTCACAGTCGAGATTTAATTGAGAAAATAATGGTGTCTGAATGCTGCGGACAATTCAATATTTTGAAAATCAGCCAACAACTTGCAGTGACGGAAATCACGTATCAGTTGTAAATGTCTTCCAATTTGTATTTCCCCATTATTAACTTGACATACGTATCATCTCACCAAACATTGTGGTTGTGCAAAGTTGTTGCATTTGTAAGTTTATTGCACTGCAAACTCTCTACAGTAAGTTAGTTCTAATAGTTTAGATTAGAGTGGTGCTGGAAAAGCACAGCAGGTCAGGCAGCATCCGAGGAGCAGGAAAATCGACGTTTCAGGCAAAAGCCCTTCATCAGGATTGAAGGCAAGGAGCCTCCGGGGTGCAGAGATAAATCTGAGGGAGGGGTGGGGCTGAGGAGAAGGTAGCAAAGAGTACAGTAGGTGGATGGGTGTGGGAATGAAAGTGATAGGTCAGAGGAGAGGGTGGAGCGGATAGGTGGGAAGTAAGATTGGCAGGTAGGACAGGTCTTGAGGATGGTGCTGAGCTGGAAGGTTGGAACTAGGGTAAGGTGAGGGGGGAGGGGTAATGATGAAACTGGTGAAGTCCACGTTGATGCCCTGGGGTTGAAGTGTTCCGAGGCGGAAGATGAGGCGTTCTTCCTCCAGATGTTTAGTGGTCTCGGAGTGGCAGTGGAGGAGGCCCAGGACCTGCATGTCCTTGGCAGAGTGGGAGGGGAAGTTGAAATGTTGGGCCACGGGGCGGTGGGGTTGATTGGTGCGGGTGTCCCAGAGATGTTCCCTGAAGCGCTCTGCGAGAAGGCGTCCAGTCTCCCCAAAGTAGAGGAGACCGCATCGGGAGCAGCAGATACAATAAATGACATTGGTGGATGTGCAGCTGAAACTTTGATGGATGTGGAAGGCTCTTTTGGGGCCTTAGAGGGAGGTGTGGGCACAGATTTTGCAATTCCTGCAGTGGCAGAGGAAGGTGCCAGGAGGGGAAGGTGGATTGTTGGGGAGGGCGTGGATCTAACCAGATAGTCACGGAGGGAACGGTCTTAAGGGAAAGGGGTGGGGAGGGAAATATATCCCTGGTGGTGGCGTCCACTTGGAGGTGGCAGCTATTGTCGGCAGATGATGCGGTTTATGCAAACTTTTGCCTAATTCTAATAGTTGCCAATCCAAGCACCATCTGAGTGACATGATAATTGTTAAGGACTGCCACTCAACCTCTTACTGCCCAGAAGGTTAAAAGAAAAAGACCATGAGACATAGGAGCAGAAATAGGCCATTTAGCCCATTGGGTCTGCTCTACCAGGCAAAATGACTGTGGCTGGTTTGATAATCCTAAACTCCACTTTGCTTCTTTCTTGTAAAATCCATTGCCTGTTGAAAATTTGTCTATCTTTGCCTTAAATATACTTAATGACCCAGCCATAACAGCTATGTGCAGAAAAGAATTCCACTGTCTCACTGCCTCCTGAGAGAAGAAATTCCTCCTTGTCTCTGTCTTAAATGTGCAACCCCTTATTCTGAGATTAGGCTCTCTGGTCCTAGACTCCTCCACAAGGGAAACAATCTTTCTGCATCTTTTGTCATTTCCCCTAAGAATCTTGTAGTTTTAATAAGGTTGCATCTCGTTCTTTTGACCTCGAATGATTACAGGCTGAATTGATCAACTTTCCATAAGACATTCCTATCGAGGTATCAGCCAGACAATGTTTTTTGGACTACCTTCAAAGCCAGTATATCTTTCCTTCGCTAAGGAGCCCAAAACTTCACATTATTCCAGTGTTCTGACTGGTATCTTGTATGCTTGTAGGAAAACTTTCCTACTTTTATATTCCAGTCCCTTTGAAATAAAGGCCGACATTCCATTGGCCTTCCCTAGTAGCCAGTGAACTTGGATGCCAGCCTTTTGTGATTCATGGATGAGGATTCCCAAATCTCTAACTTTCTGCATTTAAATAATATTCAGCTTCTCTATTACCCTACATTATATTCCATCTGTCAAGTCTTTGCCCAGTCACTTATTTGTATCCTTCTGCAGACTCTATAATCTTTACCGCATGCCTTACTATCTATTTTTGTGTCGTCACAAACTTTCTATAATGCATTTCTCATCCTGTCATTAATATACATTGTAACTAATTAGGTCCTGGCAATGATCCCTGTGGCACATCACTGGTTATAGGTTGGTATCCTGAAAATGTCCCCCTCTTCCCAACTCTGCCTTCCATTAATTAGCCAGTCCTCTAACTATACTAAGATACTTCCTCCAATACACTGGACATCTTAAATTGTCTTATGTGTGATACTTTATCAAATGCCTTTGAAAATCCAAACACGCTACATCTACTGCTTACCCTTTATCTATTCTGCCTGTTACCTCTTCAGACAAAATGAGTAAATTTGTAAGGCATTATTTCCCCTTCATGTACCTATGCTGACTCTGATCATTTTATGTATCTCAAAATGCTCTGCTTTAAAATCTTTTACAATAGATTCTAACATTTTCCCAATAACAGGCTGATTAGCTTAATGTTCGTAGATACTTGTTTGAAGATTGAAAGTTTTCCAATCTTCTAAGACTAAGGCTACTGCCAATGTATCCACTAACTCTCTAGCTACTTTTTAATGTTCTAGAGTCCCATCAGGTGGGAGGGGAGGGTATATCAGTTTTTATTTTCCCCAGCACCTATTATCTAGTAATAGTTATTATATTTATTTCCTATTGTCCTTTTGCCCCTTAGCTCTTTAGTAATTTCAGAATGCAATGAGTGTCTTCTGCTGTGAAGACTGATGCAAAGTATTAATTCAACTCCTCTGCCTTTTCCTAGTTCCTCATTACTATTCCCACCCATCCTCTGCATAACTTTTATTCACTTTGGCTTCCCTTTTCCTATTTATAAATTTAAAAGAGCGCTTGCTGATTATCTTGATATTATTTGAAAATTTATCCTGAACGTTTATTTTTCTTCCTTTTTTGGTTAGCTTTTGTTTGTTTTCAAAACTTTCCTAATCTTCTGGTTTACTACTCATCTTTGCCACATTGTAGTTTTTTTTCTATCCGATTCTATCCTTAACTTTAATATGGATGGCTTACCACTTCCAAGAATCTCCTTTTTCACTGGAATATGTCTTCGCTGTGAGCCGTGAGCTGCTTTCTTTAAGTCTGTCAGTTTTCCTCTCCCATATTTGCTGCTAGACTCCTTTTCCGGACCACTCCAGTTAGCTCTGCCCTCATTCTTTTGTAATTACCCTTATTTAAGTTTAGCACTGTTGCTTCTGACCCAAGTTCCTCACCCTCAAACTGAATGCTAAATTCTTCCATGTTATGGTCACCATTTCTTAGGAAATCTTTTATGGTTAAGAAATGTAAATGTGGAGATTCACTATTTATATGCTGTGAATCGTTCCAAGTTTTAAATATTACAATTTTTTTTAAAAAAAACGGTTCCTTTCTGTCTTTAATGCACCCATTCTTTTACTTATTTAGTGGCGAATTTTAACCTTTAACCAGGTTTAGGAGTGGAAGGTGGGAAAGGATGGAATGGGTTGGGGACTAAAATATGACATGATCCCATTCCCTGGCATTTAGTGTGCCTCTGGAGGTGCGTGGGGATAGTAGGTCTGAAGAAATAAATGAAAATTTTATTTGAATTATTCTCAATTTTTACTTGGTTTCCTAAACTGTCAGAAACTTATGAGAGCACAGCAGCTATTGATGGGGTATGAATCTGACAGGCTGGAAAGCCTTTAAATGCTGAATCAGATCAACTGTTTTGATGTCTTATTGAAAGACTTGTCCTCACTGTGCTTGTTCTGAGAACAAATGTTTGAGGTGCCGATGTTGGACTGGGGTAGACAGACACCAGGTTATTTGGTAGTACAAGCTTTTGGAGCACTGCTCCTTCGTCAAGTAGGACAGTTATTCAAACGTCAATTATCTGAATTTCAGATTATCCAAACAAGATCTCAAGGTCCCATAAAAACGTTATCTGTTATCCGAACAATCAGTTATCTGAACAAAGTACTCCCCATCATCTCGTTCGAATAACCAAGCTTGTTCTGTAAATCTGTTGGACTATAATCTAGTGTCGTGTGATTTTTAAATTTTGTTCTGAGAGCCACATTCATTGCTTTTGGACTAAGAGTGCAAGCTAATTAAGAAAACTATATTTTTAGAAGCTAACTAGCAATCTAGATACCTAATCAGCAAGAAGTTGTTGGCTGAATAGGTGCTAATTATTGTAGCAGGAAGATGATCTAGAAATTGCAATTTGGGAATGAGTCATCAGCTCTCTAGAAATGGAGTGGTTACTTGGAACATCAAAACGGCAATTAGTCTTGGCACAAGCAGAAGGTGGTGTTAATGTTAGCTGGCTTTAACATTTACTACATCAGGATTTGTTTATGCAGGCACATAAGTTTGTGCAGTGACAACAGTGCCAGCGCATTCATAGACTGCCCCACCTTCATTTCACATTTACGACTAGTTTGTAGAACTTAGATCAGGCTTGTGTAAAAGACATCCTGTAAACCAAAATCCAATCTGCTGGTTCCAAACATGTTGTGGAAGTCGAAGCTTTTGGAAGAAGATTCTCTTCTAATCAGTGGTTGTTTCTCAGCCGTGTTTCACGAGTGAGCCTATCAATAGAAACATAGACATGCCACTGTCAAGATCTTTTCCAAGCCTCACACCATCCTGACTTGGAACTGCATTTTTGTACCTTCAGTGTTGCTGGTCAAAAACCTAGAACTCCTTCCCCATCTGCACTTTGGCACACCTGCACCACTTGAAGTGCAACATTTCAAGACGCTCATTACCACCTTCTCATGGGCAATAACTAATGGCCTAGTCAGTGGTGCCTACAGCTCGTAAATGAATAAGAAGAATTCCAGTGACTGACAAGTATATTAAAACTAATTACATATCCATGAAGGGAGAGCTGGCTAGTTTTTATTGAATATGTAGACTGAACAGTATGATGGTATGGAAGCAGGGGAAACATAAGATCACATGACATACAAGCAGAAGTCGGTCAATCAGCCTGTTGAATCTGTGGTATAATTCAAGAAGATGATGGCTGATCTGTAATCCTGACTCCACTTTCCTGCCCTTTCCCCATTATCCTTGATTGCCTTACCAATTAAAAATGTCTGTGTCAATCTTGAATATTTCAGCCTGTACAGCATCTGCAGTAAAGAATTTCACAGATTCATTAATCTCTTAGGGCAGGGATGAGGAAGAATTTCTTCTCTAACTGGCAACCCCTTTCTCTGAGAGTATGCCCTCTACGCCTGAGATTCTCCTACAAGTTACATGACAGAAGCCATAAGAGTGATTAGTAGGAAAATGGAATAATTAACCTACAAAAGAATATTTCTGTCATGTGGAAGTTGGAGGGAGGCTAAAGAGAGCTTTTACCTGAATTTAGCTTGTACCATATCTGGCCTAGATGTACTTAGTTAGAAATACTTTCTTTGTTTTCAGACTTTGGTATTTCTGTGGTCACTAATTTTAATTTCATTTTTGAAAAATATTGCCACAGCAGTCTGTGATATTTCACATTGCAATACTGAACCACACTGTCTTTTTAAAGCATTTCCAAATTAGTATTCCATTATTTGTTGACAATAACTGAGTTCATAGAGGTATATTATTTCACAGAACTTTTTTGCTGTGGCTGGAGGCCTTTCAACCCATTGGGTCTGCACCAGCTGTCTGAATGATCATTATCACTTAGTACTATTTTCCAATCTTTTACCTTTATGCATGCCCACTGTTTCTATCTGAAGAATCATCTAATGCTCCCTTGAATATTTTGATTGAACCTGCCTGTACCTGCTTAAAGGTAATGCATTACAAAACCTATTGTATTCACTGTGAGCGTTATTTTTTTTCTCTTAAGCGCATTTGTTTCTCGTACCAATTAACTTATGTCTTTGCCCTCTCGTTCTCTATCCTTTGACAAGTGGGAACGATTTCTCCTTATCTACTTAGTCCAGGATCCTCATGACTTTGAAAACTTCTTTCAAACCCCATTTTTCATGTCAAAAAGATTTGTGAATAAGCTAATTGATTATGTCTTTTTGCTTTTTGCTTTTCCTCCCTATTTTTGGGGTGATTAGCATAGAATTATGTGTAGCAGTCTTTTGAGAATTGCTACAACTCCCCAGTGATGTACTATATGAAAACATTGTTCTTTGGGGATCTAGGCAATTTTAAATAGAATACACTAATTTTAAAATGAAATAAATGTTTTTTGCATTTTCAGGATGGTGAGACGCCTCTCATTAAGGCAACTAAAATGCGAAATATTGAAATTGTTGAACTTTTATTGGATAAGGGAGCCAAAGTGTCTGCAGCAGATAAGGTAACATAATTTGCATTTAATTTGATAAGCATTGTTTCTGCAACATTTTGCAATTGTTGTCTTCAAGTTCAACTGTAGGGCGTGACTGGGCAAGTTTTAAGCCGTTAATTGAAAATTAATAGTTCAGTGAAATGTTATGTGGGACTGTAACTTTTATTTTGAAATCATTGGGAACACAGGACAAACTGAGTCATAGAGACGGACAGCACAGAAACTTTATGTATGATGCATCCTGGTCAAGGGTCTGAACAAATATGCCAAATTAAAGTCTCTCCAGCAGAGACCATTTAGAAAGTAATAGTCATAGAGATGTACAGCACGGAAACAGACCCTTCGATCCAACTTATCCATGCTGACCAGAAATCCTAAATTAATGTAGCCCTATTAGGCAGTATTTAGTCCATATCCCTCTAAATCCTTCCCATTCATTACCCATCCAGATGCCTTTTAAATGTAGTTGCATCATACTCCACCACTTCCTCTGACAGTTCATTCCATACATGCATCTCCCTCTACGAAAAAGTTGCCCCTTAGGTCCCTTTTTAAATCTTTTCCCATTATGGAGATTTCCTAAAGAAGTGATATCTATAGATGTCAGAGATAGTGTTTTTTTTTTACTCGAGGAGTAGTAGGGCCATGGAACGCACTGCCTGCAACAGTTGTAGACTCTCAAACTTTACAGGCATTTAAGTGGTCATTGGATAAACACATGGACGAGAATGTAATAGTGTAGGTTAGATAGGCTTTGGATTGGTTTCACTGGGCTTGTACTATATTGTAATGTTCTATGAGTGCAGATGGGTAATTTTCATTTTAACTTTTATTTTTTGTCATCATTAGAAGTGTGACTAACTAGTTGCTGCAGAGAGTAATTGCTGGCACTTCATTCTTCAATGCCTGCACCATAGGATAAGCTCTCTCAAAACTGGTGTGCTTTAGTTTAGAATTGGGCCTCAACAGGTTTGCATATATAATCTCTGGATTGCAACACATTAAGATCAAATATTGACAATCCTGAATAAATAATCTAAGCCAGAATTTCTTCCTTTAGCCTCAACCTAGCTAGGGATACTAACATGGGCATTCACTTCTTCATATATTTTCTGATCATACTTTCACCATTAGAGGCCAGATGGACTTTTTGAATAGAGTAAAAAAACCCATTCTGTGATGATTTTTTTTTGTTCATGGAATTGTTATCTAGGCTGTCATTTTATTGCTCATGCAAAGTTATCCTTTAAAAGTGAATTGTCTTCTGAACAGCTACAGTCTGTAGTGGAAATGCAAGTGCTGTTGGGGGAGTTTTGACCCAGCAATACCAGAGGGTAAAGTTCCAAGTCAGATAGTTTGTGGATTGGAAGGAAACCTGCACGTAATGGTGTTCTCCTGCATCTACTGCTCTTGTCCTTGGTGATACCTTGACCCTGGTGTCAAGGGGCTTTGGTAATGCATCTTGTAGATGTGGCAGAAATTCTTACTCTAGTGATGGAGGGGGTAAATTTTGAAGTTGTGTGTGGACTACTTCAGTATCTGAGCAGTTTCAGTTGATGCTAAATATTATGTGATCATCAGTGAGCATTCTCATTTCTGATATTATAATGGAAAGATAATCATTGAAGCAGCTGAAGATGGCTACCCAGAGGAATTTATGGGTTCTTGTGGTGCAGTGATAGAGTCCCTATTTCTAAGCTAGAAAGACGGATTCAAGTCCCAACTGCTCCAGAGATGTGTCATAACAAATTGATTGATTAGAAAGTATTTATCCTGAGAAATTTGTGTATTGGTGTCCCAAGACTAAAATGGTTGATCTCCAACAACCGTAACTATCTTCTTTTGTGCTCGGTATGACTCCAGTCATTGGAAACTTACCCTGATTTTCATTGGTTCCAGATTTCTATTGATTCCTGATTTCCATTGATTCCATATTCAGTGAAATGTTGCCTTAGTGTCAAGGACAGTCTGTCACCTCACTTCTAGAGTTGAGCAGACTGTGCAGGCTCCAAGGAAATTCAAGTTTTTTGATCTTAAGTGGATTAACAACTTTTTTAAAGATTTATTTTGTACATATTTCTGTATGGAAGCTTATCTTTATTAAAACAAAAGGCACAATTGAGATTTATTTGTGTGTAAAGATAATATCGTAATGTGTTGTGATATTCTGAGTTTTGTATGGTTTCCTAATTTTTAAAGTTTGCCTACTTTTAACAAACTGCCATTTTTTTTCTGCTCTCCTACTATCCAACTGAGCTGTCTAATTTATGTTTCATCGTAGCTGCAGACAAACACTTCATCTGTTTATTTCATGAGATTATTATGTTAACATTTGGGAAGGGGTTTGGAACTGACAAAGTATGGTTTACAAGTAGTTTTCTTCCCTGTGATTTATTTTAAGTGGTATTTGATTTGTTCTCTATGACTCTATAACTGGTTATTTGATGAACAAGCCTCAAGCAATGAATTAATTTTCACTCACTTCAATATCGTTCAGCTGTAAAGGCCCTTTATTAATGATGCATTTAAGTGCTTAAATGTACATGTGTGTAAGTATTTTGTCTAGGAAAATTTGACTTTTATCATTTGACTGAACATTTGGGTGTTCTACAATAGCACTGCTACTGTAAATTTAGTGCACTCCTAATGGCGAAAACGTCATTGAGTAGTACACATGTAAATACTGAAGATGCTTGAATCTTTTACGTGCAGTCAGTTCTGCTATAACGTGGTAGTTGCATTCTTGTGAAACCCTGTGTTATAAGAAAATCGCGTAATAGCAGCACCATTTAAAGTAATGGGACCAGAATCTCATTATAGCCAATACACGCTTTAAAAGTTCACGCTTTAGAAACAGTGTCTACAATTCATTAATCAAGCTATAGTGAATTTGCATTAATGGAACGCAGAGCGACCTGTATATAATGCTTTTATTTAAAGTGTAATCACAATTTGATTGCCATCAGTACATTTTAATGTTACTATTTGGAAGTAAAATCTTAACTGTTTTTTACATTGTTGGATATTTAACTGTATACTGCAGTCAGAATTATGTTCTGATTGTCTTTATATAAATTTGTCTTTAGTGTGTCTTGCTAACAAGATTTTATCTATGATTGAATTGGTGTTGAAATTTTTTTTCTAAAGCTTCCATTATTTATGGTTTTTAGAAAGGAGATACTCCACTTCACATAGCAATCCGTGGAAGGAGCAGAAAATTAGCTGAATTGCTGTTGAGGAATCCTAAAGATGGCCGTCTACTGTATCGACCTAACAAAGCGGGTGAAACTCCATACAACATAGATTGCAGCCATCAGAAAAGCATTTTGACTCAGATATTTGGAGCAAGTAAGAGCTTTGCATATTTAACTGCGCAGTTTCTAAACTTTTGGGTTTGTAAAATGGGTCAAAATTGTTTCATTAAGTTACGATACATTGTGCTTTTCTCATGGTACACCCTAGTTTCTAGGGTGGTGTTGAGTTTAAGGAAAGCCAGTGTGCAGTGAACTAATTTCAGCTGTGATGCTACTATATGATGCTAGGCTTCCTCTCCTTAGCTAGGTAGTGTGGGAAACAATTATCATAATTCCTCCTTCTAGCAGGTAACTAGTCACATCTCATTTTCATTTATAATTTTTGTTGCTTGGAGTCAAAATTCTAAAAGATTTTAAACTTAGAGACTGACTGGGAAATATGATTTGTGTGCAGCTGTCCCTAACATAAAGGAGTACAAAAATAGAGAAGAGAACTTAGTTTTTGTCTCTACCACTTTACACTGTCGAGTGCTTGCTAAGGATCTTGCATAATTGAAGAACAACCAGTGAAATTAGGTGGAAAGACATGAGGTGTTAAGTCATCTTTAACTGCTGTAAACATACATTGATCAACTTTTGTAACTTAAAAAGACGAGCGGCCTCTTTCATTCCCAGATATTGCATTGGGCCTTAGTTCTTGGACATATATTGAATAGTTTGCCACTCCTGACACTGGGTGCACTTCCCTGCCAAGTGGTCTGCTATGATTGGAGAATTCTGGACCTTTTGCAGATAACTTGAACCTGGAAACACAGGCCATATCATATTTTAGTTCATTTCATATGCTCTGTGAAGAGGTCAACATTGTGGGAGGAAAGTAAACTCCATAAGGTGTTTTCTGCTAATCCATTGTATGCCACTCTGTGATTTCACCTGAAGTAATCATCAGAGAGTTGGGAGGAGAAATGGCAGATGGAGTTCAATTTGGGAATATGTGAGGTGATGCATTTTGGAAGATTCAGTTCAAGAGCAAACTATATGGTAAATGGAAAAACCCTGGGGAAAATTGATGTACGGAGAGATCTGGGTGTTCAGGTCCATTGTACCCTGAAGGCGGCAACACAGGACGATTGTGGTCAAGAGGCATATGGCATGCTTTCCTTCATCGGTTGGGATACTGAGTACAAGAATTGGCAGGTCATTCTACAGTTGTGTAGGACTTTAGTTCACCCATGTTTGTGTACAGTTCTGGTCGTCACCTTACTAAAAGGATGTGGATGCTTTGGAGAGGGTGCAGAGGAGGTTCACCAGGATGTTGCCTGGTATGGAGGGCACTAGCTATGAAGAGAGATGGGATAGATTAGAATTATTTTTATTAGAAAGACTGAGGTTGAGGGGAGACCTGATTTGTCTGCAAAATCATTGGAGGTATAGACAGGGTGCCTAGCAAGAAGCTTTTTCTCCCAGAGTGGGGGACTCAATTACTAGGGGTCATGAGTTCAGTGTGAGCGGGGAAAGGTTTAAGGGAGGTATGCGTGGAAAGTTCCTTATGTAGAGGGTGGTGGGTGCTTGGAACGCGTTGCAAGCGGAGATGTAGAGGCGGGCACAGTAACGTAATTTAAGATGTGTCTGCACAGATAGATGACTGGGCAGGGAGCAGAGAATCCTTTGAAAATAGGCGACAGGTTTAGATTGTGGGTCTGGGTCGGCGCAAGCTTGGAGGGCCGAAGGGCCTCCTCCTGTGCTGTAATTTTCCTTGTTCTTTGTTCTCTTGATTAATATATTGTGATGAAGTAAGTTGGTAGTTGTATTGGCAAGAGCTGCAGATGCAAAACAGAATAAGTGTAAAATGTAAAATATTATTGGGGATTAATTTCAACACTGACAGGATTTTCATGATTTTAAGCTGCTTGAGCTTAATCCTTATCTTTGTTGTCCTTTTACATGACTAGAAACAAGTATTTGCAGTTGACTACAATATTTATCATCACTGAGTTAATGTTGTTCAAACTGCAATCATAAATACTTGAATATCTTACATTAATTACGCAGCTCACTTAGTAACTGGTATTCTTACAAACACTGACCGTTCTGAATTTGAGTATGGGAATTTTAATTTTTCAATTTTAAATTTCCCAATTAATAATGCTGCATAATTAGAAATGTCTTGATCAGTACAATTTAATAGATATAATTTAAAAGAATGACAGTGGTAGTAATTCAAAGCTGAAATCACATCCTAAATTTAAATAATAGCTATAAATTGCATTGATCTTCATTTTATAATATTAATTGAATATCTTGATGAGATTACTGTGTCATAAAATTCAACTGTTTTGAAAGGTGCATCGGAGGCCAAGCAGCGTGCAGTTCTGGTCACCACTTATCAGAAGGATAGAGATACGTTGGAGAGAGCACAGGGAAGGTTTACTGAGCTACTGCCTGGTCTGGAGGGGTTTAGTTATGAGGAGAGGTTGGAAAAACTCTGGTTCTTTTCACTGGAAAGATTGAAGCTGAGGGGCGACCTGATGGAGATCTACAAAAGAGAGCCATAGAGTGGATAGTTAAAGGCTTTTTCCCAGGTTTGAAAGATCAACTTTAAGAGAACATTGGTTCACAGTGAGAGGGGAAGCTTTAGGAGCAAAGACTGGGGAAAACTGTTTACACAGAGTGTGGTGGGTGTCTGGAACGCATTGCTCTGAAAGTGGTGGAAACAGGTACGTTAGTAATGTTTAAGGCATATCTTGGTAGTCACTTAAACATGAGGTGAACAGAGGAATAGATACCGTGCATGGGCAATAAGTGGCCGATCTAAATAAGGGTTAGGAATCTACACAGGCTTGTTCGGCCAAAGAGCCTGTTCCTGTACTGTATTGTATTGCAAAGTGTATGAATAGGACTATCTGTAACTGGTAGTTACTGAGAGTAAAGAAATTATGGAGAATGTTTGCTGGACTTCTGTTGTAAGTCCAGAGTGTTTATGCAATTCATTGGATTCAAAGTGAAATAAAATGTTTTCTGTTACATTGAACATTGGCATTGCAATTTTGAAATGCTTTTGACACAGATGTTTTTATTATGTATAGAGTTGAGACTTACCAACCCTTTGTTGATTAGCTCAAGACATACTGTTACAAATGGCTGAACTCTTTATTTTAAATTCTAAAATGTAGCACGAAGTTAGGGAATAATATTCTTGAACATCCCTAGTAACAATTCCTCACCCTTGATTTGCATATAAAATTAAATACACCAAGGATACAAAAAAGAGAAAAAATGTGGGTGAATTATCAATTTTTTTTTGTTTGCATTTTAAAAGTTATTTAATTTTATAATTTTCAGCAAATAGGTAGAATGCAACAAGAACAATAACCAGTTCAGAACAGGAGATAGCTAAACAGCAAATATTGTAAACATCAAGAATGAGCAATGAAGTGTGTAGTCCTGATGCATAATAAAGAGTATTTATTAAATATTCCAGTTGATTGGTTCTTTTTTAATATAAATCGAATCTATATAAAATATCTTAAAGACATGCCAAAGTTCCACAGTCAGTTCTGGTCAGGTGAGAAAGAATGGAAGAAAATGTAGAAGTTTGAAAGGTAAGAGGCTGACTACTTTACCTCCAACAAAATAAACAAAAACAGAGAATCTGACCTATCCAATCAGGAAAAAAAAAACTTGCATTTATGTAGAACGCCTTGGGATGTCCAAAGGGCTTTAAAGCCTGTGAAGTGCAAGTGCAGTCACTGTTGTAGGAAAACCAGCAATCAGTCTGCATATAATAGGCTTCTGCACATAACGTTTTTGTAAAGACCAGATGATCTATTTTAGTACTGCTGCTTGCGGGAGACGATGCTTCTCAGTAAGGCTGTTCTGTGGGCCATAGCGAATGAACAATCAAACGTGATTCTCTGAAGGTTTACATCCAGTGCTGAGAGATTATTGAAGAACCAAAATAGAATAGGTATATTGCACGAATGATTGATTGATTCAATGTAAAGAACTGTCAGCAAATGATGTTAAAACGATTGCTTCTATTTATTTTACACCCAAAACAGGAACAAGGCAAAAAAGCACAAAATATTTAGGACTGTGTCCCATATTTGATATTTCTTGATGTGTTTTGTATGTTTGGAAGACTGTCTTGGTGATTTGAGATTAGTCCACTTATGTATGATCATAGGCATGGCTCCATTTATACTTCTTCTAACACATCTTTAATTGATCCTCCAATCCATTTTATTTTTATGCAGTCCCACCAATTAGAGCAGATGCAATTATGTAAATATGATTTTTCCACTGTACATTGGTTGATGTGTCATTGTAGTGCACTAATGATGGTGTGACATTCCTCCAACAAAGTCTGGCCAAAGCATACTGAGAAATAATTTGCGTCTTCTTTCAAGGAATAGATTATGTGCAGCATACAGCTTGACTATGTCTGTGTCTGCCAACATAATCCTGTTACAGATTTTAGTAAACAATTTGCTGCCTGACGATGCTCTCCTGTGATTGTGTCTCGATTGGTTCTTTACAACCAAATCCTAGTCATATCTTCAGTAACCACAGAAGGGATAACATTCCTCTTGTTAAAGGGGAATTCTAGTTTCTTTATGACTGTCTTAACATTTATTTGGAACAAGATTAATTTAAAAATGTACTGCCTGTGAATTGGTAATTGCTGGAGATTCCTCAACAAAAAAATTGTTGAACAAAAGGTCTTCGTGAAATTTCAATTCTGTAATTTACAGAATCTACTAAACTGAATTTGAGATTATTATTTAATTGCAATAAAGTCCCATGAGTGTGTGGAAAGATCAAAGTTTAGTAATTGTCAAGAGATCTTCAATGCACCTGCTTCTGTCTGAAATTAGATGTTTTCTGATCAACCTGGTCAGAGATAGTATTATATACCTCAGGAGCATATGGGACTTGAACTCTGGCCTCCTGGCTCAGAGATAGGAATACTATCACCACACCACAAGAACCCTCTTTCTGAAATTGCAAATCTTTTCCCAATCGTTCTGTCCAGAGATGTGATTACACACCTCTGGAGTGGTACTTAAACCTGGGCTTCCTGGCCCAGCAGTGGGGAGCACTGCCTTTGCACAGGAAACCCCTCTGTCTGCATTTTCTTTTTAAATTTAACCGTTTTTTTCTAATCAACTTGTTCAGAAATGTTATTAGTTACCTCTGGAGCAGGTGGGACTTGAACCTGGGTCTCTCAGTCCAGAGATAGGACACTACCACTGTACCAAAGAATCTGTCTTTGTCTGCAATTATCACAGCACTTAAATGTTATGCAGCTGACAACTTAAAATTGTCAGTTGTTTTATTAGCTATTTCCACTATGTGTTTCAGTTGTGGGCATTTTATGAATAGGATGCTTTCATTCAGTTTTGAGATTTTGACAGATTCATGGTTTGAAAAATACATGATTTACTTGAAATTATATACAAGGTTTATCATTTGGGATCTATTTCTTTGTGCACCATGTATCTTTCAGTATTTTACCCAAATAACAGTTTTTCATGAGTTTTGACAGTTTCAACAGGCTGGGCATCTTGGGGAGCTGAGAGTGGCAGAAGTCAAAATTCAGTGTTGTGTCGATTATTGGTACATGCATATGTCCCTTCACCTACTATCCCAAAAGTACATTCTGAGCTTGTTGATCTATCACCAGAGATCAACTATCGTTATTTGGTTCTAACCTGGGACTTTCTTCATCTCGTGGAGTCATAGAATCCTACAGCATGGAGACAGACTCTTCAGATCAAACTGGCCCATGCTGCCCAAAATGTACATCCTCACTAACTCCATTTCCGTGCACTTGGCTCATATCCTTCTAAACCTTTCCTATCCATGTCCAGATACATTTTAAATGTTGTTAATGTACCTACCTCAACCACTGCTGCTCACAGCTCATTTCATATGCGTAACACCTTCTATGTAAAGAAATTACCAGTCAGGTTCCCTTTTATTCTTTCCCCTCTAACCTCAAATTGATGCCCTCTCTTCCTTGATTCCCCTACTGTGGGGAAAAAGACTGAGTGCATTCACCCTACCATGCCTCTCATGATCTTATACACTTCTATAAGATCTTAGACTCCTATGCTGTCAAGAAAAAAGTCCTAACCTGTCCAACCTCTCCTATAACTCAGACCTTTTGAGTCTTAGCAGTATCCTTGTAAATTTCTTCTGCACTTTTTCCAGTTTAATAACATCCTTCCTGTAGCAAGGTGACCAAAACTGAACACAATTTTCAAGTACGGCCTCACCAGCATCCTATATAACTTCAATACTCAATGCCGTGACTAATGAAAGCCAGTGTGCCAGAAGCCTCCTTCACTGCCCTCTCTACCTGTGACTCCATTTTCAGAGAACCGTGCACCTGAACACCAAGATCCTAAGGTCCTACCATTCACTATGAAACTCCTATCTTGATTTGACTTTCCAGACTGCAACACCTCACACCTAAATTAAACCCCATTTGCCATTTCTCAGCCCACTTCTCCAGCTGATCAAGGTCCTGCTGCAATATCTAATAACCTTGCTCACTGTCCACAAAACCACCTATTTTAGTGTCATCTGCAATCTTACTAATCATGCCTTGTATATTCTCTTCCAAATCATTGATATAGATAACAAATGGCAATGGGCCCAGACACTTATGTATAACAACTACTTACCAATTAAACTCCCTTAAGGTAATAGCAGAGCCAGTTATCTAATTTTGTGCTGAATTTAATGTTGTGGAATAGGGAATAAAATTATTCTGTTGTTGCCTTATTAAATTGGATTAAAATGAATGTGAAGTTATGTTGGATGACAATTCATTGGACCTCTACCAAATCATATTCTGAGAAACAGGGCAGTTTGAATCATTGTTAAAAGGGTGGCAGTCTAGAACAATTCAATTTAGAAAGAAAATGAAATTTCCTCACATTTATTGCTTTACAATTAATCTTTTTTTTTAAAACTGTAGTAGTTGTTTCTGCAGGCTGGATTGGAGTTGCACACAGTACAGTGGAAAATCCCAGTGCATCTGACTTCAAGGAAACTGCCCAGGAAATTTAAATTCCAATTGGCACATCTCCTGTGTCTGAAACCCTCTGGAAAAAGTTCCTTCAAGTCTTAGGGTTCAGAGGGTTCCATCTCACAGGCAATAGTTACCCAGAAAAGGTTAGAGGATTAAAAGCCTATACTAACTCTTTGGTAACTATTAAACTGAACCTCCCATCTCCTCCACCCACTTACCCACACAGTATGTGATTCCCCCATCTCACCCTAAGCCTTGATCCATTTTCCTAGCATTCTATCCATCTCCCCTACCTGCCACTCTGTGCCCTACTTCCACACGATGTTATGTACTTGCAGTTTCACAGTAACTGCCTGACTGAAACACAAACAGAGAAAGCTGGAGAAACGCAGCAGGTTCAGCGGTATCTGTAGAGAAAAAAAAAACAGGCTTAATGTTTCAGGTTCTGTCAGAAAGGATCACTGGACTCAAAACATTAATCCTGTTTTCTCTCTACAGATGCTGCCTGACCTGCTGTGTTTCTCCAACACTCTGATCTTATTTCAGATTTCCAACATCTGCAGTTCTTTGTGTTTCTTTTTATGGTCAGTTATACTGCTGACATTTAAGCCTCAGAGCATGGCACCCATACTGTAATAAGGGATGGAGTTTATGCAATGATCTTTTCTGACTCTCATGTTTCCTGCATAGATCTATTCTGTTTCAAATAGGAGGTTCCAGTCTAGGAATCTCTAGTGCAGAACTGATCTAAAGGTAAGTAGATAGTTTTCAGTCCAATCAGGGTCAAAGAAAGGGATGTGGAGAATTCCTTGACTTAAAGCCCATTTCGTGAGCATCAGGAGACTTTTTTTATAAACAGCAAAGTCATTCTCTACCCTTTTAGAGGAGCAGTGGGATGACAGCGATATAGAATGTAGCATAAGCAGCCTAAATGGGATTCTTGAAGTACTACAAGAGCATGTTAATTAATTCTCTTCCAGAGGTAGGTCAGAGTCTTGCACTATTTAATTTAAAAAATTGAGATCTTTTTAGTTGAAGAAGGTTGACCTAATTTGCAATGTTAGAAATTGTTTCCTTGAGACGTATATTTAACTACATTTGCACATAATGACTTTCAGCACTTCCGCCTATATTGTGGTGGAGAAATTGTACCAGCATGTCTAGAATATAATGTTATGTTAATGTCATTCAACATGTCAGATGATAGGTCTTGGTAGTAGAATAGTTCCACATGGGAAAAATGTATCCATTGCCCTGAATCACAGCTAATTATCTCATGGGATAGGTTCTGATGTTGCTGTCCAGACAATAAACTGGCAATGTGGATTGGTCAGTTGTTTTAAAAACTAATTTTCTTTTTCAATTATTTAAGCAAAACAAAATTGGACTGAAATCGACCTGCATATTGCAGACTTTTAACAGTGCAGAACATGAAAATTGTCTTCAATTCATTATAAACTGTGCCTGACAAAACATTTTCAACCTCTGTAACTTTGAAGGCATTGTGCCTGAAGTGTTGAGATCAGTTTGGTCCTGAGCCATATTATTGCAGTGCAGCCTATAATAATGACGTAGGCCTGGCAATTTGGAAGATCTCCCAGTGATAAATGAACCACAACCCACAAGCAATTAAAAAGATAATCAGTAGTTCCATCTAGTGGCATCTACTCAACAGTGATCTGCAAACTGGTTCTCAGTTCAGCTATAACCAGCACTACCTGATTCCCTAATGACCATTATCTTGACTCAGATATGGAGGGATAATCTGTGTACCTGAAGGGAAGTGAGTAAGTGAGCATCATGGCAGCAATTGGCTGTTCTGCACCAAAGAGCTCCAGGAGAATAGGCCAATTGTTGAAAATGTGTTGCTGGAAAAGCGCATCAGGTCAGGCAACATCCAAGGAGCAGGAGAATCGACGCTTCGGGCATAAGCCTTTCTTCAGGAATCCCGAAACGTCGATTCTCCTGCTCCTTGGATGCTGCCTGACCTGCTGCGCTTTTCCAGCAACACATTTTTCAGCTCTGATCATTCAACATCTGCAGTCCTCACTTTCTCCAAGCATAATTGTTTCCAGCAAGAAATACAACTGCAAGAATGAGTTTGGCAGAATCAATGGTATTTCACAGAAACCTATAAAATTCTAACAAGGGTAGCATCGTGGCTTAGTGGTTAGCACAGCTGCCTCACAACGCCAGGAACCGGGATTCGATTCCAGCCTCGGGTGACTGTCTGTGTTGAGTTTGCACATTCTCCCTGCGTCTGCGTGGGTTTCCTCCAGGTGCTCCAGTTTTTTCCGACAGTCCAAAGATGTGCAGGTCAGCTAAATCTGTCATGCTGAATTGCCCATAGTGTTAGGTGCATTAGTCAGAGGGGAATGGGTCTGGGTTAGTTACTCGTCGGAGGGTCGGTGTGGACTTGTTGGGCTAAATGGCCTGTTTCCACACTGTAGGGAAACTAATGTAATCTAAAAAAAATTTGACTATTACTTGCATATATACGGTATTTTAAAATTGCAATGCTTACCAGAGGGCATCCAACTTCTTTGTAATCACAGTGAATCTTGTTTATAGTTGGATGATGGAAGCAAGTCAATCATTGAGCTACTCTGCTGGATGCCCAGTGTTGAAGATTGCATGTGCTCAGAGGAAGCTGCAATTACATTATAAGCTTTAATATGAAACATTATTTCATTATATACTTCCCTTTCAGTAATTTTATTATGCTAGATAGGTGGACTTGTATTGGAGTCATTCAAGGAAAAAGAATTGAATAGGTTCAGGATGCTAGTAACATATGACAGTCTGTCGGCTTTCATTTCTCCAGATTCCTTTCTTTGTCTCAATTATTTAACTTTCATAACTAGCTACGTCTGTCATCTGTGTCTCATAGTTAAATATCAGTTGATTGGTAGTTCTTATCATTCTTATTTGTCTTTGCTACTTGACGTAGATTTGTTTCTCAAATTGATAGCATCAGAGCTGGTGAAAAGACTATTGTCTTGAAATATTAACCATTTTCTTTCTCTCTGTCTCTCTACAGATGCTATCAGAGCTGAACATTTGAAGTATTTTCTGTTTTCTGTTTCTTTTGACATATCTTCTAGTTTAAAAATAAATAATTGTTATTAAAAAACAAAATTTGCAGGACATCTTTCGCCTTCAGAGACGGATGGAGATATGCTTGGCTATGACCTGTACAGCAGTGCTCTGGCAGACATCCTTAGTGAACCAACTATGCAACCTCCTATTTGTGTTGGACTTTATGCACAGTGGGGAAGTGGAAAATCTTTCCTTTTGAAAAAGCTTGAAGGTAGGATATGATTGCAAGTTTAGAGAATTGATGTTTATTGTTACTTGATGCAAAATATTTAATTTATTCAGCTTCCATATATAATTGGAATTTGTCATCCATTGATATAAAATCATTGTATATTCCTTTGTAGTTATTCACATCCTTGTATTTGCATTTTGGTTTGGCCAATTTCCTTATCTTTTTAGTTTTTGTGAATCTGACCTGAACTTTGATTATTCTATATTATTCATGAGAAGAGTGAAAGTAATAGGGTGGTTGTTATGGGGGACTTTAACTTTCCAGATATTGACTGGGAAAGCTATAGCTCGAGTTCGTTAGATGAGTCAGTGTTTGTCCAATGTGTGCAGGAGGGTTTCCTGACACAATATGTAGACAGGCTAACAAGAGGTGAGGCCATACTGGATTTGGTTCTGGGTAACGAACCAGGCCAGGTGTTAGAATTGGAGGTAGGTGAGCACTTTGGGAACAGTGACCACAATTCGGTGACTTTTACTCTAGTGATGGAGAGGGATAAGTGTGCACTGCAGGGCAAGAGTTATAGCTGGGGGCAGGGAAATTATGATGCGGTGAGGCACGACCTAGGATGCGTGGCTTGGAAAAGTAGGCTTCAAGGCATGGGCGCAATTGATATGTGGAGCTTGTTCAAGGAGCAACTATTGAGTGTTCTTGATAAGTATGTACCTGTCAGGCAGGGAGAAAAGGGTCGTGTGAGGGAGCCGTGGTTTAATTGGAATCCCTTGTTAAATGGAAGAGGGCGGCCTATGTAAAGATGAGGCGTGAAGGTTCAATTGGGGCGATTGAGAGTTATAAGGTAGCTAGGAAGGATCTGAAGAGAGAGAGCTAAGAGCAACAAGGAGGGACATGAAAAGTCCTTAGTTGCTGGATTAGGGAAAACCCTAAGGCTTTCTATAGGTATGTCAGGAATAAAAGAATGACTAGGGTAGGAATAGGTCCAGTCAAGGATAGTAGTGGGAAGTTGCATGTGGAGGCTGAAGAGATTGGGGAGACACTGAACGAATACTTTTCGTCAGTATTCACTCAGGAACAGGACATTGTTGCCGATGTGAATACTGAGTCACAATTAATTAGAATGGACGGCTTTGAGGTATGTAGGAAAGAGGTGTTGGAAATTCTGGAAAGGGTGAAAATAGATAAGTCCCCTGGGCCTGATGGCATATATCCTAGGATTCTCTGGGAAACAAGGGAGGAGATTGCAGAGCCATTGGCCTTGATTTTTATGTCCTCATTGTCTACAGCAATAGTGCCAGAAGACTGGAGGATAGCAAATGTGGTTCCCTTGCTCAAGAAGGGGAGTAGGGATAACCCTAGTAACTATAGGCCGGTGAGTCTCACTTCTGTTGTGGGCAAAGTCTTAGAGAGAATTGTAAGGGATAGGATTTATGAACATCTGGATAGGAATAATGTGATCAAGGATAGTCAACATGGTTTTGTGAAGGGCAGGTCGTGCCTCAAACCTTATTGAATTCTTTGAGAAGGTGACTAAGGAGGTGGACGAGGGTAAAGCGGTAGATGTGGTGTATATGGATTTTAGTAAGGCGTTTGATAAGGTTCCCCATGGTAGGCTACTGCAAAAAAAATGGAGATATGTCATTGAGGGTGAGTTGGAGGTTTGGATTAGGAATTGGCTGGCTGGAAGAAGACAGAGGGTAGTAGTTGATGGTAAAGGTTTACCTTGGAGTGCAGTTACTAGCGGTGTTCCGCAAGGATCTGTTTTGGGACCATTGCTGTTTGTCATTTTTATAAATGACCTGGAGGAGGGTCTAGAAGGTTGGGTGAGCAAGTTTGCGGATGATGCGAAAGTCGGTGGAGTTGTTGACAGTGAGGAAGGATGTGGCAGGTTACAGCGGGATATAGATAAGTTGCAGAGCTGGGCAGAAAGGTGGCAAATGGAGTTCAATGTAGGTAAGTGTGAGGTGATTCACTTTGGTAAGAGTAACAAAAAGACGGGGTACTGGGCTAATGGTCGGATACTTGGTAGTGTGGATGAGCAGAGGGATCTTGGTGTCCATGTACACAGATCTTTGAAAGTTGCCACCCAGGTAAATAGTGCGGTGAAGAAGGCATATGGCGTACTGGCTTTTATTGGTAGAGGAATTGAGTTCCGGAGCCCTGAGGTCATGTTGCAGTTGTATAAGACTCTGGTGCGGCCGCATCTGGAGTATTGTGTGCAGTTTTGGTCGCCATACTATAGGAAGGATGTGGAGGCACTGGAACGGGTGCAGAGGAGGTTTACCAGGATGTTGCCTGGTATGGTAGGAAGATCGTGTGAGGAATGGCTGAGGCACTTGGGGCTGTTTTCATTGGAGAAAAGAAGGTTTGGGGTGACTTGATAGAGGTGTACAAGATGATTAGGGATTTAGATAGGGTTGACCATGAGAACCTTTTTCCACGTATGGAGTCAGCTATTACGAGGGGGCATAGCTTTAAATTAAGGGGTGGTAGGTATAGGACAGATGTTAGGGGTAGATTCTTTACTCAGCGAGTCGTGAGTTCATGGAATGCCCTGCCAGTAGCAGTGGTGGACTCTCCCTCATTATGGGCATTGGATAGGCATATGGAGGATAGTGGGCTAGTGTAGGTTAGGTGGGCTTGGATCGGCGCAACATCGAGGGCCGAAGGGCCTGTACTGCGCTGTATTTTTCTATGTTCTATATTCTATTATTCCACAAATGTCCGATCTAAACTATTCCAAACTTTGACATTTTTCTCAAGCTTGTCAGCTGCTAATCCTGTTAAAAATAATTTAGATGTAGAAAAGATAAATCTAAATTTATCTAAATTAGACTGTACAAGTTACCTGCAGCTTCATAGAAATCTCCCATTTCCTTTCAGTTAAATTTTCATTTTAAAACAATTCATTAATATGATTTTAAAGTAGAGCTTCCATTGTAATGAAAACAGAACGTTTAGAGAATCATAGAATCCCACACATTAATCTTGCTCTCATCTGCTGAAGAGAAGCCCACCCAGACCCATCCTATCCCTGTTACCCTGCATTTATCATGGCCAATCTAACTAACTTCTGTATCTTTGGACTGAGAGGAAACTGGAGCACCTAGAGGAAACTCATGCAAACGCAGGGAGCATGTGCAAACTCCACAGAGACAGTTGCCTAAAGTTGGAATCAAACCTTGGTTTTGGCACTGTGAGGCAGCAGTTCCAGCCACTGTTCTACCACATGCTGTGTTCCTGCATCCACATCATTAATATCCATGGTGAAAAATTGATGCTGCATTCAGATTTTGGGAATATCACTCACCACATTTCAGCCAATTAGAATACACTCCCATTGTCCCTACTTTGCTAACTTTCAATGAATTATCAGCCCATTGTCACAAGACTGCATTCAGTCCCCCACACATAGATCATTGATAATATTGTTCCCCATCTTCAACATCCATAATTATCCCCCTACCCCTAAGCCTTCCCACAAAATTCAACTAATCAGTTGTTTCTACCCTTCACTAATTCATGCTGACAATCCGTTTCGTATCTGATAAAATTTGGTAGTTTCCCTACAACATAGACTAGATTAGATTAGTGGTGAATGCAGCTGTATCAATTTCATTTTCTTTTTAAAAAAAAAAGCAATTAATGTTTTCGGACTTTATCAAGTGATGGAGGTAACTGTAAACAGATTGAATACTATGTTTGATATTTTTGAAATATATTAGATATTGATATTTTCATAATATATTGGTATTCACTGCAAACAAATTTTAGATATCCTTGGGTCAAATTCGGTTGGGTAGAACAGAGCTTCCTAAACAGTGGGTTGTGAACCCAGTGGAGTTGTGAACTGTGTCGCAGAAGTGGCTGCCATGGAGCTTGAACTGAGTGCTGACAAATACCTGACAACTTTAAATTTTTAACACTGCATTACTGCTGATTTTTGAGGCCTAATTGCTGTGTTGCAAAACCCTGTGGATGAACGGATATTTTCTCAGTAGAGTCTCTGTGGATAAAAAGCTCAGTCACCCCAACCCTTTGATACCACAGGTATCTCACCAACCTTTAATCCCCTTTCCCCAACTATCACAGATCTCCCATCCTCCTTTGCAGTTTTTTTTGTTACTTTATGCACTTTGTTTTGCAATTGAATTATTAAAGTTGAAGAAAGACCTAGGAAGATGGGGAGCAGGGATGGGAGATTGATACTTACTTAAGTTCTCCCTCTTTTTAAGAAGATAATAAATTGACTTGAAGTTTGTTTGTTGCAAACTAAAATACTGCTCTGTCTTGTTGGAAATGTGAAGAAAACGTTATCCCTCCATTCTGGGCTGTTCTTGTAATGTCAGTTACAGGAAGTTCCCTGAATTTATGTTATTGAAAATATAAGATGCAATTATTTCAAGCTCGGATGTGATTAAGTCAGTGTTCCAAAGATGTGTGGAAGAACAATGCCATTATTTATATTTCATGCTGATGGAGGCTGCTTAAAAAAAAGTATAATATTGAGAATGTTGGTGTTTAGTATTTGCTTTAAGAACATTAAGCATTAGAAGAAGGATCATAAATGTGTTTGAGCTTTTCTTGGTTAAAGATGTTTTAAGCCCAGTTTTGTTTTCAATCATAGATATGTGGAATTAAGTTATAGACAACTATGTGGATAGACAAAACATCTGAAATCAAAATTGGTGAATAATTGTACTAATCTTATGCATTGAGAGCTAATGTTTTAGTTTTACTCTTCAGATGAAATGAAGACATTTGCTGGTCAGCAAGTGGAACCCCTCTTCCAGTTTTCTTGGTTGGTGGTGTTCATTACACTGTTAATATGTGGAGCAACAGGAGTACTTCTTGGCTTCGCAGTTGATCTGAAGCTTGGCACCGCAGTTGGACTGAGCTTACTGGCACTTATTTACATTTTCTTTGGTATGCGTGAGTTCATTTTTGATGGCTTCTTTGTCTGTTTGTGCTGCTGGCAATCAAATATCAATTTTATGGTCTTGTTGAACTATGCTGTTGGAAATGTAAATATTACTACGTAGGAATAACATGGAGGTTTTTTTGTTTTTTCCAGTGTTACTATAATTTATTTGCCTCTCCTTGTTGACCTCAAACTTCTCTATTGTTTGATGCCATGTTTCAGTTGCTGATTCCTTTGGCCTTATGCATGACAAAAGGAAATGTGTTGGATTTTACCTAATGTTCAAAGAACTTTATAAATTAAATTTGCCTGTTTCATTGGTGTGATAGTTATAGGTGCTTTAAGGTTTGGTGAGAAGTGGTAAAGTTGAAATATATAATTACCTAATTGTTCTTGAACTGAATAAATTGCTACAGCACTTAGAGGATAATTAAGCACCAGTTATATTTTTGTAGGTCTGGAGTCTACATGAAGCAGATCTCATTCTCTTAAGGACATTAGTTAACCAGATGGACTTTTATGAAAATTATCGTCACCATTACTAAGACTAGTTTCCACTTCCCAGCATTGTGATTTGAATCCGTAAACTGAAAATGGACCTCTGGCTTACTAGTCTAGTGACAGTACCACTATGCTGTTGCCTTCCCTGTGGCTTCAGTGCTTTGCTAACCTATTTATAAACTTAAACATAACCATTTCTCCCATATTCAAACCTTGATAAGATCATTGTTCAAACTTCAAACTCCTCTAACTGTAGACGTCTGGCTCTCAATTCTTTTAGACTAGCTTAAAAATTAAGATGCTCTAAATTGGGAACCAGTTCTTGTGGCCTTCACCTTTCCCTTTTGCAGTGCCTCAGTGTCACTCACCATGTGATGAAACCCAAATTAAACACAATATTCTAACTGATATTTGTCCACGATCTAGTATGAGGATGACACGACGTGCACTAACTTTATAGTGAGTTGTCCTCTAAGTAATCAATCTATTTCTTTTATGACTGATTCTTGAATAAAGATATGTATTTGCTAAATGGATAGACAAAGCACCTGAGAGAATACTTTAATTTCCCACCTTCATCCTTGTAATTGGTTTCTCTTCTTTTCCTCATGGTGCACTCCTTCTTTTGTATGAGCACGCTGATTAAGAACAGAAAGAGGCCGTTCAGCTCTTTTGAACATGCTCTACCATTCAACAAACCATGTCTGATTTGTTTGAGTTGCCAATTTCTTATTCCCATCTATGACCAATAACCTTTGATTCCCTTGCCTTGCAGTTTCTATCTTGAATATTTGTTCAGTCTTTGTCTATTTGGAAGAAGTAATCTATACATGAAAGATGACTTATTGTAAAGACTAATCTTTTTATTTTTCTGTATTTGGATTGTTGACCAAAATGAGGAAATGGTTTAAAAGCCAAGGATTGTTGAAAGATTATTGAACTTTTGAAAAGCAAGTTGCCTCATTGTAAGTGCCGTTGACATAGCTGCTTGTTCAAATACTAGTGGAAGCCCAGTTATAGATGAGCTGTAGCCAGCGGACTGAGTGTGAATAGAATTTTGGTTGGCAACAAGTAGCTGATGACCAAGGCCTCCTGTCTACCAATAGTTGAACAGCTTGTGTGAAAGTTTGAGGGAAAAGCCATTGGATCCCCTCAAGGGCAGGAACTGTTTCTATACTGCACAGTGAAAACCATTGTAAGTCTGAAGAAAACACATGTGAATCTCCCTCAACAGTTGTTGTAAGCTGAGGTTGTTAATCAATAAGCCACAGATTTTATTAGTGTAAATCAACCACCTTGTATCTTCTGCAAGCAATTGAAAGTATCTGGAGAAGCATGTCCAAAAGGACTATCTTGGCGAACCCTGTGAATAGAAACCACTGAACTGCCTTCACAGTCTTTACCTCAGGAGAAAGTGAGGACTGCAGATCCTGGAGAGTCAGAGTCAAAGTATGGCACTGGAAAAGCACAACAGGTCAGGCAGCATCTGAGGAACATGAGAGCCAATGTTTTGGGCATAGTCCCTTCAGTAAGGGCTCATGCCTGAAATGTTGACTCTCTCTTGCTTCTTTGATGCTGCCTGACCTGCTGTGCTTTTCTAGCACCACACTTTTTGACTTTTTTTTCCCTCAGCCCACCATACCAGTGTGTGTGGGGGTGGGCGGTAGACTTTATAAGGGAGTTAAAATTTGATTAGTTGAGTCATCTGTCAATTGTTCATAATTGTTATCTGTCGTCAGAACCTAATTATTTGTAGTAAGTAGTAATTCGTAACACAATAGCCAGGTCCACCTGGGACTAAAATATATGTAAACTGGGGAACAAAGCAGAAATTGCTGGAAAAGCTCAGCAGATCTGGCAGTATCTGTGGAGAGAAATCAGTTTACATTTCAGGTCAAGTGCCCCTTCCTCTGAACTGTTTTGTTTCTGATATGCAACATCCGCAGTTCTTTTGCTTTCTAGTTATGTAAATTGTGGAATTCTGCATACTTGTTTAAATCTATATCTTTTGTTCAAAGTTTGTGAGAAGATTTGTAGCTCGGGTGCTCGTTGCTGTGGTTCTGTTCGCCGAGCTGGAAGTTTTTGTTGCAAACGTTTCGTCCCCTGTCTAGGTGACATCCTCAGTGCTTGGGAGCCTCCTGTGAAGCGCTTCTGTGGTGTTTCCTCCGACATTTATAGTGGCCTGTCCCTGCCGCTTCAGGTTGTCAGTTTCAGCTGTCCGCTGTAGTGGCCGGTAAATTCATGTTGCTTTGGGTTGCGGCATGTCCTCGTTCTGTTGTCTCTCCCTTAGGCATCTGTTGATGAAATTGCGAGGATATCCGTTTTTTGCGAATACCTTGTATAGGTGTTCCTCTTCCTCTTTTTGCAGTTCTGGTGTGCTGCAGTGTGTTGTGGCCCTTTTGAACAGTGTCTTGATGCAACTTCGTTTGTGTGTATTGGGATGGTTGCTTTCATAGTTCAGGACTTGGTCTGTGTGTGTGGCTTTCCTGTGTACCTTAGTGGTGAATTCTCCGTTTGGTGTTCTCTGTACCCTCACGTCTAGGAATGGTTGTCCTAGTTGGTTGTCCTTTTCTTCCTCTCTCGTGATTCCTGTGAGTGTGGAGTTGATGATCCGGTGTGTATTCTCTATTTCCGTGTTTTTAATGATTACAAAGGTGTCATCAACGTATCTGACCCAGAGTTTGGGTTGAATTTGTGGTAAAACTGTTTGTTCTAACCTTTGCATTACTGCTTCTGCTATGAGTCCCGAGATCGGTGAGCCCATGGGTGTTCCGTTGATTTGTTCGTATATCTGGTTGTTGAATGTGAAGTGTGTTGTGAGGCACAAGTCCAGTAGTTTAAGTATGCCGTCTTTGTTGATGGGTTCAACGTCCTGTTGTCTGTTCAGCAGGTTGGCTATTGTTTCTCTGGCTAGGGCTTTGTCAATAGACGTGAACAGTGCCGTTACGTCGGTAATCATACTACCAGCAGACAAAGGCAGAATGACGGTCATCCTGGACAAAGCAGAGTACATCCAAAAAGCACAACAACTACTTGCAGATACCAACACCTACCAAAAGAGGGAGTTTGACCCCACCCCACAGCTCACCAATAGGATAAACAACACACCTGAGGAACCTACAAAAAAACGAACAATTAACCAGGTCGGACCTACAAAGAATGAAACCCCTAGATTCTATGGACTACCTAAAGTGCACAAACCAGACATCCCACTCAGACCCATAGTATCACTACCAGGGACACCATCACACAAACTGGCGAAAGAACTACAGCAGAAACTGAAACACTTGATCAGCGGATCCAGACACTCTATACAATCAACACAGGAATTCTTGGACATCATCAGAAATATACACATAGACAAGGAAGAAACCATGGTCTCATTCGACGTAACAGCACTGTTCACGTCTATTGACAAAGCCCTAGCCAGAGAAACCATAGCCAACCTGCTGAACAGTCATAACAGAAAAGGACAACCAACTCCCATTCCTAGACGTGAGGGTACAGAGAACACCAAACGGAGAATTCACCACTAAGGTACACAGGAAAGCCACACACACAGACCAAGTCCTGAACTATGAAAGCAACCACCCAATACACATAAACGAAGTTGCATCAAGACACTGTTCAAAAGGGCCACAACACACTGCAGTACACCAGAACTGCAAAAAGAGGAAGAGGAACACCTATACAAGGTATTCGCAAAAAACGGATATCCTCGCAATTTCAGCAACAGATGCCTAAGGGAGAGACAACAGAACGAGGACATGCCGCAACCCAAAGGACTAGCCACACTACCATACGTCAAGAACATCTCTGAAATGACAGCCAGACTACTGCGACCACTAGGACTTATAACAGCACACAAACCAACAGCCACTCTCAGACAACAACTCACCAAAACTAAGGACCCGATACCCAGCATGAGCAAAACTAACGTAGTGCACAAAATCCCATGCAAGGACTGCACAAAACACTGTATAGGACAAACAGGAAGACAGCTAATGATCCGCATCCACGAACATCAACTAGCCACCAAACGACACAACCAGCTATCCCTAGTAGCCACACACGCAGACGATAAGCAACATGAATTTGACTGGGACAACACTACCATTATAGGGCAAGCGAAACAAAGAACAGCCAGGGAATTCCTAGAAGCTTGGCACTCATCCACAAACTTCATCAACAAACACATAGACCTGGACCCAATATACCGGCCACTACAGCGGACAGCTGAAACTGACAACCGGAATGGCAGGGACAGGCCACTATAAATACTGGAGGAAACACCACAGAAGCGCTTCACAGGAGGCTCCCAAGCACTGAGGATGTCACCTAGACAGGGGACTAAACGTTTGCAACAAAAACTTCCAGCTCGGCGAACAGAACCACAGCTATATCTTTTGTGACATTCCCAGAAATTGCAGGAATTAATTTCCAGCACCTAACCCCAGTGAGATGTAGCATTTTCTTTAGTATCTTCATTTTTAGTCTCCTTTTAAACATTGTTCCCAACTGGTAATCTTCTCTAGAATCCACACATTTAATGTATTTTTTTTTAGTGGAGTGTTGGATTTTGTCCATACCTACTGCCGGAGAACAGGAAGGATTATATGATAATGTTTTTCTAAGTGTGTTTAACATTTTATGTATTCTTGTATGTAATTTTTCCCAGTAATTGTCCAACAACTCCATCCAGTTTTTGATTGACATTCCTCAAAGGTATAAGATTACGCTACAGTGCTTGTGATCTTAACTGTAACAGAATTCATCATATTTAAGCATTGTTTTTTTTTTCATTTTCAAAGCAATTGTTTACTTTGGTGGTCGACAAGAGGGAGAAAATTGGAATTGGGTCTGGGTATTGAGTACCAAACTTGCACGGCAAATCAGCTATCTGGAACTGTTGCTTAAACTGATGTTTGTGAATCCACCAGAACTACCAGAACAGACCTCCAAAGCCTTGCCTGTCAGGTAAAGGGCAATTTTAACAGCCATTCAATAATGCTTTCTCGGTCCTGATGTTTCCATAAATTCTTTTAACAATCTTGGATGCTATCTTTGCTCATTGCTCTCCACATGCCATTGTATAGTTTGAAGAAAAATTAGTGAACTGAGATAGTTTAGAATAAGACTGAAAATACATTGCTTACTAAGTTTGTTCTTTAGAACTGCAAATAATTTAAATGTCTATCATTTCTTGAGTGTCTTGGTTGTTCATGAATATATCTTTTAAACTATGATGTGTTTCCAGTCCAATTCTTCATCTTGTGGTGTTTTTGATGAGTCGTCAACTCAAAATTATTGGTAGCCGTTTCTGACATGACTGTTTTTAAGAGTGTAACTTAAGAGACACTTTAATGTTTTCTCATTACATTCTGTCATTGTAGGTACATAAGTTTTTTTTTCCCTCCACTGCATTGCACAGCAACTTGATTGCCATGTTTTTCTAGAACATAGCTGAGAAACACTTAATTTCTCGCAGGTCTGTACTTAGCTTAAACGTTTTCCAGGTTAAGGATACAGACCCTAGGAACTTTGGAACTTCTCATTTGTTGCTCAGCCATCACTCTTCTGGAACTTGGAGACAGTGAGGACTGCAGATGTGGGGAAGTCAGAGTCGATAAATGTGGAGCTTGGAAAAGCACAGCAGATAAAGCAGCATCAGAAGAGCAAGAGAGTCGACATTTCCAGCAAATGTTTCAGAACTGATGAAGGGTCTGCCGGAAGTGTCAACTCTCTTGCTCTTCTCATGCTGCTTGATCTGTTGTGCTTTTGCCAGCTCCACATTTTATCAACATCAATTTTCTGGAAATGATCATCATAAGATTGACAAACGGCAAAAATGTGTTCCTGAATCATTGGTCCAATTTACAAGATGCTAATTCTCATCACTTTTTTTTGTGGTAGAGATTGCACCAACTTGAGGATTATAAAGGAACTGACTTTTTACTCATAGATTTCCGAGGAGAAAACAGCACCTGCACTGTACATCTTGCAGTGTAGAAAGCAGAATTTTGTTTTTGATCATTGTATAGTCATGTTCACTGGATACAATTATCCACCGGCAATTAAAGAGGTCATTTGGCAGAGTTGGAAAGTTATTTCCTTTGGTTAATAATAGTGGATCAGATTCTCCAACCAAAAAAAAATACACTTGTAGATCAGGCGACTCTCTGTGTGGAGTTTGCACATTCTCCCCGTGTCTGTATGGGTTTCCTCCGGGTGCTCCGGTTTCCTCCCACAATCCAAAAATGTGCAAGTTAGGTGAATTGGCCATGCTAAATTGCCCGTATGTTAGGTGAAAGGGTAAATGTAGGGGAATGGGTCTGGGTGGGTTGTGCTTCGGCGGGTCGGTGTGGACTTGTTGGGCTGAAGGGCCTGTTTCCACACTGTAAGTAATCTAATCTGTAAGTAATCTAATCTGTAATCTAATTTTCTAGCCAAGAGTCTTCTCTACAGAAAGCAGTATAAAGGAATCCACTAACAAGAACAGAATGGATTTGCGTAGAAACTGCACTCACGTTTCTGCAGTAAATGCCGCATTCTCCAATTTAAAAGTCGCACTCCTTCGAAAATTAACGAGAGAAGACAAGGATGGGGAAGAGTGACATGCAGGAATGAGTTGCTAAGTGGGTAAGGAAGGGTTGGTGGAGCAAGTGCAAGGGATTAAGGTGTCAGATGAGTTGGAGTATTCAGCATAGTTTGGATGTATGATGTTGGGGTGATGGAGTGAGCAGGATTGTCTAATCAGGTGTGCTCTGGTCTCTGGTGAGATCAGAGGGATGTTGGCAGATGGTAGTGGCTAGTGCAGTGGGGAGTGGTGAACAGTTAGGTTGAGGAAGTCTGATGGGCTGTTGGTGTCAGTGGAGCAGAGAGAGTGTCCTTTGTGAGTTGGAGGTTCAATTAATAGCTACCCTGAAGTCAAATTCAGTTTTAAGGCAATTAACATTTCCTGGGTAATTTTTAAGCTTAAGGGACTTAGGATCTTCTGAAATCTCCAACTGTAACTCAAAGTGGGACTTCTGCTGGAAGGCAGTTGCCCTAAGGAAATCTCTAATTTCCTAGACGATTCCTGTGGAGTCAGTTGCGTCTGGATTTTGGTGGTACTATTGCATGTCTCCAGTCTACACTGCTGCAATGTCTACTTTCCTGACTGGAATTTCAGGGCCATAATACTATTTGTGAAAATACTTCTAACAAGCACTGTTGATGCTTTAACACTTTGAAGAAAATGAGGTAGCGTAGCTTTACTGGTGAAGGAAGGGATTTGTGCTGTGATGAGAAATGACATAAGCACAGGAGATCAAGATGTGGAATAAGTCTGGATAGAAATAACAAATAACGAAGGAAAGAAGTACCTAGGAGGAGTAATCTATAGGTCCCTAAACAGTAATTCCACAGTAGGGTACTGTATAAACCGGGAAATATTAGAGGCTTGCAAGGAAGGTATGTCGATAATCATGGGTGATTTAACATGCCAATTTGATTCTTCCAATCTATGTTCAAGATTCATTTAGTGTATTAGAGATTGGTTCTTGGCAAAATGTTGTGGAACCAACCAGGGAGCAGGCTACCCTGGATATGGTGTTGTGTAAAGAAGAAAGATTAGTTGATGACACCATAATTAAGGATCCTCTATAGGGAGTAGTGATCATAGTATGATCGAATTCAAAATTCAGTTTGGGGGTGAGAAAGTGAAGTCCCACAGTAATGTTCTGGAATTAAAAAGGAAATTTACATAGGCATGAGGACAGATTTTGGCCTGAATAGATTGGACAAGAAAGCTAAAATTAAGGCAGTAGATGAGCAGTGGCAGTTGTTTAAGGAGATATTCAGCTCCTCGCAACTAAAATATATCCCAGTGAGGAAGAAAGATAGTAAGGACAGTTAAAAAAAAAAAATCCATGGCTAAACAAGGAGGTCAAGGACAATATAAAGTCAAAAACTAAGGTATACTATATTGCAAAGGCCAGTGGCAGGCTGGAAGATTGGGAAACTTTCAAACATAAAGGGATACTAAAAAATTAATAAAAGAACTATGGTAAATGACAAAAGAAAACTAGTGCAACATATCGAAAAGGATAGCAAAAGCTTCTCTAGATGTATTAGAAAGAAAGTTGCTAATATAGAACATATATAGCACAGTACAGGCCCTTATCCATCGATGTTGGTACCTTTGAAGATGAAACTGGAGAGTTAATAGTGGGGAACAGTGAAATGGACAGATGCTAAATCAGTACTTTGCCTCGGTTTTCACAGTGGAGGACAATAGAACTGTTATTTCAGACGCAATAGAAAGGGTAGAATTGAGAACAGTCAACATCGATAGGGAAAAGATACTCGCAAACTATTAGGATTGAGGGCAGACAAGGTCTGCAGGCCTGATGGCCTTTGTCCTAAGGTATTTAAAGGAATTGGCAGCAAAGATAGTGGAGCCACTCGTTACAATATTCTAAAATTCACTGGACACTGGAAAGGTTCAAGTGGATTGGAAAAATGCTAATGTAATACTCTTATTCAGAAAGGGAGGGAAATTACAAACCAGTTAGTTTAACATCTGTTGTTGGGAAAATGTTAGAATCAATTATCAAGCAAGCAATATCAGGACATTTGGAAAGTCAAAACACTATCCATCAGAGTCAGCATGGTTTTATGAAGGGCAAGTCATGTTTGACTAATTTGCTCAAGTTCTTCAAAGATGTAACAAGCAGAGTGGTAATGGGAATCCTGGAAGATGTTTGATAAGATGTATCACAAAAGGTTAATTCACAAAGTTGAATCATATGGGATTAGGGGTAATTTATTAGCTTGGATAGGTGACTGGCTGATGGACAAAAGACAGACTCAGGATGAGGACACCCAGATGTTTTTTTTGGCTGGAAGGCAACATGTAACTGGTGTGGTGCCACAGGGTTCAGTCCTTGGACTCCAGTATTTACAATCTACATTAACAACTTGAGTACAAGGATAGAAGGTGCTATAACCAAATTTGTAGATGACACAAAAATAGGTTGGATGATAAATTGTAGTTAGGAAATAAGCTTACAAATGGATAGAGAGAGGTTAGGAGAGCTGGCCAAAATTTGGCAGATGGAGTTTAACTTGGATAAGTGTAAGGTCATGCATTTTGGTTGGAAAAATGGAAGGGTAACCTATTATCTAAATGGGGAGTGTCTTTGGCGTGCTGCAGTGCAGAGGGATCTGGGTGTCCTCATTCATGAGTCACAGAAAACTAGCAGCACGGTGGCACAGTGGTTAGCACTGCTGCCTCACAGCACCAGAGACCCGGGTTCAATTCCCGCCTCAGGCGACTGACTGTGTGGAGTTTGCACGTTCTCCCCGTGTCTGCGTCGGTTTCCTCCGGGTGCTCCGGTTTCCTCCCACAGTCTAAAGATGTGCAGGTCAGGTGAATTGGCCATGCTAAATTGTCCGTAGTGTTAGGTAAGGGGTAAATGTAGGGGTATGGGTGGGTTGCGCTTCGGCGGGGCGGTGTGGACTTGTTGGGCCGAAGGGCCTGTTTCCACACTGTATGTAATCTAATTGGGCTTGGATCGGCGCAACATCGAGGGCCAAAGGGCCTGTACTGCGCTGTATTCTTCTATGTTCTATGTTCTATGAAGAAAGTGAGTGGAATGTTGGCTTTTATAGCTAAAGGAATAGAATATAAAGTTAAGAAAGTATTGTTGCAACTATTCAAGGCATTGTTGAGACTGCACCTGGAGTATTGTGCACAGTTTTGGTCCCCTTATTTGAGGAAAGATGTAGGGGCATTGGAGGCAATTCAGAGGAAGTTCACTCGATTGATTCTAGAGATAAGGACTTTGTTTTATGAAGAAAGATTGAACAGTTTATGCCTATACTGTCTGGAATTTAGAAGAATGAGGGGATATCACATTGAGTTATCCAAGATGATAAAAGGTGTGGGCAAAATAAATGTGGAGCAAATGCTTCCTCTTGAGGACAAGAGGTCATAGTCTTAGGATAAGGAGTAGCAAATTTCAAGCATAGTTGAGGAGAAATTACTTCTCCCAAAGGCTTGTGAATCTGTAGAAGTGTGGTGGATGCTGGACAGTGAGTAAATTTAAGGAGGAGTTTAGACAGATTTAATAAATTGATAATGGGTTGAAGGGTTATGGGGAGAAGGCAGGAAAATGGGGATGAGGAGCATATCTGCCATGATCAAATGGCTGAGCAGACTTGATGGGCCGAATGGCCTAACTCTGCCCCTATATCTTATAAGGATGCTCTGCACTTTGGTGAATTAAGATTTTCCATAAGCAACTTTGATATGATGGTCTTTGCTTCCTTGTGAGGAAAGAATCTTCTTTTGGAGAATAGATTGAAGAAAACTTCCACCCTTCACATTAGGTTTTCATTTTGCTGTATTTCATAATATTTAGTAAGTTTCAATTATTTTCATGAGATACCTATTTTGACTGATTACTTTTTAAGGAATATTCTTCCATTAGATTATAGTTAAGTCACTCCAATTCTTTGGCTGTTTTATGTGGTCCTAAGCTACATTAGGAATAAATCGTTGAAGGAAAACCTACTACTGGTATTGCCTCCTTTCAGTCTTTTGAATATTTTTTTCTTTACCTTCATAAAAATGTATAGAAATTATACTACAGAATCAGGCCATTGCCTTCTTTCGTCACTCATGCTGATTTTAAGTTTTAAACGTTTGGTCATTATTTCATTTTCCTGATGGATTTGTCCATTTTACTAATTGAACAAAGCCTTGCACTCGAGTTGCTTTTGCTACTGAATCACCTTTATAACAATTTAGCTTTTAGACTTAGACCTAACAAATTTGTTCAATTTTTAAAAAATTCTCTACCCTTGTTTTCTTTTTTACAACAAAGCATTTATGTTTGGAATAATTCAAATGCATTTTAACATTTTATAACCTCTAATGTTGCCCTTAGTGTTTCAATTAATTTATTCAATTCATTTTTAACATTCCTCTTTTTCTGTTCAAAAGATTTCTTTTCACAGACTACAACAGGCTGTCAAGTGTTGGTGGAGAAACTTCTATGGCTGAAATGATTGCAACCCTTTCTGATGCTTGTGAAAGAGAGTTTGGTTTTTTGGCAACAAGACTTTTTAGAGTCTTTAAGACTGATGATACACAAGGTATTAATCTGCAATGGGAAATATATTGTTGTCACATGATACATATTCATGTGGGAGCTATTTCACATTCATGAAACAAAAAAGAAATTGCTGGCTAAACTCAGCTGGTCTGCAGCATCTATGGGTAGAAAGCAGAGTTTATGTTTCGGCTGCAGTGATGCTTCATCTTTGTTTTATTTTACATTTTTAAAAAAAGTACTGTGATGGGTTCTGCAAAGAAAGTTTTGGATCTCTTGAAAATGTCAATAATGTATATAATCCACATCAATGTTTAAACTTCTAGAAATGGAAATATTCATGCCTGTGCACGTGGTATAGCTGTCTGTGTGTATAAGTACATTATGCACTGGAAAGGTACTGGTGAAGGCAAAATAAACGTGACCACACCTGTGACTGAAACAGGCAATTAGTGTTTCAGATTCCCATATGCAAACGTGATCTATGGTAAAATTAACGCCATCCTGTAAACCAGAATTCTTTACAGTCTGACATCTCTGAATTTGCCCCCAGTCCCCTGATGTAAATGCACACTTCAACAGCAGAAGATGTTCTAGCTGGCACCTGAGTGCTTTTGCATAATCCTGTTGTGACATTCTGACACTCACTGCCACTTAATGGGAGTAATGGCCACTACTGAACAAGAGAAAACATTAGGCATTGTACATTATCATTGCCAAATACGATCACGGTCACTAGCCAGTAATTTCTATTTACCAGCAGAACCTGGTCCCAGTGTGCGCCAGGTAACACAAATTGCTCTGTTCGGCCACAACATGTAGGAGCAAATATAAGTTGTATGGTTCCTTGAGTCTGCTCTGAGATTTAATAAGATCATAGCTGATCTTTGACTTCAATATCGCTTTGCTGCCCAATTCTTGTATCTCTTGTTTCCCTCAGTCTAAAAAATTCAGTTTCAGTCTTAACCATACCAAATACTGAACATCTCCAGTCCTCTGGGATAGAGAATTCTAAAGATTCACAATCTTTCAAGAAGAAATTTGCCCTCATTTTAGACTTAAGTGAAAGACTCCATATCCTTCGACTCTGTTCTGAGGTTCTGGACTTCCCGTTGGAGAAAACAGCCCTGAACAGCTACCATGTCAAAACCATTCAAAATCTCATGTTTCAATGAATCGCCTTTCATTCTTCTAAATGCTCGGGAATACAGGCACTGTCCACTTTATTTTAGGACAATCTCTACAGGAGATCAGTCCCAAAAATCAGTTCATTGAACTTTAGGTGAACTCCCTCAAAGTATCTTTCCTTGGATAAGGAGACCAAAACACTATTCCAAGTATGATTTCATCAAAGGCCTGTACAATTGCAACAAATCACTTTGCTCTTGTACTCCATACCTCTTGCAATAAAAGACACCTGCTTGCTTGAGCTCTCTTCATGTACATATGTTTCTTGTACAATAGCATCCAAATCCCTTTGAAGATCAGTCATTCAAAACTTCTGTTTTCATAACCTCAACTTGAGCAAATAATGTCACAATTTTACAAATAATATTCATCTGCTACCTTTCCTCCCATTAATGAGCATATCTATATTCCACTGTAAATCCTTGTGTTCTCACAGTTTACATTGCCACATAACTTGTGCTCTTTCTGGGAATTTAGTGTATTTAAATAACAGGCATATTAAGCTGCCTTTAGTACAATTGTGAGAAAGTGAGGACTGGAGATCAGAATCAAAAAGTGCGGTGCAGGAAAAGCACAGCCTGTCAGGCAGCATCTGAGGAACAGGAGAGTTGATGTTTCAAGCATAAGCTGTTCATCATGAATTCCTGTTGAAGAGCTTATGCTCGAAACATTGATTCTCCTGCTCCTTGGATGCTGCCTGACCGGCTGTGCTTTTCCAGCACCACAATTTCTGACTTTACTACAATTGGCTGAGGGAGGATGTATGATTAGGATCAGGAGAATTTTGGTCTTTTCTGAAAATTTGCCATGAGACCTTTTATACTTGCTGAGCAAACACAGGCATGTGATCTAATTTCACATCTGAAAATTGCACCTAAGGAACTGCACAAAGCTATAATTCCTAGAAACCATTGAATACTAATTTTTTTGTAGAAAGCCATAACACACAGGAGCAGGTATAGGCTGTATGGTTCCTTGGACTTGCTGTGTGACTTAGTAAAAACATACTGATGCTTGACCTCAATACCACTGAATCTGTCACTGACATGTTTAAAATGATTCTGCTTGCTTTGGCAACGTCTTTGTGTTCTGGGTGAGACTGAATGACCTCAGGATCTGAGTCATTACCTTGAATTGTGTAAGAATAGTGGGGTTTTTTGTGTTTTTCTTAAAAAGAAAACTGTGGTCTTGAAATGAGAGAGAAAACTAGTAAAATCCAGTGTTTTGTAAGGATGCTACATTTTTTGAAAAACAGGAAGCCTGACACTGGCAAGCATTATAAATAGCTGTTTGGATAACACTAATTGAAGTTTAGTTGTAGAAAGTTTGAGGACGAGTGGGTGTACCCCTGCAGCTTTTACTGGCAACAAGAAGTTGATTGGCCTATGAACTAGTAGCTATTTATCAATTACAGACACCTTTTTGCCTAGCAACGACTATAATATAAGTTTTCAGATAACTGCTTAGTTTGGAGCTGGGGGAACAAGTTTTAGAGAGAGAGGTGTTCAACTTTTTCCCCAGTTAGGGAATGGTCTGCATATTCTCTGCAGTCAAAACTGACCATAAACCTGAAGTAAGCCAGTTCCATCTCTCCTGAAACAGTTGTAATCTGTGGCTCTTAACTGATAAGTCAGAATTTTTTTTATGAGGGCACCAGCCACTTTGTGTCTCTTAGGAGCCAGTGGAGCAATCCAGATAAGGACAATTAAAGAACGTGCTGGCCAATCCAAGAGTCATAAAGACACAGTACCTGGAATGAAGGCTACTGAATTATCTTTCCAGTTTTTCCCCTCTGCCATAATTATTTTTTAAACACTGTTCATATAGCTATCATGTTTGTGTGTGTGTAAAGGGGGAGTTTTTAAGGGGATTAGAATTTTAATTAGAGTTAGATTTCCAAAGGTTACAACTATCTGCCTGTAGCTAGAGTCTAATTGCTTTTTATAAGTAGTGAATCTTGTTCAATAAGAATCCCGATCCAATCTTTCAAGCAATCTAGTTCCGAAAGCCAGATAGTGGGCGGCACGGTGGCACAGTGGTTAGCACTGCTGCCTCGCAGCGCCAGAGACCCGGGTTCAATTCCCGACTCAGGCGACTGACTGTGTGGAGTTTGCACGTTCTCCCCGTGTCTGCGTGGGTTTCCTCCGGGTGCTCCGGTTTCCTCCCACAGTCCAAAGATGTGCAGGGTCAGGTGAATTGGCCATGCTAAATTGCCCGTAGTGTTAGGTAAGGGGTAAATGTAGGGGTATGGGTGGGTTTCGCTTCGGCGGGTCGGTGTGGACTTGTTGGGCCGAAGGGCCTGTTTCCACACTGTAATCTAATCTAATCTAATCTAATCTAATCTAATAAATTGAGGAACTTCTTTAACTTTTATGATGAGTTGGGAATATTGGGCCTCGACTTCCAGTATGCTACTCCAGTGAGTCATGATAGTTGGGATCTAACCCACAGATCAAATGTAATAGGAATTTATTGTTGGAGTGTACTGCACTGTTCAAGTCAATTTGATAGAAGATTTGTCAAGCCAGAGCTTGGGTGATTGTGAGCACTGTTTCACACTAATGTTCAGTTTTTTCTAATTAGAATGTTTGCTTTGGGACAAGGTGGTAGGAACACCTGGTGTGTTCAGATTTAGTTTTGGAATTTTAGGTAGGAGTGCAACTGAGAAATGTGCCACAAATCTCTTGTTTTGACAGTCATGGTTATATCCAGGTTCCTGTGGAAATAATTTTCTCTAAATGCAAAATCTCCTTTGAATCAGTTCTGATATGTAATTGAATTGACTATTGACTAAAAAAATGGCCAAAAGTACCTTAAGGTTATTAAACTAAATTAATCTAAGCCACCTGCACCAAGTACTGCTGGTCACAGGTATATTGACCAAGGGAAAATTACTTGATTAAAATTCAGTGAGTTTAAATTTTTTGTTATAGCAGTCTGTTCATTCATGTTATGACACACCGCTAGAGCAAGTGGGACTTGAACATGGGGCTTCTAGATCAGACACTACCACTGTGCCAGAGGAGCCCTAAATTGAGCTTGTTTAATGTAATTTAAAGTAACTATAATATTAGTTTTGAGAAACTGACTGGAGTGAGGCTTCAGACGGTAACTGGTACCTTAACTGCAGGTCATTAAGTGAATTAATATAACAATGAATCAGTTTGAAGAACACCCCCAAACAGGCACAGTTGTCAGAAACTACGATGGTGGTCTGGAGTGCGGAAGGTTTTGTGAGTGAGGTTGATTGAGAGGAATTGACTTAAGTAAATGTAACTGACTATGGAAACTTGAGCATGTGATCAAGGTGTAAGTCATATTTTAAATTTTGTAGTGTACTTTTTTTTTGTTTGATTCCACCTAAATTGCTGTAATATCTGAGCAGAAAACGAATTAAAATTCCATGCCTTAATGTTTTGGGTGCATTCCCTGTACATATTCGGGTTGTGAATCTTTTTTCAATGTTTCCTTATTGACAAACCAGTGAATTCTGTAAATTTAAGGTATCTTAAAAAGAATACCAATGATAAATTAAGCATCAAAGGTAATTTTTGAAAAATTGAAGATTACTTTGATTCAGTGAATTGGCTACAATTTGTTTTGTTTGTCTCCCCTCTGGTCAGCCAGAGATGGACAATAAATACTGGTCTAATCTGTGATGCCCACATCACATGAACCAATTTTTTAAAAGTGTAAGGAATATTAAAAACAAGGTGTTTAACCTTTTGAAAGAATCAATAATATTTCAAAGAATTAAGATTATTGTTGAATTCAAAACAAAATGGTTAAATTGGCTTGTTTTTCTTTTAAAGGTAAAAAAGGAGTGAAGAAATGGAAAAAGACCTGCTGTATCCCTTCATTTGTTATCTTCATTTTTATCTTGTGTTGCTTCGTTGCTGGCGTCTTGTTGCTGGCCATCTTCAAGGCAGACAAAGAGCACTTGACTGTAAATGCCATCCTGATATCTATTGCCAGTGTCATTGGTCTTGCACTAGTTCTTAACTGCCATACCTGGTGGCAGGTGTTAGATTCTGTTCTTCATTCTCAGAGAAAACGTGTTTTACTAGCAGCTTCAAAACTTCATAAGCTAAAACCTGAAGGTTTTATGAAAGTAAGTATTCTTTGTGTAATGTGAAAGACTTTACTTGTAAAATATTTTGATTATTGGTAAATTTGTATGTCTAGTATATACAGGTATTTTATAATTGCTTCACTTTTTTGTGTTCTCTAAATCATTCTGGTCTGTAAATAAATTGTGCACCATCAGCAAATACTTTGTTAATTCCTGAATGCTATTGGAAAGGCTGGTATTTTTGCCCATTCCCCGTTGCCCTGTTTTGTTCCAAGTGAGTAGTTTAGTCAATGACTTCACTGTATAATCGCTATACCACTATATTCCTATCCATAAAAACTGCTATTTAGTTGATCCTTTTAGAGACAGATGTGCACTTTATAAGTTAATTGAAATGGGCAGCAATGGCCTCTTGTTGAATATCAACAAGAGCACTTTTAGGGCATAGCATGTCTTCTGAGCTTGTTATACATTATTGTTCTGTGAGTGATCTGTAGGAGCATTTGTTGACCATCCCTGATTGCTCTGAGGGGACATAAGAGTCAACCATATTGCGGTGGGTCTGGATGCACGTGCAGGTCAGACCAGGAATTAGTGAAACAGATGGGTATTTATGACAAGTGGTTACATAGATATATTGGACCAGTTTTTAATTCCAGACTTTTTAAAATTGAATTTCATCATTTACCATATTGGGATTTGAACTCATGTCCCTAGAATTTTAGTCTTGAGATTCTGGACTATTAGTCCACTAACATTACCACTGTGTTACAGCCTCTTCTTGTCTATCTATATTTTGTATACAAACTTGTGAGCCAAAACGTGGTAATCTGGATGTTATCATCTATTTACTGAAAGCCAAATTATCACAATTTGCAAATAAGTTAATAATAATACAGTAATGGAGTGATGCAGTGTAGAAAGAAGCTATTTAACCTATCATTGTGTCAAGGGCCAGTATTGAAAATCCAATTAAATAGGGATTTACTTTCCAAATCTGGTTAGAAAGTAGACTTATAAACTTTAAATATAAATCAACATGAACATGTTTGAAGGTCTTTTGCCAAAGGCACTGCCCATGGTGGTAATGGCACACTGCGGAGACTATTTCTAGTTTGATCCTGTCTATATTGAATCATATTGATCTCATTGGAAGGACTGGAGGAGAGCTGGTTAAACATTAGCAGTATCAAATCTTGGATCTGAAGCGCTAAAGCTAAGAAAAGGAACAAATCTTTATTTCTGATTGTTATCCAGTAATTCTGTGCTACTGAGATTTTGGACATGGATATTACATGAAAGCTTAGATCAAAGATTGGCGGGGTGTTAAGTAATGAGGAGGATACCTCCAGTAATCTAAGGTTATAGAGAGGCTGGTCAGATGAACTGAGCAGTTGTAAATGGGATTCCATCTAGATAAATGTGAGGTGATGCACTTGGACAGGACAAACAAGGCAAAGAAATAAATAATGAATGATACGACCCTGGGAAGCACCAATGATTAGGGGGACCTTAGTGTGCATGCACGCTGGTCCCTTAAGGCATTAGGATAGGTGTATAAAGAGGTTAAGAAGGTTTACTTGCCTTGTTTGGCTGAGGCGTTGAGTTTAAGAGCAGGTAATGCTCGAATTGAAATGCTGAATAGGCCCCAGCTGGAACATTGTGTGGAGTTCTGGAATCTGGGATATGGTAGCACTGAAGAGGGTGAAGAAATTTACCAGGATGCTGTCTGGGCTAGAGAGTTCCAGTTATGAAGAGAGATTGGATAGATTGGGGTTGTTTTCCTTACAGCAGAGGAGATTGAGAAGGAGCATGATTGAGATTCCTAAATTATATGGGGCACAGATAGAGTAGACAGGAAAATATTTTTTCCCCAGATGTAGGGATCATTGATTTAGGTAAGGAGCAGAAAGATTAGAGGAGATGTGAGGAAAATCTTATTCACCCAGAGGATGGTGGGAACCTGAAACTCCCTGCCTGTAAGGGAGGCAAAAGTCTCATAATGTTTTTAAAAAAGGGCTTAGATGTGCACATGTGATGCCAAGACATACAAGACTGTGGGCCAAGTGCTGGAAAATGAGATTAGAATTGTTAGGTGGTTGTTTTCATCAGTTTGAGCAATGTCCTGAAGGGTATTTCTGTACTGTGGGTCTCTATGACTGTGACTAAGGTTAATGATAATATTCTTCTTGGCAGTTAGCTGATGGCATTTGCTGTCTAAGCTCTCACACAAAGAATATTTGTGAAAGATGTGCTGGAAGATTGCCAGGGAAAAGCCTCTGATGCCTTAACTCTGCTTAATTCAATGGAATAAAGAAAGTACTGGAAAGAAAATACATTTCTGACTACACCTTGACTGTACAATTAAACCTTTGATTAATTTCTTGTGCTTTGACTTGTATGTGTTCATCTGTAATGGTGAATAATTTGTTGGAAAAATATTATCTGTTTCCAAAGGTTCTGAAAAATGAAGTGGAGCTCATGGCTCAGATGGCTAAGTCTATTGATGGTTTTACTCAAAATCAAACCCGACTTGTGGTTGTTATTGATGGATTGGATGCATGTGAACAAGATAAAGTCCTGCAGATGCTAGACACTGTAAGTAATTTTTCGCACGCTAACAAAATCCTTCACAATTAAGTTATTTGTCAACCTCTGATACAAACTAAATTTAATGGTTCAGAGATTTTTAAAACAAAAGTTGTTTGTGTCTAATTTTACTTTTATTTTCTATTATTGAGTTTGGTTAGATAATGCCTGAATCTGACAATAATTTTAGTCGAGGTACTTATTGAACCAAAAGGATAGGTTAAGTTGACCTGGGTTTTGCAGTTAGAATAGCAGTGAAATTATTGACTCACTGTTGTTAAAGAGTAAATTTTAACATCCATAAACGTGCAGTTAAATGTGGAATTTTTAGAAAGTTACTGTCGAGTTTCTCCTTGTGTTTTTTTTTTCAATTTGTATTCCACAAGTTTCACGATCAATACTTGCAATCGCATAAATGCAATGATATGACTTTGAATTTCTTATTGACTAGATACCTATTAGTCTGTCAGAAAAATTTAAGATTGTTCATTTTATGTGAAAGTCAATTGATAATAGTTGGTAAGATGCAGGAGCTTCTATTCCTTTTAATTAATGATTGAATTTTTTTACATATTGTCTTCCATCTCTTTCTCTTTCCCTCTCTCTCTCTCTTTTTTTTCCTTTTCCCTATCTTTGTTCCACACTCTTTATGTGCTGGAAGGAATGTACTACTGCTGATCTAGTCAATCTGCCCAATTTTCAAAGTATTGTCCCCAGTTGATTCAGAGCAGAGAATTATAGCCATTAAAATTCATTATTAGAACTGTTCAACTAGTTTATCAGAGTTCTACCTTGGTTACTGTGGCTTTATTTTCCATTCAGCAGTGCCACATGGGATCCTTGAGTGACTGTTATTCATAATGTGCTGATTCAGCTACCTTCTCACTGGCGTGATAAGTCAAATAAACTGAGTGCCCAGTGAAGATTAAGTTAATAAATTCACTGGATCATGCAAAATATTTCTGATCTCGACAAGCCTTCACACTAATTAAGCTTGCTAAACATGCAAGTTACAGAGTAAAGGAATTTAAGATTTAACTTTGGCCAAATTGACGTTCAGTAACGAAAAAGATAAACAAGTTCTCTGGTTATAGTTCCAGAGGATTTAGTTTTCAGCTGAGGCAGTTTTTAAAAGTCATAGTTGATATGTCATCTTCCTGCTGAAAATGCTGCTGTGGAAATTGAAGTCTTTCTGTAGAATTTGCTGTTTGCTCATAGACCAAGTTGCAACACAGGATTGTATGTTAGTTAGAGAAGGAGCAGCAATTTCTCCCCTCAGCTACTGGTTGTCTTCTGCTGAAACGTGTTCTGAACAAAAACACAACGTTTAATTTTTTATATTCCAAAAAGTAGCTTTGATTAGCACATATGTGCACAATCATCTTACAAAAGTTCATTGTTTTATTCAAGTAATTAACTTCTGAATGTTCATTCTTCCGTGGCTGAATATGTGAATATCGCCATTTTTTGTTGAGGCAGAAAGCAAACTGTTTATACATCACCAGGCATTTATTGTCAGACAGGAGTGCCATAGACCTGCATCTCAAGAGAATAGCACTACATAGTAATGCAAATTTTCTGCCAATTTTTAGTTTACCAAAGTCCATTTGTCAGATAAAAGTTGCCTTAAGGAAGCCTGTCTTCAGGCAGTAAATGAAAACTTAATATTTGACAAAAACATGTCATCTCAATAAGGGTTGTGGGAGGATAGTGGAATGATACTAAGGAAACTGCTTCTTCAGAGAGACAGCATAGGCACAATAGGCTGAATGACCTCCTCCTGTGCTGTAACCATTCAATCACCATTTATATGTCAGAGGACAATGAAGATAATGATGTTTTGACTCTCAAAAGTACAATAGGTTTGTTAGCAAAATTAATGCCTGTGAGATAAAAGGACCATTAGCAGCATGGATACAAAATTGGTTCAGAGATAGAAAACAGCGTTGTCTTGAATACTTGTTTTTCAGATTTGAGAGTTATATGATGTTGTTCCTGGGATTCAACACGAGGAACACTGTTCTTGGTAGAAATTAGTGGCTCAGACTTGAGGATAAAGGGCACCGTATTGAACATTGCAGGAGATATGAAACATAGACATGTACTCAACTGTGAGGATGATAGTAATAGACTTCAAGAGGATATAGAGAAGCAAACAGTATGGGCAGAAACATGTCGGTGAAATTCAATGTATCAGTGGGAAGAATGAGGATAGACCGTACAAGCTCAACGACGCTAACGGAGTGCACAGCCTGAGAGAACAAGGGGATGATCGTGCATAAATAAATAGAGGCATGCAATACAAAACAAGGGAGTTGTTCAAAACCAATACAAAACAATACTTTATTGGAGCATTGTGTCCAATCATACTTTTAGAAGGATTTGAAAAGAATACAGAAGAGATTTACTGGTGGTTTCTGTGTTTGAAGGGGTACAGTACATGGTTAGAATTGAGATGCTTGGGTTGGTCTCCATTGAGCAGAGAAAATTTGACAAAAGACAGAAGGAATTTAAATAAAGGAAGTGACAAGAAATTGCTTTCAGTGGCTATAGGATTGTTACAGTGAGGGCACAGATTTAAGGTGTTTGTCCAAAAGGTCAGAGGCGATATGAGGAAAATAGCTAACACTTTCATAGGTTAGAATTTGGGATGCACTAACTGATAGGATGGTGGAAACAAATTCAATAGCAACCTTTGAAGGAACTGGACAAATATTTGAAGGAAAACAAATTGCAGGTGTGTTGGGTGTGGAGAGAAATGGCGGGGGATGCAATTGAACTCCTCTTTGAAAGAAAGTACAGACTCGATGAACTGAAAAACCATTTAATTTTCTCACTCCATTTTGTAAAGGGATATAGATAAGTTGATGGGAGTGGCAGATAAGTGGCAACTGGAATTCAATGTCAGTAAATATGCAAATATACTCTTTGGTTGAGAAGATAATAATCATACTTGGATGATAAGGAAACTGAGTAACGTGGAAAGCCATAAAAGAAAATCCTTCGGGTTCACATTTACAAAATGTAATAAAACAGTAGTTTGAGGTGAAAGTCATAAAAAGACTAATGAAATATTGGGCTTTATGGTACATGATAATTTAAATATTAGTATATAGTGATGAATCTATAAAGAAATTCCGTAACACAGTAATTCTATTATTATGTTGAATTAAATGTTGCACATAATAAGAAGGATATCAAAGCATTAGGTAAAATATGATGGATTAACTAGAATGATGCTGATGGATACAAATATGAAAAAAAAGTTTTTGTAGAATGGATGCCATTGACAAGTACTGATTTCATAGTTGTGTTTGAAATTGTAAAGTGGGGCATAGATAATTTTTCGTAAAATAATGTGCCAAAACTTTGCCATTTAATTATTTTCTAGGTACGAGTTCTGTTTTCCAAAGGTCCTTTTATTGCCATTTTTGCCAGTGATCCACATATCATTATAAAGGCAATAAATCAAAATCTGAACAGTGTGTTACGAGACTCTAATATAAATGGACATGACTACATGAGGAATATAGTCCACCTGCCAGTTTATCTGAACAGTCGTGGGCTTAGTAGTACAAAAAAGGCCTTTGCAGCAGTGCCATCTAATGGAGATGTTGGAAACTCGGACTGTACAAGTAAGAAGATAATCAGTGACTGAAAATTTATAATGTATATTTCATGATCATTCTAGCTGTATTGCACATGTTCTGGGAGTATAAATACAGTTTAACAGTTTTTATTACTGTGCTACAGGTTGGCATGAAGATAATGATCGAAAACTTTCGCAACACAGCTTGGGAGAATTGACCAAGCTTGGCAGTAAAACAGCACTCAATAGAAGGGTAAGAAACTAGTTTAAAATTCAAGTTAATTATTTAGTTTTTCTTTGATCTGATGCTTGTAGGATGTTTTATTGTGTAAGATGATCAAATTACTTTCATAGTAATTGCAAAAAGTAATCTAGAAATTGGCTTTGACTAAGAGTTATGTCCTTTATGAAATAGAAAAGAGGACTTCCCAAAGGAGGAGTCATTGAAGTTGAAGCATTAACTCAGTTTTTCCTTCCCCCGATGCTTCCAGACTTGCTGAGTTTATGCAGAACTTTTTTTTTTAAATCTCTAAAAGAGAAATTGATTGTGAAATTAGGATTGATCATTTGCACATTACGGGACTATTAAATGTCTGAGGATCCTACAGAAATCTGTTTGATCTTTCCTTTTATTTCTTAGGATCAAAGTGAAAGTAAAGACTGTATGCTGTGCATTATGCCTATACTTAGTATTACGGCATGCAAGTTTTATAGGTTTTAGCAACCATATTAACTAAAAATAGCAGATCTTTCTGCTTGTGCAGAAATCTTCCTGATTGATTCAGCTCATATGAAATTGTGGAGAGATCAATTAAGATTCTTATGTAGGAATAGATTATCTTGGGCTACCGACAGCTTGTAGCTATCTTCCGAAAAATATCGAAGGTTCCTGCAATGCTGAACAGGGCACACTGAATGTTGAGATCCAAGAAGGGGAAGAGGAAAATATACTTTTCTGAATTTAAGAACCAATCATTATAAAAGGGTATGTTCAGAAGCCAATAATATGAGGAGGCAAGTGCTCTCAAGCAGCATTGATCAAGTAGCATTGACCCTTCAACTCCAGGGCAAACATCTCAGGGACACCCGCCCCAATCAACCCCACTACCCTGTGGCCAAATTTTTCAACTCCCCCTCCCACTTTGCCGAGGACATGCAGGTCCTGTGCCTCCTCCATTGCCACTCCCTCGGCACCGGACGCCTGGAGGAAGAACACCTTATCTTCCGCCTCGGGATCCTTCAACCCCAGGGCATCAATGTGGACTTCACCAGTTTCCTCATTTCCCCTCCCCCCACCTTACCCCATTTCCAACCAGCCAGCTCTGCACCGCCGTCATGACCTGTCCCACCTGTCAATCTTCCTTCCCACCTATCCGCTCCACCCTCTCTCAGACCTATCACCTTTACCCCACCTCCGTCCACCGATTGCACTCTCAGCTACCTTCTCCCCAGCCCTACCCACCTCCCATTTATCTCTCCACCCCTGAGGCTCCCAGCCTCATTCCTGATGATTTGCCCGAAACGTTGATTTTCCTGCTCCTCAGATGCTGCCTGACCTGCTCTGCTTTTCCGGCAACACACTCTTGGCATTGATTAGCAGTCCAAGCATATGCCAAATATACACATTTCAGGGATATTCTTTGGTCTTGTTTTAAATGCCTTATTAAAATTAAGTGATTAATTCTTACTAGTTGATTGTAGTTGTACTTGAGGCATATGCTATGAGTTTTTATGGAAATGTTCTGACAAAATCAGTGCCATATTAGAATTTTAATATTAAATGCTTAAACATTTAAAGTTGATTTCTGTGGAACTCATCAGTCAACCTTGGCTCAGAATAACATTGTCTGTTCTTGAATTAAGCTCCACTTGGAAGACAGCAAAATAACCATTTCAATGTAGCATAGAAAGAAAGATTCACTGTGAGAGATTCTGTATGAAGTATTGAGCAAGGTGACTTCTACAATCATAGTCATACAGCATGGGAACAGACCCTTCCATAAAACCAGTCCATGCCGACTATGGTTCCTGATGAGTGGCTTATGTCTGAAACATCAATTCTCCTGCTCCTCAGATGCTGCCTGACCTGCTGTGCTTTTCCAGTACCACTGTTTCAACTCTGATCTCCAGATCTGCATTCCTCACTTTCTCCGTGCTGACTATAATTCCAAACAAAACTAGTCCCACCTGCCTGGGCTTGGCCCATATCCCTCCAAGCCTTTCCTATTCATGAGCTTATTCAAATGTTTTTAAACGTGATAACTGTATCTGTGTCCACCACTTTTTCTGGTAGTTCATTTCGCGCACACCACTCTCTATTTGAAAAAGAAATTTGCCTCATGTCGTAGAGTCACAGAGATGTGCAGCATGGAAACAGACACTTTGGTCCAACTTGTCCGTGCCAACCAGAAATCCTAACCTAATCTAAGCCCATTTGTCAGCACTTGGCGCTTATCCCTCTAAACCCTTCCTATTCATATATCCATCCAGATGTCTTTTAAATATTGTAATTGTAACAGCCTCCATCACTTCCTCTAGCAGCTGATTCCATATACTTACCACCCTCTGCATGTAAAGGTTGCCCCTTTAAGTCCCTTTTAAATTTTCCCCTCTCACCCTAAGCCTATGCCCTCTAGTTCTGGACTGCCCCACTCCAGGGAAAAGACCTTGTCTGTTTACCCTATACATACCCCTCCTGATTTTATAAACCTCTATAAGGTCACCCCTCAGCCTCTGACACTCCAGGAAAAACAGCCCCAGTCTATTCAACCTCTCCCTATAGCTCAAATCCTCCAACCCTGGTAATGTCCTTGTAAATCTTTTCTGAACTCTTTCAAGTTTCACAGCATCCTTCCAATAGGATGGAGACCAGAATTGCACAGCATTCCAAAAGTGGCCTAGCCGTTTCTCTGTATAGCCTTTACATGACCTCCCAACTCAATGCTCTGACCAATAAAGGAAAGCATACCTAACTCCTCCTTCACTATGCTATCTATCTGCGACTCCACTTTCAAGGAACAATGAACCTGCACTCTAAGGTGGTTTTTTTTTGAGCAACACTCCCCAGGACCTTAGCATTCAATGTATAAGTCATGCTCTGCTTTGCCTTTCCAAAATGCAGCACCTCATATTTATCTAAATTAAACTCCAACTGCCACTTGTCATCCCAGTGGTCCATCTGATCAAGATCCACTTTTTAAATCTTTCTCCTCTCACTTTTAAAAAGATGTCCTCTAGTTTTGAGCTCCCACACCCTAAGGCAAGGATCATTGTCATTCACCTTATTTATGTCCCTCATGATTTTATAAACCTCTATAAGGTCATTCCTCAATTTCCTCAGCTTCAGTGGAAAAAAGGTCCTGGCATTTCCAGTCTATTTTTATACCTCAAACCCTCCATTCCCAACAACATCCTGGTAAATCTTGTTTGAATCCTCTCCAGTTTGATAATATCCTTCCTATAACAGGGCGACCAAAACTGCATACAGTACTCCAGAAGAGGCCTCAACAATGACCTGTACAACCTCAACATGTTGTTATGTGCCTTTTTGTGTAAATGTAGATAATCCCATTGCACTATTAAGAGATAAGCAGGGAAATTTGCTAGCATCCTGTCACTTATGCATACAAACTTGTCACTTATCTCCTTACTGTTTCTGGTGTCTTGTGCATAAATTGACTTCAAAATGTGTTTTGTACTTTAATAGTGCTTAAATTGCATAAGTGCTTGATTGCTTTTAAGTGCTTTGGAATGTTATGAGGATGTGGGTGTACTGTACCTTTTAACAGAGTTAAAAGCTAGTAAAACTACCTGACAGCATCAAGTGTTCTGAATAAGGTAACAATGTAGCACTTGATTGAAAGCTAGATTAGCTGGGTTGCCTGGAAACAACAAAGCAAATTCGAATTAGGCCAATCAGTTGAAATTTTACCCTGAAAAAATTCCAAACTCCAGTCGAGTTTGAATTTCGTATATTGACAATCTTAAAAGCCATTGACACAGTCCAATGCTTTGGGTGTATAAGACCAGTGAAAATTAAATAGTTGTGAAGAGAACTGCCAAGCCAATGACATCTGCAGACTGCCAGAGAATAGCTCTCTTAAAAGTACCATTATCAATCAGTAACCTGTGAAGCAGAAATCCCGAAGAAGAAAAGATGATTTGACATTTGGCTGGTTTTTGAAAAGTTGAACTTTTCAAGGAAATCTTAATCGGAGGTTTTGTCGGACTAGTATTATAGACGGGAAAGTAAAAGATATGTTAGAGGACGAAGTTGTAAATAGTTGGTTAATTATTCTCTGTTATACTTTAAGTAATAATGTTGTTACTTTTACTTCAATTAGTTCTTGGCCTCGAATTTTCACAGACTACTGCACGGGCTAAATCTTTTCTGTGTTGCTGGTTTAAATTAAGTAGGAGGGTTTACCCTGTGTCGTAACAGGAGAACCTTGAGATTGTGAAAAGCTACATTTAAATGCAATTCCTTTTTCTTACCCTCCTGCGTCCCTCTCATGTTGCTTTTTTCTTTTTTTGCACATTGATCATTTCGTGAATCAACAGGATACATATCGTCGTCGACAAATGCAGCGGCAAGTTACAAGGCAAATGTCTTTTGATCTGACCAAGCTTCTGGTTACTGAAGATTGGTTCAGTGATATTAGTCCTCAGACTATGAGGCGATTGCTCAACATTGTTTCGGTAACCGGTAAGCAACAACTTCTGATTCATATGTTTCATGTAAATATATTTTCAGTATCATATGAAGAGCTTGACTAAAAGATAGGAACCCAGGTAGGTTTGGATAGTCATTCCTCAGAGTGGAGACGAGTTGAAAGTGGTGGTCTCCAGAAATCTTGTACCTTGCTTTTTCTGATTCATATAAACTATCTGAAGATGGGTATTGAAGGCAAAACTCTCTCAATTTGTAGATGGTACCATGCTAAGGAGAATAGTGAATTGTGAGGCTGATGCTGAATAGTGACATTGATAAGTGGGACAAGTGGATAGGTACCTGGCAGATGAATTTCACGAGAAATGTGACAATGTATTTTGGTAGAAGAAACCTGAAGACACAATGCAGGCTCAATGATACAACTTTGAGGGAAGTACAGGGGCAAAAGGACCTCTGGGTTCACATGCATAATTCTCTGAAGGTTGCCAGGCAAGTTGACACAGTGGTTAAGAAGTCTTATACGATCCCTGGGTTTATGAATTGAGGCATAGAATTAAAAAAACACAAATAAGTGATGCTATACTCTACAAATCGTTGCTCAGATCATGTTTGGAGTCTTGTGTTCCGTTCTGGGCACCTTATCTAAGAAAGAATATTAAAGCCCTGGAGAGAGTGCAAAGGAGATTCACTAGAACGATACTAGGAATGAGAGATTTTAAATACAAGTAAAGAACTTGAACTTATTCTCCTTGGGTCAGAGAAGGTGACCTTACTGATGTGTTCAAACTTATGTACAGTTTTGACAGGAGAAAGAAGGATATTCTATTTCTGGTAGTTGTGACTAAATAAGGATCACAGTTTCAAGGTTGTCAGCAAGAGAGCTAGGAGTGAGATGAGAAACATCTTTACTCAGATTTTAGGTTTTGGAAAGTGCTGCCTAGGAGAGTGGTGGAGGCAGATTCCACAGGAAGCTCAAAAGAGAATTGGATATAGACTCAGATGTACAGCATGGAAACAGACCTTTTTGATCCAACTTATCCATGCTAACCAGACATCCTAAATTAATCTAGTCCCGTTTGCCAGCACTTGACCATTATCCCTCTGAGCTCTTCCTATTCACCTACTTATCCAGATGTCTGATATGTTGTAATAGTACCAGCCTCCACTACCATCTTTGGCAGCTCATCCCATACAAGCACCAACCTCTGCATGAGGAAGTTGCCCTTTTAATTCTTTCCCTTCTCATCTTAAACCTATGTCTTCTAGATTTTGAACTCACCTACCCTTGGAAAGAGACCTTGGCTATTGACCCTATCCATGCCCTTCATGTTTTGGAGACACCGTGTTGGACAGGGATGGTCAAAGTCTCACAACGCCAGCTTATATTCCAACAGGTTTATTTGAAAGCACTAGCATCTGAAGCGCTGCTTCATGCCCCTCATGATCTTATAAATTTCTATAAGGTCATCCCTTAGCCTCCGATACTCCTATGTATACTTGAAACTAAGGAATTTAGAGTGCTACAGAGATAGTTAAAGAATGGGACTAGCTGGTAGCTCTTTTGGGAGCCATTATGGACACAATGAGTCAAAAGGCCTCTGCTACTGTAAAATCCTATGATTCTACATCTGATACAGATGCATTAGATGGATAGTATTTTAAAATGTCTAAACATGTTAATATCCCTGCTCTCTTTGGCCCTTGAAAATTGACTTGTTTGCCTTCCACTATACTACAAGTCTTCCTTTTGTTCCACTATCTCTTGATCAAAGCCATTTCTATTTCTAATTTTTAGCTTGTTCTGATGCAATATCACAGACTCAAAAGGCTAACTCTGTCTACAGATGCCGTCATAACCTGTTAAGCATTTACTATATTTTCTGTTTTATCTCCAGTATCTGCAGCATTCTGTTTTTGATTGGTTTTTGATACATCTTTAATAGGTTCTTATTTTTCAGCTACTTCTAAATTAATGTTCTCTATCCATTGCAGTTATTATATCATTGCAGTCTAGTTGCCATTATTCTTCAGTTGCAAATGTGTCAGATGATGTCTGGCAGGTGAAGTAGTAGAATTTGATTTGTTCCAAATCCTTTGATAGGATTCCTGGTCTATGATCCAGATATTGTTTTCTGTGTAATATGACACTTTCTATGTTTTAATTGACTCGGTAACTCACAGTGCGTATGTTCTGTGCAGTGAACCTCACATGGCAACCAATTAAGGCGGATTTTGCTGTTTGCAAAGTGATTTAAATGCAGTAAACTCACTTTCTGGTTTAAATAATAGAATAGGTCAGAAGTATGACCAATGCCAGGTTAACAGATTGGAGGAAACAAAGCTGATTTTGAGGACTTGAGAACTTGGGGAAAATTAAATGGACAACTAGTAATGAAAAATAGCAATGGGAAACATCCAAAACTATGTTCAGTAGAGTTCAAGGAAAAATACTTTTGCTAAAAGGTAACAACAAGATAAGCACTCCTAAGACTTCCATCAATGAATAAAGACACGAGGAAACAACTGATGGTTAGAAAAGAGACAGATATGAAGTGCAAGGTCAGCAGAACAATGCGAGCATATAGTCAGCATAGTGTTATGGACCAGGCCAGAACCCGTCCAAACATATCAAGAAAGTGGCCCAGACTCTAACTTTGCTAGTTTAAGCAGTTGTAACGTGGATACTCCAGGAGTGATGCTGCTGGTCAAACCACTTAATTTTAAACAAAACAGAATTTATTTACAAGATTACCAAATGAAACACAACCAAAAGAGAAGAGAATACGGAATAACTTAACCTATCTGAAAACACAACAGATCATCCCAATTTATTGCTGTTCCCAATACTCTCAATAATCCCCATAAACCCCCCCGGCAACAAAAGTAAATTCAAACTTAGAGGAGAGATGTCAGAGAGAGTACCAACATGGACCTGCTTCTTTGGGTTCAGCAACTTCTACAACTGCCTGACTGCCTTCAGTAAATTGCCAGAAAACCCAAATCAAACCAAAGAAGAGCTGAGCTGGAAGGACTGGCCACTCCCATTTCATTGTACAACTGGCTTTTTTAAAATTTAAAAGCCTTTCGCTTGAGGCAGTATCTATTAGCTATAATCAAATTGGCCCTAAAACCCTTCAACTTAGACTTTTTGGGGTCTGTGTCTTTTACAACGTCTCTGGGGGGAAGAAAAAGCTAAGGACAAAATAACCTTGTTAAAGGAGCAGCATCACAATGGGTTTCAAAGAATATCTTGTTATTAAAATTTATAGTAACATTGAAAGTATGGGCTGATTTGGAAAGTTAGCATAGATTTATTAAGGGAGATGGGTGTCTTAACTAAGTTGAAGGTTTGTTTTGAAGAGGTATCAGGGTGTTGTAGAGAGCAAGTCTGTTGATATGGTGTAAATGAACTTTCTCAAGGTGTTTGATACAATGCTGCACACAGACCTGAGGAAAGCTATAGGTCGTGAACAGAAAGGGAAAATAGCAGTGTGGATATGAATTAACTGATGGATAGAAAACAGTGTAATGGTTAATAGGTGTTTTTTGGGTTAGAAGGAGGCTTGTAGAGAAGTTCTCCAGAAGTCCGTATTAGGACCCTTGCTTTTCCTGATTTATAATTTTGGTCTAGATCTTGGTGTACAGACAACCTTTTCAGAGTTTGAGGAGAATTGTAAACTTTGAGAAGTGCGGTATAGAACTTCATAACCACATAAAGTTTGGAGAGTAAGCAGGTGAAGTTCAATGGGGAGAAGTGAGGGGAAGATATTGGGTGTTATTCTAAAGGATTTACACGAATATAAAGGCCTTGGTGTGTATGTGCATAAGTTATTAGATGTGGCAACACAAGGTAGAACTGTTAAGAAAGTGTACGATATTCTAGGCTTCATGAATATAGTGATAGAGAACAAGAGTAGAGAAGTTATGATAAAATTGTATAAGATAATGTTTAGAACTCAGCTGGACTACTATGTGCAGGTTTGTGTGACACACTAGGATGGATGTGGATACATTGCAGTGCATTATTTTAGAGCTTTACACGAATGGTTCCTTGGAAAAGAAAAGACTGATATTTGAAAGAAGTTTTCAAAATCTTGCGTGGTCTTGCCAGAGTGGATGAGGAGAAACAGTTACTGCTTATGAAAGGATTGAGAACCAGATGGTACAGTATTAAGCATTTTGCAAAAGAAACAAATGAGATGCAAAAGCACTTTTGTACTGTGTAATTACAATCTGGAATTTACTGCCTGGAAGTGTGGAGGAGGCATGATAATTAAGGGACTTTGGATAATTACTTAAATGGGAATGATGTAGATGATTATGGGGACAAGCCAGGGAGATTGTTAAAGTGCCCAGGGAGCCAGTGCACAAACTGCGGAGGTGATCGCCTCTTGGTATTATCTTCAGAATATTAATCCAGGATCTCAACTCATATCCTGGGGACCCAGGTTCAAAATCCATGAATAATAGAATTTGAATTCAATAAATATCTGGAACTAAGAGTCTAATGATGACTATAAAATGAATTGTTGAAAAAATCAATCTGGTTTCACTGTTGTCCTTCAGGGAACAATATCTGCCATCCTGAGAAGGGTTGGTGGACCCAAAACATTAACTCTGATTTCTCTCCACCTACCTGCAGAGATTTTCCAGCAATTTCTGTTTTGTTTGATTTCCAGTATCTGCAGTTCTTTTGTTTTTTATCTGCTGTCCTTATCTGGTCTGTCTTACATGTGACTCCAGGCCCACAAAAGTGTGATTGACCAACAGCTGCTCTCCAGAATGGCTTAACAAGCCACTCAGTAGTTAAAATTGCTACAAGATCTTGACAAAAGAAATAAAACTGACTTGTCTGCCTGTGTTAACCTAGGCACTGGACAATGGCAGTAAAACGACTCTGTCAACCCTGCAAAAATCCCCCTTACAAACATATTGGTGCCAAAGTTGTGTCTCAGGCTAGTCAAGCAACAGTTTGACATAGTTATGCTCATGGAATCCTATTTTACAGACAATTCCCCAGACACCACTATTAGCAGCCCTGGATATGCCCTGTTCCACTGGCAAGACTGACCCCGCAGCGGCCCAGTGGTATACAGTTAAGAGAGAGTTGCTCTGGAGGTCCTCAACATTGACTTTTGACCTCATGTGGTTTCATGTTAAACATGGACAAGGAAGCCTCCTGCTGATTACCATGTACTTCCCTCCCTCAGCTGACAATCCTGTGCTCCTCCATGTTAAACGACATTTGGAGGAAGTACTGAGGGTGGCAAGGGTGTAGAATGTACCCTGGTTGGAGGATTTCAATAACTTGTACCAGGAATGGTTCAGCAGCAGTACTATGAACAGGCTGGTTGTATCCTAAAGGACTAGACTGGATCTGCGGCAGGTGGGGAGAGAACCAGCAAGAGGGAAAAATACACTTGGCTTCATCCTCACCAATCTGCCCACTGCAGATTTATCTGTCCTTGACAGTATTAATAAGAGTGAACCTGGCATTGTTCTTGTAAAGGTAGATAAAAACAATGACTGCAGACGCTGGAAACCAGATTCTGGATTAGTGGTGCTGGAAGAGCACAGCAGTTCAGGCTGCATCCGAGGAGCAGTAAAATCGACGTTTTGGGCAAAAGCCCTTCATCAGGAATAAAGGCAGAGAGCCTGAAGGGTGGAGAGATAAGCTAGAGGAGGGTGGGATGGGGAGAAAGTAGCATAGAGTACAATAGGTGAGTGGGGGAGAGGATGAAGGTGATAGGTCAAGGAGGAGGGTGGAGTGGATAGGTGGAAAAGAAGATAGGCAGGTAGGACAAGTCATGGGGACAGTACTGAGCTGGAAGTTTGGAACTAGGGTGAGGTGGAGGAAGGGGAAATGAGGGAACTGTTGAAGTCCACATTGATGCCCTGGGGTTGAAGTGTTCCGAGGTAGAGAGGTTAGGTGCCGGCGCATTGCTGCAAGCATGGAGCGGACAATCTTGAAGGAGAACCGTTGCTGGTGTTTTTGAATCTGTAGTCTGTACTGTTTGTCCTGTTCGGGTCCAAACTCTGCTGGTAGAGAGGTTAGGTGCCGGCGCATTGCTGCAAGCGTGGAGCGGAGGATCTTGTAGAGAGGTTAACTGACACCTCCCCAGACTAACTCTCCCCAGTCACCTGGTGTTCAGTTAACTCCCCAGACGTATATCCCTCAGTTCTTGTAAAGACAAACTCCCACCTTTGAATCGAGAATACTCTCCATCAGATTTACCAGAAGGTGATACCAGAAATGTGAGAGTCTATACTAGGGAACGGTTACAGACTGGGTCTTCTTTTCTCACTTGATAAAGAAGGTGGATGCGTGACAAAATAGATCTGCAAAATTACAAGTTTTAGTAAATTGTGTACAGAGAGAATTTTCTATTTATGGGGAATAACATTACCAGAGGTCAATAGAGTGTGGAAAGAGGCCATTCGACTCATTGAGTCTGCACCAACCCTCCAAAGAGCATCGCACCTGACCTCCCACACCCCTGGACACCACGGCACAATTCAGCGTGGCCAATCACCGAACCTGTACATCTTTAGACTGTGGGAAGAAACGAGAGAACTTGACTGGGTAGAAGATACTTGTTAAGAAATCCATTTGGGAATTCAGAAAAAATATTATCACCCAGAGTTGGTGAAAATGTGGGACTCGCTTCCACAAGGAATGGTTGAAGTGAACGATTTAAATACATTTTAAGTAGAAGCTAGGCAAGTATGTAAGGTGAAGAAAATAATGAGTTAGTGATAGATGTAAATGAGAAAAGATGGGAACAGCCTAGCTTGAAGTATAAATTTAACATCACTCAGTTCATTATATTCTCCCAAGCAGAATATTGCATTGTTATAGTTTTTGCTACTTCCAATTCTCAATAACTGTTACATGCCCAATGTTACATGAAAATTAATGTCAATGACAGTCACTCATCTTTTCACCATTGGTTTAACAGTAAAGCTGAATCAAGCCCAGTGATAAAGAATATTATGCCATGAAATGATGACAGACTGACAGTCCTTTTCTGCAAGAGTCACATGACATGTTAAAGGATGAAGGGTAAAAGAACTTAGGGATGCAAACTAATTTTTAAAGTCACAATGCTGTATTGATGGAAAGATGTGAATAATAGTGACAGCAAAGAACTGGCCCACAACAGGCACAGGTGCAAAGTTATGGCTGTCCAATAGTGCTGAAACAGCAGATAAGCTCAGCAGGATGTTAAGGCTGGGGAACCTAATTGTGCTAAAGTGATGAAGAATGACAAAACGTTTAATAAAGTAAACCAGAAAAAGTCCTAAAATTTAACTTTTAAACAAACTGACCTGAGTAAGTGGCAGGTGATTTGCGGAAGACTTGAGGTTGGCAAATGTGATGCCACTGTTTAAGAAGGGCGGTAAGGACAAGCCAGGGAACTATAGACCAGTGAGCCTGACCTCGGTAGTGGGCAAGTTGTTGGAGGGAATCCTGAGGGACAGGATGTACATGTATTTGGAAAGGCAAGAACTGATTAGGGATAGTCAGCATGGTTTTGTGCGTGGGAAATCATGTTTCACAAACTTGGTTGAGTTTTTTGAGGAAGTAACAAAGAGGATTGATGAGGGCAGAGGATTGATGAGGGCAGAGCAGTAGATGTGATCTATATGGACTTCAGTAAGGTGTTTGACAAGGTTCCCCATGGGAGACTGATAGCAAGTTTAGATCTCATGGAATACAGGGAGAACTAGCCATTTGGATGCAGAACTGGCTCAAAGGTAGAAGTCAGAGGGTGGTGGTGGGGGGTTGTTTTTCAGACTGGAGGCCTGTGACCAGTGGAATGCCACAAGGATCTGTGTTGGGTCCTCTACTTTTTTTCATTTACATAAATGATTTGGATGCGAGCATAAGAGGTACAGTTAGTAAGTTTGCAGATGACACCAAAATTGGAGGTGTAGTGGACAGCGAAGAGGGCTACTTCAGATTACAACAGATTCTTGACCAGATGGGCCAATGGGCTGAGAAGTGGCAGATGGAATTTAATTCCGATAAATGCGAGGTGCTGCATTTTGTGAAAGCAAATCTTAGCAGGACTTATATATTTAATGGTAAGGTCCTAGGGAGTGTTGCTGAACAAAGAGACCTTGGAGTGCAGGTTCATAGCTCCTTGAAAGTGGAGTTGCAGGTAGATAGGATAATGAAGAAGGTGTTTGGCATGCTTTTCTTTATTGGGAGTATTGAGTACAGGAGTCAGGAGGTAATGTTGCGGCTGTACAGGACATTGGTTAGGCCACTGTTGGAATATTGCGTGCAATTCTGGTCACCTTCCTATCGGAAAGATGTTGTGAAACTTGAAAGGGTTCAGAAAAGATTTACAAGGATGTTGCCAGGGTTGGAGGATTTGAGCTATCGGGAGAGGCTGAACAGGCTGGGGCTGTTTTCCCTGGAGCGTCAGAGGATGAGGGGTGACCTTATAGAGGTTTACAAAATTATGAGGGGCATGGATAGGATAAATAGGCAAATTCTTTTCCCTGGGGTCGGGGAGTCCAGAACGAGAGGGCATCGGTTTAGGGTGAGAGGGGAAAGATATAAAAGCAACCTAAGGGGCAACATTTTCATGCATAGGGTGGTACTTCTATGGAATGAGCTGCCTGAGGAAGTGGTGGAGGCTGGTACAATTGCAACATTTAAGAGGCATTTGGATTGGTATATGAGTAGGAAGGGTTTGGCGGGATATGGGCCGTGTGCTGGCAGGTGGGACTAGATTGGGTTGGGATATCTGGTCGGTATGGACAGGTTGGACCGATGGGTCTGTTTCCATGCTATACATCTCTATTATTCTGACTCTAAGTTCCTAAATTAGTTTGCAAACTTTGGGGCAGATGCCAACAGTATTTGTTCAATCCCCATACATTGAAGCCTGCTTCCTTGTCTTACCCTGTACTTAATGTGGAGTGATGCTCCTTGCGTTACATAGCCACTCTCTAACATAGAGAGTTGCCTGTGATATTTACTCAGTCCATGAGGGAAAAGAGAAAACAAAATGTATTAAATTAAAGTGATAGCAGGGATTTGAGACGTGCAAACAGGAAGGGCATGCAATCATAAGATATTTAGGAATTGTACATTATGGGACTATGCCCATACCTCTCTTTATATAAGAAAATCATCGTCAGCCCATTTTGGATTTCTATTCAAACATCATTATGATCATGGAGAAACATTTACTTTGAATATTTTTTTAAATGCAATTTTTATGCTTGGCTATTAGACTAAGAATTTATTACAAGGACATTATTATTGTTCCAAGCAGAAATTTGTAGTTACTCACAGTTAATTAAATATATTTACCATGCGCAAAATACATAATGGAAATAGTTTTGTGATTTTTATTCTTGCGCTGATGCTGTTCTGCAACATAATCGGGTGTCATCAACTAAATTGTGTAGTAAAGTCTCATGATTTTAAAACATTGTTGCCTCAAATAAACAATGGCAAGTATATTTGTCGAGTAATTGTTTAAAAGTTTAACTGACAAAGTACGGAGGCAATAGTCTACATACAATTTTAATTGTTGATTCCTTTTTAAAATTCTGAATGAAATGATGTAAATATGTGTATTTTGTGAAACATTGGTTCAAAAGTAAGTGGTCACCTGTTTCTGGAATTGTCACACAAGTTTATTTGGAATTGAATTTAAAATGTCATCTCTAGTTTGCTTCCGTCTTGGAAATAACTCTCATTATAAGTTGTATAAATTGGTGAGGCAGCACTTGGAGCATTGTGTACAGTTTTGGTCACCCTGTTATAGAAAGACATAGTTAAACTGGAAAGAGTGCAAAGAAGATTTACAAGAATGTTGTCAGGACTAGTAGTCCTGAGTTATTGGGAGAGGTTGGCCAGGATAGGATTTTATTCCTTGGAATATAGGAGAATCAGGAGTGACCTTACTGAGGTGTATAAAATTATGAGGGGCATAGATAAGATGAATGCATATAGTCTTTTTCCCAGGGATGGGGAATTGAAAGCTAGAGGGCATTAGTTTAAGGTGAGAGGGGAAAGCTTTAAGAAGGACATGGGGGGTAATTTCTACAGAGTGGTGTGTATATGGCTGCCAGCAAAAGTGGCTGAGGCAGGTACAGTTACAATATTTTAAAAACAATTGGATAGGTTCATGGATAAGAGGAGTTTAGAAGGGTGTGAACAAAATGCAGGCAGTTGGAACTAGTTGAGTGGGCACCATAGTCAGCGTGAACCAGCTTGGGCTGAAGGGTTTGTTTTCCACGATGTACTATTCTATGACTCTAATAAAGCCTTTCCGAGACTGAGTTAATTAAATTTCATTGCAGGACGTTTGCTGAGGGCTAACCAAATTTGTTTCAACTGGGATCGGCTTGCCTCTTGGATAAACCTCACAGAACAATGGCCGTACAGGACCTCTTGGCTGATTCTATATCTGGAAGAAACTGACAATGTTCCAGATCACCTCACTCTGAAAAATACCTATGAAAGGTACGTATTTAATATCCTTTGTGGTTAAGTTAAATTAATTCCCCATTTCAAAAATACTTGTCTTAGTGTACAGAGGAACCTTGATTATCCAAATATCAATTATCTGATTATCGGATTATCCGAAGGAGATCTCAAGGTCCCGATAGAAACATTACATCAAAGAGGTGTTTCCAACACTGATCGCGTCTTTTGTTTACAGTGATTAAAAGTGAACTTGGCTTAAAGAAATGCTGACTAGAACAGTCCTGGACTGATGGGAGCCCAGGCACTGTCTCCAAATGACTGACCTCCCGCCCTCTCTCTCTCCCAACACTTTCCCTGGAGTTCTACACAGGAGTGTACCCTAAACCTCCTTCCCCAGATAATCTCTCCAACATTGTCCTGTTCAGGCAAAGGTGGAACCTGTCAAAAGACTGCAGAAAAAGTGTGTGCGCGCACGTGCATGTGAGAGTGTGTGTGTGCGCACACTATTTGGAGACTCCCTGCCCCCCCCCCAAAAAAGTCAGCAGTTGGCAGTGGGGGTGAGTGGGGGGGGGGTGGGGGAGGAGGACTCACGCTCTGTGTGGTGCTGCCCCATCTCCTGAATGGGGAGCAGACTTAATAGAAAACTCCAAGCCCCAGAGGAGAGGCATTGAATCAATTAACTGAAATAGTGCCTACCCATCTCGTTTGGATAATCAACATTCCTCTATATTTAGTACTTTGTACTGTTGTCACAAATACGTCCTTTTTCAAAAACAGAAATTACTGGAGAAACTCCAGTATTTGTTTCATTTCAGATCTCCATCATTTTTTTGTTTTAAATCCTTTTTCAGCTTTAGTTCTGCACCAAGATTTTTGTTTTAATTTTATTCTACAAGACTATAGTGAATTTGAAATATTAATCTTTCACTTTTTAAGTCTCCTTTTTCTGCCTTTTTTTCCCCCTTGAACAGGGGAACCTCAATTGTCCGAATGGGATGGGTGGGCACTATTTCGTTCGGTTAATTGATTAAATGCCCTTCCTCTGGGGCTCAGAGTTTTTAAAGACTGCTTCATGTTCAGGAGACTCCAGCAGCCCACAGTGCGTGTGAGCCCCACCCCCAACCCAATGCAACACTGCCCCCCAGCATAAAGCGGGTGAACTCCACCCCTGCCTGCCCCTAGAGCCCCGCCCACCCGCTCTCACACACCCCCAACCCTGTCCAGTTCTCCACGTCCCAACTCCATCCAACACCCCAACCCCGATCAACCCTGTCCTCCACCCCCAAACCCCATTCCCCAACTCCAACCCCGTCCAAAACCACCCCCCTGCCTCCTCTCCAGAGCAGCCGGACTGTACACCAACAGCAAGACTGCTGCTGCAGCTGCCTTTGTGGGTTAAGTCTCCAAATAGAGCACGCGCACGCACATACACACGTTTTACTACAACTTTTTGACAGGTTCCACGTTTGCCCTGTACAGGACAGTGTTGGAGAGATTATCTGGGGAAGAGGTGGGGGGTTTAGGGTACACCCCTCTGTAGAACTCCAAGGAAAGTGTGGGGAGTGAGAGAGGGTAGGAGGTCAGTCATTTGGAGACGGTGCCTGTTTAATCACTATAAACAAAAGACGCGATCACTGTTGGAAACACGTCTTTGATGTTTCTGTCGGGACCTCGAGATCTGCTTCGGATAATCCGGTATTCAGATAATTGGTATTCGGATAATCTTTTAGGATTTAGGAATCACTATGTGGGTGAATTCACATTCCACTATAATGTAACCAAAGCGTCCATAGGTTCAAATAATGTCATTTTGGGTGGTTTTTTTTGTAATTGATTCTTGAATTCACATATAATTTCATTTTTGTAAACATTCATGCTCCTCCCACATGGATTAGATTAGATTAGATTCCCTACAGCGTGGAAACAGGCCCTTTGGCCCAACAAGTCCACACCAACCCTCGAAGAGTAACCCATCCAGACCCATTTCCCCTGACTAATGCTGCTAACACTATGGGCAATTTAGCATGGCCACTTCACCTGCACATCTTTGGACTGTGGGAGGAAACCAGAGCACCCGGAGGAAACCTACGCAGACATGGGGTGATTGTGTGGAGTTTGCACAATCACCCAAGGTTGGAATCGGACCTTGGACCCTGGTGCTGTGAGGCAGCAGTGCTAACCACTGAGCCACCGTGCTACCCGCTGACATTGAATAGAAATTGCTTCAGTCAAGTGAAATATGAATGCCATTAAATTCTTATTCCATTCACTTCCTGGTTTTCCAGTTCTATAAATGGAAATTTAAATCATCCTGTGCTCAGTCTACTCATTGTTAATAGAAAAACCTAACACAAGACATCAAACAAATCTTTGAACTGTAAGAGTTTTTTGCTAGAGATTTGGGGAATCGAAACGATTGATCAGTCATGATGTAATTAAATGGTGGAATAGGCACAAAGAGCTGATTGCCTGGTTGTATGTTCCTAATCTGTCCAATGTTGATCTTCTACTGATTTCCCAAGCATTTTTTTTCTTATTGTTCATGGTGTCCTTTTCCTATATTGCTCACTCATTTTGTTATTGTGTGCTTCAATTCAGTGCTCAAAAAGCTTAATTCTCCTAATGTTTTTGTGTCAAAGTTCAAACTTGTGGTTCTTCGCTGAACTGCTTCATATGATTGAGTACCTCAGTTGTCTTGGTGACCAGGTCTGGATACAGTATTGCAGATGACATCTAACTAGAGCACAACACAGTACCATCTTCCTTCTGATGGAGTGTTTTAATAATTTGAAGATTTTGGAGAAATTTGAGATTTTTGGAATTTTCTGTTTCCGAGAGCTGTGGTGGCGTAGTTGTAAAATATGTTCAACATTGCGATTTGTAGTTTTCTACATTTTAAAACCATGATGGAATACAGGAATAGTTCAGGGAAAAAAGTTGAAATATGCAGTTCAGTGACCTTATTTAATGGACAGAGCAGGTTCAAAGCACTGAATGGCCTACTCCTGCTATTTCTGATGTTCTTACGTACATAATTACTGGTGAAATGCTTGCTTACTGATGGAATAATTGTTATGAAAAGATTTTTTGCTTATTACATTATCTTTAATCAACATTTTTTCAGTATAGATCAGTTAAAATTAATGAATATCAGTAAAGTACTAAAAACCACAAAGAACTACACATCCCTCAAGCACTTGGTTACACTCCCAGTTGAAATGTAGCTTGCGGTTGGGGGCACAGCTGGTGAAATGCTTTAGTCTGCCTCATGTGACACATCAGCTAAGAATTCAAATCAAATTCTGTAGAACAACCCTTTTTAGATATTTGTTTATTCTTAATACTAAAACCATTTCTGTTTTTTAGTGAAGAATTGTATTAAAAATAGCTGTCATCAATACTCCAAACCAAAGGAGTAGCCATGGGCACCCTCATGGGCCCCAGCTATGCCTGCCTCTTCGTAGGATATATGGAACAGTCCATCTTCCACAGCTACACTGGCACCACCCCCCACCTTTTCCTCCACTACATCAATGACAGTATCGGCGCTGCCTCATGCTCCCACGAGGAGGTTGAACAGTTCATCTACTTTACTAACACCTTCCACCCCGACTTCAAATTTACCTGGACCGTCTCAGAGTCCTCCCTCCCCTTCCTATACCTCTCAGAATCAACACGGACATTTACTATAAACCGACCGACTCCCACAGCTACCTAGACTATACCTCCTCCCACCCTGCCCCCTGTAAAAACACCATCCCATATTCCCAATTCCTTCGTCTCCGCCGCATCTGCTCCCAGGAAGACCAGTTCCAATACCAAACAACCCAGATGGCCTCCTTCTTCAAAGACCGCAATTCCCCCCCAGACGTGGTCGACGATGCTCTCCACTGCATCTCCTTCACTTCCTGCTCCTCCGCCCTTGAGTCCCGCCCCTCCAGTTGTCACCATGACAGAACCCCACTGGTCCTCACCTACCACCCCACCAACCTCCATATACATTGTATAATCCGTCGTCATTTCCGCCAACTCCAAACGGACCCCACCACCAGGGCTATATTTCCCTCTCCTCCCCTATTAGCGTTCCGAAAAGACCACTCCCTCCGTGACTCCCTCGTCAGGTCCACACCCCCCAGCAACCCAACCTCCACTCCCGGCATCTTCCCCTGCAACCGCAAGAAATGCAAAACGTGCGCCCACACCTCCCCCCTTACTTCCCTCCAAAGCCCCAAGGGATCCTTCCATATCTGCCACAAATTCACCTGCACCTCCACACACATCATTTACTGCATCAGCTGCACCCGATGTGGCCTCCTGTATATTGGGGAGACAGGCCGCCTACTTGCGGAACGTTTCAGAGAACACATCTGGGACACCCGGACCAACCAACCCAACCGCCCCGTGGCTCAACACTTCAACTCCCCTTCCCACTCCACCAAGGACATGCAGGTCCTTGGCCTCCTCCATCGCCAGACCATAGCAACACAACGGCTGGAGGAAGAGCGCCTCACCTTCCGCCTAGGAACCCTCCAACCATAAGGGATGAACTCAGATTTCTCCAGTTTCCTCATTTCCCCTCCCCCCACCTTGTCTGAGTCCCAACCCTCGAACTCAGCACCACCTTTCTAACCTGCAATCTTCTTCCTGACCTCTCCGCCCCACCCCCACGCCTATCACCCTCCCCTTATCACCCTTACCTTCACCTCCTTCCACCTATCGCATTTCCAACGCCCCTCCCCCAAGTCCCTCCTCCCTACCTTTTTATCTTAGCCTGCTTGGCACACTTTTCACATTCCTGAAAGAAGGGCTCACGCCCGAAACGTCGATTCTCCTGCTCCTTGGATGCTGCCTGACCTGCTGTGCTTTTCCCGCAACACATTTTCAGCTCTGATCTCCAGCATCTGCAGTCCTCACTTTCTCCTAGTTATCAATACTTTGTCCACTAACAGTACATTTTCTTCTGACCAATGAATTAAAAATGAAATCTAGACAAATTGAGAGAGAAAACCCATTTAGATTATAGTGTACATTAATTTTGTTTCGGTTTTTGAATTTCTAAGTGTCTGCCAAAGTCTTTATCTAACTTGCTATATTAGGGTTGATTGATCACTTGGTATGTCTTTAAAGAATTTGAATAATTTTGTCAGTTAAGTAAAATGAGTTGTTACCATTGCATTTCTGTATGGTTTATTCTGGTTTCAAAACTGGGAATTAATCTATTTAGAACTTGTTCTCGATGACAATATTGCAACATTATCATTTCTCTTAGCAGTTGCATTTTAAATAAAAAAATTTGCTTAATTTTTTAAATTTTGTATTTTTTTAATCTGCTCCTTTACAGATTGAGATGATACAAGTGGCATGCTTGTTAAAGGATCTTTTACAACAGGGTAACATTTCTGACAGTCTAGAAATATGATTTTTTAAAAATTGTTCAATAATATTTTTATGATTTTCTTCAGAATTTCCAAAAACATACCAACTACCAAAGATGTGGAGCCACTTCTAGAAATTGACAGTGACATTCGGAGCTTTGAAATTTTCCTATCTTCAAGAATGCCAATTCTTTCAGCACGTGATGTAAAAGTATTTCTACCATGCACCGTGAATTTGGATCCTAAACTGCGTGAGATCATTGCAGGTGAGTACTTTTCAATTGGTAAAGTTATATAGGCCAGGCTCATCAGCCAGAATCTTTGAGAGGCACCTGTAACTTTCCTATAGTTAATTTTTTTTCTTTATCTGTCATTTTCCTAGCCTGAATTATATTTTAATAATAAAGAACAAGAGATATGATTAGTTTCAACTGACTTTAATTCCATTCTTAACTGGTTAATGTATATATTCTGACTTAATCTTAATATTTAATGATAGTGAGCTCCATTAATTGTCTTCCTGTATAAAAAAGTTGGCATCATAACCTTTGGCTTTGTAATCAAGCTGTGTACGAAATATATAGCATACAAACAGGGTGCTGGAATATGCCTTGAGCTTGGTTTGCATTTGGATCTGATTATAACACCAGATCCACAGTCCTGCACACCTGATAACATTTCATTTCTTTGCTCACTAATAATCAAACCACCTGTGCCTTATAAATATTCAAAGTTCTGCTTCTATCACCTGTTCACACAATCAAATGGAGTAAGGCAAAGCCTGAGTGCGCATAGATTTCTAAGAATTTGGTGCAGTGTGTAAATTTAGTTTGGAGGAAAAGAGGTGTTTTTCTGCTTTTTATTTTGGTTTGTAATTTTAAAGGTCTTTGTAAGAGGATAAACTAAAGCCCAGGGATTGGGGTCCCAACACAAAATAGTGATATCACAGGTGGCATGGTGGCTCAGTGGTTAGCACTGTTGCCTCAGCACAAGGGACCCAGGTTGGGTGACTGTTTAAGTGGAGTTTGCACATTTTACTCAAGTCTGCATAGACTTCCTTCAGGCGTTCTTTTGCCTTACACAGCCCAATGCTATACAGGTTATGTGTGGCCATGTTAAATTGCCTCATAGTGTCCAGGGTTGTGCAGGCTAGGTGAGTTAGCTATGGTAAATGTGGAACTACAAGAATTGGGTGGGGAAGGTGGCATGCTATTTGGAGGGCTGGTGCTTTCTGAGTTGGTTAAATGGCCTTAAACTCTACTGTAGGGATTCTGTAGTTCCATCAAAACCATAAGTTCATTGGTTAGTAATACCTGTTGATTTGACAATATTATAATTTGCTTTCAGATTAAAGGTTAAACAGAAATCTTTTACAGATTAAAACTAAAAGGCAAGTAGGAAATTTTTAACACAAAAGTTAAGAACTAAGTGAACAAAGTATAGATACAGAGCTAGGCAATGGATGTGCATGGAGTGTGAGTTGGTGGGCCCCACTGTGGTTCAGAGTGACCAAACTGTAGCAGGTATTGGTTGTTGAGGAACTCTGGCTCCCTGCAACACAACAGGGAGGGGAAAAGTTACCTTAATACTGTGTTTCATGAAGCTGTCGGATCTCTTATATTAACTATCTCAAGCTGTCAGTGGTCAGGGACGGAAGGAATGACTACAAGCACGGCAGGGAGAGAGAGATCCAGGAGGTAGTGCTGCAGAAACCTCGACAGCAGGTTTGAGATTCTTGCTCCCTGTGTGGACGAGAGTGGGATGTTGTATGGAGATGTACAAATTGACCGTAGTACTATGTAACAGGGAGTCATTCAAGAGAGGGCAATGAATAGAGAATTGGCTAATGAGCAGGAAACAGCAAGTGGAAATAAGGGGTTCTTTTTCAGGTTGTTGACCTGGGACCGGGTTTCACTGGAATCACTGCTGTGATTGCAATTATTTACGATATATTGATGAATTCGAAGAAGGAAGCAAAGATACTACAGCCACATGTGCAGATGACACAAATATGGCTGGAAAGGCAAGGTACAAGGGAGCTACAGACAGACAGTTTACAGAGAGATATTGTTAGGTTAAGTCAGTGGATAAAAAGTTGGCAAATGGAGTTTTATGCATGAGAAAGTGAAGTTGTTTGTCTTGGAAGGGAGAACAAAATTATTTAAATGGAGAAAAACTGCAAGAAACGGCATAGGGACTTGAAGCTACTTGGTACATGAAGCACAGAAAGCTAACACAGATGCAGGGAGTAATCAGAAAGGTAAGAATGTTGGCCCTTCAAGGGATTTGGAGTATAAGAGAAAGGAAGTCTTACTGTAATTTTCCAAAGTGCTGGTAAAGCCACAGCCGGAGTACTGTGAATAGTTTTGGTCCCCTTGATTTAATGAAATCAAGGAAAAGTATTTCATTAGATTCAGTAGGATGATCCTCGGTATGGAGAGTTATCTTATGGGCACTGTACTCATTGAAGTTTAGAAGAATGTGACTTGATCTTATTGAAACAGGATTCTTAAGGAGCTTGATAGGGTAAATGCTGAGAGGATGTCTCCCCTCATGAAGAGTCTAGGACCAGAGGGCGTAGTTTCAGAATAAAGGGGCATCAATTTTAGACTGAGATGAGGAGGAATTGCTTCTCTGAGGGTTGAGAGTCTTTGGAAGTCCTTTCCACTAAGAGCTATGGGTCAGAATCCTTGTGTATATTTAAGGCTGAGATAGATTCTTTAACAGGGCATTAAAGGGAAAATGCAGTAAAGTGGAAATTAGGTAGATTGGATCAGCTATGATTCTATTTAATGGCAGCAGGCTCAAGGGGCCAAACAATATACTCCTGTTTCTATTCCTTATGGACTACTTGTCTGTTCTGGGAGAGTCTCATCCTCTGTGAGAAAATAAATTTACCCCATCTCCGTTTTAAATGAGTGATCCCTATTCTAATCCTCTTTTAAGAAGCAGCTTTCTGACTCGTCAAGATGGCAGCGATTCTGTAGGACTGCTGTGGACAGCTCTGCCCAACAGCCAAGGCATACTGGTGTTTTTGCCATCCCTGGCCAACTTATGTGGTGGAATGATTAGTTTAAAACCTTACACAACACATATTTGTTAATATTTGGGAGTGGGAAGGATGTCAAAGGAACAAGGAGTGAGCAAACAGCAGCAGGGAGGACACTCCCTTGCAGCATCTACCACACCAGAGACTGCAGCAGCAGCAACAGCCTCTCCTGAACCCCCGGGGACCTGACAGACTCAAAGGAATTGGCTGCGGCGATGGAGAGACTTACCTTGGAAGTTGCGGCTGCGATTGAGGAGATCCATGGGGAGATTCGTGCCCAGGTCCAACCTATCGCATCCATGCTGCAGAAGCATGAGCAGGAGATCCAGGGCCTCGGGGAGAGACTGGAGGAGATGGGTGGTTGAACTAAGGCCTCGGAAGCTGCGGTGGAGTCCTCATCCAGTCGGATCCAGATGCTGGAGCGAAAGGTGCGGCCCTTGCGAGATCGTATCGACGACCTCGAAAATCGAGGTCGGAGGATAAATCTCCGAATTGTCGGGCTCCCTGAAGGTGAGGAAGGTGAGCAGCCAGTCAGCTTCTTTGAAAGCTGGCTGCCGAAGTTTTTGGGCCTTCACATACGAGTCCAGCAGGCTGCAGATTGAAAGGGCTTAACTGGTTACAATGCACAGGTTAGGGTCGGTACAGCGCCGCCGCTCGGTCCTAGTGCATTTCCACTCATATAAAGACAAGCAAAAAGTCATAGAAGCTTCTAAATCCCTGGGGAAAGATCCACAGGCACTTCTGTACAGGGGATCAAAAATCATATTTTTCCAGGATTTCGCTGCAGCTGTAATTCGAAAGAGGAAGTCCTTCGATGAAGTTAAAAAGAGGCTGAGGAACCTGGGCATCCAGTACTCCATGAGTTACCCCGCAGAGCTCCGTTTCAGCCACGAGGACTCAGTTTATACATTTGACTCAGCGTATAAAGCTAAACACTCTGTAGACGCTTTAAAATAGACGGATTGGCCTGAAGAATATGGTTAATGTTTGTGCACTTTTCTATCTTTCCCCATGTTTTCCTTTTTTTATTCCTTTCTTTCTCCCTAGTAATTTCCTTTTTGGAAAGAGGGGAAAAGACCATGGAATAAGTTGTTCCTTTTTTTTAATAACTGGATTTTTTGATGGGAAATTTTGTGGATGTTCTTTGTTGTCTCTCCCCCTTTTCTTTGTTTGTTCTGTTTCTCTTTTAGTCACAAGTAGAGGTGACACAAAACCAGGGATGGGGGATGGGTTGAGTGCTCCTCCTGACTTTGTATTTTTTTCTGTTGATTTAAGGATCATCTTGTTTTTTTTCTGGCCTAAGGCTGGGGCACAGTCCAGGTTTGAAGGAGCTGTGAAGGAGGGGATGGGTAGGGTGAGTGTCCCCTATGGGCAGGGGGAAGAGTCTTCCATTCAATATTTTATAGTTGGTTTTCTTTGTAGTTTTTGGTAGTAATAGTTGTTTATAGTTATGATAATCGTTTTTGTATATATAGTTCTTCAACTCTGAGTCTTTATTTTCTTATGCTCGGTGTTTTGTAAGCAGGGTTCTCCCTCCGAGGGGTTCAAGGGTGTCTGAAAGGGGATATGGCTAAGTGTCTTATTAAATGATGCCCCTGGAATATTAAGGGAAGTTATTCGCCCGTTAAAAGGAAAAGAAGTACTTTCTAGCCTTAAGAGGGAAAGGGTTCATATTGTTTTGTTGCAGGAAACCCATCTCGATGGTGGGGAACACCTAAAATTACAACAGGGGGCTTATAACCGGGTATTCTTTTCATCCTTTACTACTAAAAGTAGGGGAGTGGCGGTACTTATCCAGAAAAATCTTCCATTCACATTATTAGAGCAGGTGAAAGATGTGCTGGGACGGTTTGGATTACATGGGGAGAAATATGGCATTTTAAATGTTGACTGTCCTCCAGCGCATCCCCTCAAATGTTTGATTAGTGCCTTCTCTAAATTGATTGCTTTTGAAACACGGCACATTATTATAGGGGGGGGATTTTAATTGTCTTTTGGATCCGACAGTGGACAGGATGCCTTGTGGGCCCCCAACTATTTCTTCACAGGCCAAGCAGGTGGTTGACTTATGTGAGAAGTTGGAGCTGGTGGATATTTGGAGATGTCTTCACCCTACCGGCAGCGACTTCACCTTTTTTTCAAACCCACGTAAATGTCACACGAGGATTGACCTCTTTCTGGCTCCCTCAGCCCTTCTGGATTCGATTATGCGTTGTAAAATTGGGAATATAGCTATAACTCTAGGTTAAGGCCAAGAGTGAGGGGCTAGGTTTGCGGCACTGGCGTTTGGACCCTTTTCTCCTTAAGGATTCCAAATTTGTGGAATCCTTTTTGAAAGAGTTCAGGAATTCTTGACCATCAACTCAGACATGGCCAGTAGTCCGTCTATGTTATGGGAAACTGCTAAAGGCTTTTTTAGGGGATTAGCTATTTCCTATTTGGCTAGCTGGAAACGACAGAAGGAGGAACAGCAGCGTCTACTTGAGATGCTATTGAAAGCCACTGAAGCAGCATGTTTTGTGCGGCATTCGGTGACTAAGCTACAGCGGATCATGGCCCTCCGGGCTGCCTTGAATTCAATACTGACACAAAATGCAAAGAAAGAACTTGCCTTTGCTAGACAAAGGCTGTTTGAATATGGGGATAGGTCAGGGAAGTATTTAGCGTACCTGACTAGGAAAAAGCGTGCTCCCCAATCCATTACTGCAATCTGAGACAGCGCCGGGGTCCTTACACATGATGCTAAAAAGATTAATGAGGCTTTTCGGAGCTTTTACTCCAAATTGTATCAGTCTGAAGGTTGCGAGGACAGGAGGGCTAAAATGGATACTTTTTTTTTAAGAACCTGGACCTCCCAGGGGTAACCTTGGAACAGGCCTCTCTCCTTAATGTCCCTTTGACAGTTCAGGAAATACAGGAGGCAGCTAGGCAACTTCAGAGTGGGAAAGCGCCTGACCCTGATTAGTCTCCCAGGTGAGTTTTATAAAGTGGTTATAGGGATTCTGTCAGGACCGATGTTGGAGATGAACAGTCACTCCTATATGCATGAATGCTTACCACCATCTTTGAGAGAAGCTAATATTTTCTTAATTCTTAAGAAGGGGAAGGTTCCTGAGGATTGTATCTCATAGAGGCCCATCTCTCTATTAAATTCAGATTTCAAGATTCTGTCCAAGATCCTGACGCTGAGATTGGAAAGGGTATTGCCCCATATTATTAAAGAGGACCAGACAGCTTTAAGAGGGGCCGTAGGTCCCTAATAATATTAGAAGGTTGCTGAATATGGTCCAAGTTTGTCAGCAATGATCGATTCAGGGGTTGGTGATTTCCTTAGATGCAGAGAAAGCATTTGACCGGGTGGAATGGCCGTATCTTTTTTATGTCTGAGAACAGCTTTGCTAAGTGGGTGGAGGTTTTATATCGCCACCCTCTGGCCGTGGTCATCACCAACAGGGTGATGTCAGGGAATTTTACAATTGGTAGGGGTAGTTGGCAAGGCTGCCCCCTCTCACCGTTGTTGTTTACATGGGTGATAGAGCCGCTGGCAGAGGCCATTCATCAGAACATCCACATAACCGCTCCGGAAGTGGGATCGAGGGCACACAAGATTACGTTGTATGCGGATGACGTCCTTCTGTTTTTAGCAAAACCAATGACCTCTGTACCCCACTTGATACAATGTATCAATTCATTTGGGGCTATTTCAGGATAAAAGATTAACTTTGCAAAATTGGAGGCTATGCCTTTAGGGAACCTTAAGGATGTGCCAGAAGTTGAAGGTGGCCTAAAGTTCCCTTTTAAGTGGTCACAGGCAGGGTTCTGATACCTAATTATTAATAATAATTATTAACCAGTTGTTCATGGATAGGATGAGGACCATTATGGACCACTGCCAGAACACCATTGCCATTAGTATAGTCAAGGCATGGAGGGCGATGCGTCAGAGTGAGGGTTGTTTATCCAAGACTTTGCCACTTACACCTATAGTTGGTATGCTGGGGTTCCGACCAGGGATGATGGACTCAGAGTTCAAACTATGGGCAGCGAGAGGAGTTTCTAGTTTGGGAGACATGTTTGAGGGGGAGGTTATGATGTCTTTTGAGCAACTGAGCTGCAAATATGGGTTGGCCACCTTTTCCATTTTTTTCAGGTTATGGATTTCATTCAGAAGAAGACTATGCTTCTCACCTAAGCCCTATAAGCCTGATAAAGAGAGGTTGTTGCTACGTTCCACAAGCACCCTTTCAGTTAGTGCCCTCTATCGCCTGCTGGGTGGCAGGGCCTGGCAGGATATTAACCGGTTATGTGAGGTCTGGGAGCAAGAGCTAGGAGTGGAGATCTCTTCTGAAACATGGGAGAACATATGGGAGAATACTCGAAAGATCTCAATGTGTAATAGGACATGCGCTACGCAGTTAAAAGTTCTGCACAGGGCTCATCTGGCACCAGACAGTCTGGCGAAGTTTAAAAAAGGGGCATCTTCAGTGTGCCCCAAATGTAAAATAAGTGTTGGTACTCCTACACATTGCTCTGGACATGCCACAGTCTCCATGTTTATTGGAGCGCTGTGGCGGGAGAGATAGGGAGGGTATTGAGGACTGATGTCAAAGTATACCCGATATCTCTCCTCTTAGGTCTACCAAATTTACCATCTTTAGACGGGCATGGGAAGAAACTATTTAATATTCTTGCATACTGTGTACGGAAGAATATTCTGATGAATTGGGTGTCTAAGAACCCACCAGGCTTGCTGGGATGGCAGAAATTAATTATGGAGCGCATTCCCTTGGATCATTTTTACAAACATGGTGCACCACACAACAAACCATTTTTATAAGACTCCTTTGTTTGGGAGTTTTGCGCCGAGCATACCTGTTCGGTATTTTGTGGGTTTTTTTGTTTGTTTTTTTTTTGGTGTTGTTGCTTTGCAATGTTAGGGTTTGTTTTGTATTATAGGGTAGGTTAGTAGTAAGTAGACAGTAGTTGTATTGTAATTTTTTTTCTTTTTATTATGCTGATATTTGTTATTGTAAAGTTAAAAAAAACTTGCCAATAATTATATTTACAAAAAAAAGCTTTCTTGTCACATCTTATATGTCAAGACCCCTCAGGATCTTTTGTGTTTCAATCAAATAACCTCTTTCTCTACTAAATGCTAACATATACAAGTCTGTCCAACCTTGCTGCTTCATACTATTTGCCAATTCAGGTATTAACCTCCTCTGAAATACTTCCCACAAATTTACATCCTTCCTCAAATATGGTTATGAACATTACATACAGGGCTCCAGGTATATTCCTGATTGATGCTTTGTATAACTGAAGAAATATCTTTCCAGTTCTGTAAACAATAGGTTGGAATTAGGTTGTTTTAAGCCTTAGATAATATGGTCTGTACATTTGACCTGGATTTTCCACATTTCAACTTTAAACTGAAATTTGGATTAACAATTTAAGCCAATACATCACCACTATTCATGACTTCAACAGCAGACTTTATTTTAATTTGATATTGTTTCTAACAAAGGATGATAATGTTCAATTGTCATTGCAGTATCCATGCAGTAAAGTCTCCAATCTATATTACATCATTATTTTTGTGTTTAGCTATATTCCATTTCTGAATAGGTATGGGCTTATCAGAAAAATGAAGGACCAGCTTGATTTGCTATGTGCTGCTCTAATCATTCAGACTTTTAATATCCTTTAAATTGTACCAAATGCATTTTTTATTACTATAGAAAACTTCAAACTGAATATTGACATCCAGAAACTGGGCAAATTATTTTCTATTTTTTTACAATTTTTTTATTTGTTGAAAGAAACAAAATTGTGGGTGTTGCACACTCATTATGATTGTCTTGAATTTTCTCCAGACACTATGTGGATTCACTGAATTGCTAGACTTTAATCAATAAACGACACAGACTCTCCATTTCATTGCAGAGGGAATGCTGCACTTCTGGAATTACTGGCTATTGGATAAGTTGGTAAATTGAACCTGGTTTTCTTCCTTAAGTTGACATAACCAATCTCATGGCATCATGTGGAAGAATATCAGGTTCATTACCTTCAGTCTCCTGGTCAATATTTATCTTTCTAAAAAGGACTGCTTGAAAAAGAAATTGAATGTTTTGTCATTATCACGTTGCTGTTTGTGGGGTCTTTGTCAGCATGAATCGGCTACGTTTTGTTTCCTACAACATTGTTCCTATGCTTCTGTTTCACTGACCAGAATCATGAAGGGCATTATATAAATGCAAGTCTTGTTTGTTTTCTGTCTGCTGGAAACAGAATGACGTTGGGCACAATTAATCACCTGTTCCAGGTAGCACGAGAGGTAATTTCCATATATAAGAAACGTGGTTTAAAGTTTTTAATAGATATCTAATGTACAGACCATTTGTACTAGCTCACAAAGCCAATGGGTTTGTTTTGCCTTGCTAAAAATGTGTTTGTGAGCATTAGCTGTGTTAAATAAAACCTGTCTTTGTTCTATGCCTGCAGATATCCGAGCAGCTAGGGAGCAGATGTCCAGTGTAAATATCACGGGGATTCCTTATCCTGCGTTACCCTTTCAGGAAGCTCCACCTCGGGCTGTATCTGTGTTCAGCCAGGCACCGTCTGTCTGCTCCTCCTCAGCTTCTTTCAATGGTAATGTAGTGTCACCACAACATCCCAGCAGCTATTACAGTGGTATGGTTGGGCAACAGCATCCATTTTATAATCGGGTAAGTAAACTAAAATCTATTATCATGTAGTTGCAAAATGACTGTGGACTTGTTAAAGAAAAGTATTGAGTTGACCCTTCAACATTCCCATATAGCCATACCCTCTCATTAATTTATAACCATGTATCACTTTGTTTTACATTGTTTATTTTAAGTTTAATTCATCATTAATTAGGATTTGAGAAGTAAACATTCTACACGTATGAAAATGAGATGTCATTTGTCACAACCAACTGTGTCCACTATGTGGTCAGTGAGCTGTAGATTAATCTAGCTTGTGCAGGCACCTTTTTTAATTTGTAATTCAAATTAAAGTAGACCAGCAGTCAAGCTTTGATTTAAAGTTTAGCTTGTTGTCAGTTATTACCGGGAGTTACTTTGTGGTAAATTATCAATGAAAATTTACAGATTCCAGGAAAACCAAAAGACAGGTTGTCAGAAGGAAATACTCACTAATTTTCTGTGGGATACTGTTGGAGTCCATTGTTCAAATTCCATATTTCTTCAGCCAAGGCTTAACACTTGAAGTCAGATCCAGCAGCTGAGATTGCCTTTGTAATTGAATAGGTAATAGTTTGTGTACAGAGCATTTACTCCAAGCTGCATATTATAGGAGAGAAAGGGAAGGTTCCTGGTTTCTTGCAGATGTAGCACTTTGGCTGTCCATTAGTGGTTTCACTCTTGGTTGCTCGCATGCGTTGTCTTTCTCAGAGAGTTGTTTCTTCTGTGATGGTTTCAGATAGAATCTCTCTTTGCCTGGGCAGCTTGCCGTTGAAATCACTTTGAGCTACTTTTTGTATCCCATGTCTGAGAATGTGTCTCTAACTCATACAGAACTGGCTGTGATATAGGTCAGGTGACTTATAGCAGCCATGTCTCTAGCGTCTTGGCGAGTTACTTGCTATATATAGGTTTTAAAACTTGCTATATATAAGTTTTTCCCTAAGAGGTACTGGGCAATAACTGCACAATCATGATGCATTCCATATGTTACATGTGTTTTTTTTTGTGTGACTTCATTCGATTTTTCATAAATTGTTTTCTTTTCACCTGTTCCCTTCCCATAGCCATATTTTGCCCCTCCTATTTGTTACGTGCCAAGGCAATACTTTGGTAGTTTGCAGCATCCCAACTCACGTTCATCAACTAAAACCAGTTTGTCAAGAGAACAGAACAGTAATCTAGTAAGTATTGCAAATGGAATCAAGTAAAAGGAATAAAGGAATATAGTGGTGCGGAAATGTAGAATGAATTTTTTTTTCTAAAATTCTGAATTGTGTCTGTGAAACTTTGCTTCTGTTAGGCTTATGCACATTACAAAATGCTAGTTCAATACCAAATATTAAAGAAGCACTAATTTTTCTCTGTTTTTGCCAAAATAGCACGTTTGCAACGCAGTCACGCTTTGCTTTCATGGTAGTTCCTCTCCCCCATTTTAGTTTTGCAAAAAATATTTTTTTAATGAATCTTAATGCAATTTTCTAGTTTCAGGTTTTGCAAACGTTTTGTATTTTCATTTCGAACTGTTTATCCTTGGATATGAGAGATTAAACCAGCACTAGCTGTTCGTTTAAACTTGAGTACTCACTTAGAGTACCTAAATTGCAATTCTTCCTATATTTAATCATGAGTTAATTACTTAACTTGACGTTTGGGATTTTGTGTGCCCAAACGATTGTGAAATTGTAAAGTAAACAAGTTATTTTGAAGTATTTATGATTCTAGCAGTTAACCATAGTTATTATTTTGTATGAAAGAACAGTAACATAATTTGCTGTCAAATTTGTAAAGTAAATACGAGTTTAGTAAGATGTTGCTAACCATTCATTTTCAATAGTGAAGAATAAAAATTGCTTCTAACTTATGAAGATATCAATAAAACTAAGTCTGGCTTTATGACTTGTCGCATTTACATCTTTGACTTGTCATTTCCTCTATTTGTGGTGATATCTAAGCATTCTGTACATTCAAAATATCTAATAGTTCGAGAATGATTTAATTTAATTTAATTTAATTAAATAAATACTTTTTTATTTAAACAATTGCAAAACATAAAACTAAGTCACCATTTTGCACGTTGTGTTCACAAGAGAGGTGTACATTATTTTCTTTGATTTTTTTTGTAACGTTACCAAAATTTTGACTTTGTTCTTGTCAGGAGGTGATCGAGGAGGCTGCTGATGAGGGGCTTCCTTCCCCCACAGACACCTCACTGGTAATGAGTAGTCATGTGGTGTGGAGTTGTAGCATCTCATTGCTTCTTCCACTGTGATATCTATCCAATTAGGCTTTTTGAAACTATTTTCATTTTCTTCTTCCCTGTCTGTCTCTGGTGTGATTTATGTGGTTGTGATGTTGACCATAATGTTATCATTCAAAGCCTTTTGCCATCTGAATCAGTCTATTCATTACGTCAGGTTAGTTCACAGAACTAGACGTTATCAAAACCAGATCATGGAAAAATATCCTTGCAACCTAATACTACTTCATAGGTAAATTGTGATCAACACCCTAGTGGTTGCCGTTGACTAAAAACTGAACTAGACAAGCCATGTTAATGCAGCTAAAAGAACTGGTAGAAGCTAGATATCCTGCAGCGAGTAACTCACCTCCTGACTCCATTAAGCCTGTCCATCTATAAAGCACAAGTCAGAAATAAAATGGAATACTCCCATTTAACTGGATGAGTACAAATTTAACAATACTTAAGAAACTTGACACCATCCAGGTCAAAGCCAACTTGATTGGCACCATATGCACAAATATTCATTTTCGCTACTACAAATTCAAATTATCAAAATTGTATACTATCTTTAAGATGCAAATCCTTCAAATATTTCCAAAAACATGAGATATCTTTGTCAATACATGGGATTTAGTATGATCTACACATCCACCAAAACATTTTAGACAGCACCTTCCAAACCCATGCCTACTGCCATCTGAAAGGACAAGGGAAGCAAATACTTGGGAAGACCATGAACTGCAGATTTCCCTCCAAGCACCTTGCCATCCTGACTTGGAAATATATCTCTGTTCCATCAATGTCACTGGGTCAAAAACCTGGAATTCCCTACCTAGCAGCATTATGGATCTACCTATAGTACATGGACTGCAGCAGGTCAAGAAGACAACTCGCCACCACCTTAGGGGCAACTAAGTATGGAGAGTAAATGCTGGCGCAGCCAACGAAACCCACATCCCCTGAATAAATAAACAAAAGCAAATTCTTACTCAACAGAAGACTCAATTTAACAAATTATCATTTAATGACCAGTGCCCAGTGTGGCCAGTCACAACAATAGCATCTTTTATTTCTATTTGTTCAAATTTATTGTACATAACATGCTTTACACTGGGTTTGATCTGAAGCTGTAGTTAAAAGTACAAATTTCCTGTTGTTCTGGGTGGTGGAAAGATAAACTTTTTGAGGGTTTGAAAACAAATCCTTCAAATCTTTCCAAAAAAATGAGATATCTTTGTCAATAAATGGGATTAGTATGATTAGAAATGTATTAAGAAATACTGTAAATGGGCAAGCTGGATGGTACTTCACAGGATCATTATGAAACAAAACATATCTGACCTACATGAGATAATAGCTCAGATAACAAAATGTTTGTTCGGAGAGTAGGTTTTAAGTAGTGTCTTAAAGGAGGAAAGAGAGGTGGAGAGGAATAAGGAGGGAATTTCAGAGTTAGAACTGACGGCATAGTCATCAAAGTTGATGCAGTTATACGGTGAAATCATGATGAGTCAAATTTGGATAATCCAAAATTCCAGATGTCAAAGTTGTCAACCATTCTCTCTGACAGAATATCAAATTCAATAGAATGATGCTCATGATAAGCTGAAGATTTGGTCTGGTTACTCCAGGTCGGTCATACTCATGCAGAGCTTGTTTTGTGATCACATCAGTCAGTTAGAGTGGAGTTAAGCCATGCTTGAATGTGATATCATAGAATTCTTGACAAGTGATCACTTGACATTAAGATCTCCCTGTGAAGGGACATTGTAATCCTGCAAGTATGGCTAAGAGTGTTAACAATTGGAGAGAAGTTGAAGTTGATACAGCAAGTGGACAGCCATGGCACAAAGGTAAAAATGGACTTCACTAAGGAGTGGGAGACTCCATTATTGAATTTTCCAACCAGGTCAAGGTCAACATCTTAGAACAGTTTGACAAGGAGGTGTTTCCCAAACAAGGAGTAGGATAAGAACGGCAGCCAGTCTTGACACTGAGAGGTTTCACTTAGTGGTTCAAGGCAACTTGAGCAGATAACGTTCTGACAGAAATAGATCAGAGATGCGAAAAGAGACCTCCTAGCAAAGATGCTGCCCCCCCCCCAGGAGTGTATCTGCAAAAATAGTAGATTAATCAGTTCAAGACTAGGCATGTTGCTGTTTCCTCACCACGCTGAAGACAGCAGTTATGGCAGCAATGGCGGATTGTTGGCTGCAAAGTTGTCTCATCCATGTCTTAGTTGAGTACGCAACAAGTTGTTTTAATGTTGATGAAACCAATCTGTTTTAGCCTCTTTGGTCAGATTGCTTTTTGATAATTTAAAAAAAACACAATGGTGAAAAAAGGAGCACACCTGTCATTTTGAACATGCAAAATGCAGTCTTGAACACAAATGTGCTTTCAAGTCAAAATTGAGGACCTTGTTCCAGGGAGGAGCACTAATGAGGCAATATTTGACTTTTTTCTGATTTTTGCTTAATTCTTTGAAAATCTACTGTTTTGTAATGTCTTGGTGATATGCAAAAGCATTGACACATTCCTGAAGAAGGGCTTATGCCCGAAACGTCGATTCTCCTGTTCCTTGGATGCTGCCTGACCTGCTGCGCTTTTCCTGCAACACATTTTCAGCATTGACAGTGGGTGAAAGTTTGGATGGTGTCATGCTTTGGAGCTTAGTATTGTACTCAAATATTAGCCACACATTAATATATCCAGAATGATTCCTAAATACGTCACCAGATTTGGAAACCATGAGTTTCCTTTCTTTGACTTCTGGACACTGGGGCCATTGTACCACCTAACCACCAGATTGCATCCTGAGAATAAAGTAATAAATCCTGTTTGAAAAGCATTAGCCTGTCAGCATATTACCAATCCCATTTCCTTAGTCTCCTTTTCAAATACATATCCAATTCATTTTTATATGAAATATAAACAAGTTTCTGGAAAAACTCCCATGTCTGACTACCTCTGGAGACACTGAAGAAGAATCATATCTAACTCAAAATATTTCTCTCCCCACAGATGCTGCCAGACCTGAGTTTTTCCAGCACTTTGCTAGTATTTCAGATTTCCAGAATTCTGAATTTTGCTTTTTTTGCAGAATTTTGCTTTTTTTCACTATTTTTTTGTATTCAATAGCTGTTGCCACTGTGGAGGTAGAAGAAGGGTTGACTGTTTAAGGGGGTGGATGAAGTGCCACTCAATCATGCTGCGTTTTGGTGTTGATGCAACTTCTTTTGTGTGTGTTGGGGTGGTTGCTTTCGTAGTTGAACAAAAGAAGTTGCATCAAGACACTATTCAAAAGGGCCACAACACACTGCAGCACACCAGAACTGCAAAAAGTGGAAGAACACCTTTACAAGGTGTTCGCCAAAAACGGATACCCGCGCAATTTCATCAACAGATGCCTAAGGGAAAGACAACGGAACGAGGACATGCCACAACCCAAAGGACTAGCCACACATCAAGAGCATTTTCGAACTGACAGCCAGACTACTGCGACCACAAGGACTCATAACAGCACACAAACCAACAGCCACTCTCAGACAACAACTCACCAGAACGAAGGACCCGATACCCAGCATGAGCAAAACCAATGTAGTGTACAAAATCCCATGCAAGGACTGCACAAAACACTACATAGGACAAACAGGAAGACAGCTAACGATCCGCATCCATGAACACTAACTAGCCACGAAACGACACGACTAGCTATCCTTAGTAGCCACACACGCAGATGACAAGCAACATGAATTCGACTGGGACAATACCACTATTATAGGACAAGCCAAACAGAGAACAGCCAGGGAATTCCTAGAGGCAGGGCACTCATCCACAGATTCAATCAATAAGCACATCGATCTGGACCCAATTTACCGCCACTGCAACGGACAGCTGGAACTGACAACCGGAAGCGGCAGATTCAAACCACTATAAATGCTGGAGGAAAGATCACAGAAGCGCTTCACAGGAACCTCCCAAGCCCTGAAGATGTCACCTAGACAGGGGACGAAACGTCTGCAACACAAATTCCCAGCTCGGCGAACAGAACCACAACAACGAGCACCCGAGCTACAAATCTTCTCACAAACTTTGAATGTCTTAGCTATCTGAAGAATTGTAAATGGTACTGAACACTGAGCAACCATTAGCTCCCTTCTCTATTTCTGGGCTTAGCATGATAAGTAGATACTGGTGAAGCAACTGAAGGTGGTTGGGCAAGGGTATTGCACTGTTTTCATTTACAATGGTATAGCACTGATGATGTTACCTAGTATGGTGACAAAACGTCGGAAAACAAAACTTCAAGCTCAGCGAGCTAACTTAAGTATAGCTTAGTATATAGCATAAACTATACAATAGCATACTTTATCTGTGGGTCATCAGCAAATTTGTATCTGTGGTACTCCCTCTCATCTCTAATAAATAGTGAATAGATGAAGCCTCTGAAACTGATACCTGTGGAACAGTCCCCTCATTTGTTACATTCAGTCAATTATATCATCTGTCAGTTATCTGTCTGTGTCAATGACACAGAAATGGGGCAGCAGTCACTGGCACGTGTGGCCCCCAAGGACTGACTATGTTTGAAGGGGCTTTGCAAGAGGCCAAGAGAAATGTAGATATCTCAGAAGAACAACAAATGCAATGGGGTCACAAATTCTGCACCATCTCAGTCAACTGTCATCTTCTGCAGTACGTTCAGTACAGTCATCCATGACAGCTCCCAAATAACAATTTGCCTGGTCCTTGTCTCCTGTGACTCAGCCGATCTCTAAACCAGGTCAGTGAGTTGCCTTCAGTTCCATGAGTTTTAACTTTACTTTCTGTCTCTCTATGAGAGACTTTTATAAAATATCTTCTAAAGGTCTCCGTAAATAGCTACCATGGATAACCCCACCTATTAATATGGTTGATGCTTCAAAAAATTCACTTAAAGTTGCCAGGTATTTCCTACCCTTTACAAACCATGCAGGCATTCTCCAAATCAGCTGAAAACATTCACGGTTTTCTGTTCTTCCAACCTTAGTTATAGACTCATAACTTCCTAATTACAAATATTAGAATAATTCTCTAATTATTCACCTATCACCTTGCATTAATAGAGGACTGACATGCAATCGTCTAAGCCTAAGCAAGCAGAACTTCATTCAAGAGACCTTTTGCAGAACATGGTTAGGACATCTATGCTTTTTATTACTACCTTTAAAACCTTAGGATGGAAACTATCCGGTCTTGTGGATTTGTCTCTTTAGATTTGATTAGATTAATTTGATTACATTTGATTACATTACAGTGTGGAAACTGGCCCTTTGGCCCAACAAGTCCACACCGACCCGCCGAAGCGCAACCCACCCATGCCCCTACATTTACCCCTTACCTAACACTACGGGCAATTTAGCATGGCCAATTCACCTGACCTGCACATCTTTGGACAGTGGGAGGAAACCGGAGCACCCGGAGGAAACCCACGCAGACACGGGGAGAACGTGCAAACTCCACACAGTCGCCTGAGGCGGGAACTGAACCCGGGTCTCAGGTGCTGTGAGGCAGCAGTGCTAACCACTGTGCCACCGTGCCACCCATTAGTGCTAACATTTAGTGCTAACATTTAATTCATACTGGGAATTTGCTTAGATTAATTAATTATGATGAATTTCTGACCCTAGTTTAAATTTGTTTTCTTTGGATATCCTATATGTTGACCTGTTCTGCAAAGCAATTATTTAACGTCAACTATTTCCTTATTTCTATAACAATATCACCATTGTCAGTTTTTTTTTAAAGGCCCGTTTTCCCCTTCTAACCAGTTTGCTAATATTTTTAAAAGTTCTTGTGTTGATTTTAATGTCTCTTGCAAAATTTTCATATTCCCTTTTAGAGCTCAGGATATTTGTTTTGACAGATATGAGATATAAATTAGGAGCAGGGGTGGGCATTAAGCTCTTCAAGCCTGTTCCATCATTCAGTAAGTTAATTGCTGATATTGAATGTGGTCTTAACAGTCCTGATGACCACTGACTACTAAAGCTATCTACCTCTGTGTTAAGAGTATTCAATGACTCTGCCTCTACTGCAGTCTGAGAAAGGGAGTTTCAAAAAAGCCTGACCTTCAGAAAAAAAATTCTTCACCTTCTTAAATGGAAGATTCCATATTTTTAAGACTTTACCCCAGTCTCTTTCACAAAGGGAAACATTATTTCAGCATCTACCCTGTCAAAACACCAAGATGTTAAATGTCTTATTAAAATTATCTCTTCTGAAAACCAATGGGTACAGGTCCTGACCACCCATCCTTTCCTTACAGTACAAATCCCCTTATCCCAGGCATTGTTTGAGTGAATCTTTACTAAACTGCTTCTAATATGTATTTCCTTAAGCAAAGAGACCAACACCACACACAGTATTCTATATGTTGTCGTACCACCAAGTGTAATTTTAGCATCGCATCTCTATATTCCATTCCCCTTGCAATAAATTACAGCATTGCATTTGCCTTCCTAATAATTTGCTGTACCTGCATAACTTTGTGATGCATGCACTAGAACGCCTCTTTTCCCCTGTATCTGCGATGTCTTTCAATTTAAATAATACGGGTAGTATTCCAGCAAAACCTCGCTTAATAGAAATATTGGGGCCAGTGGTAAAAGTGGGTTTAGGTGCAGAATAGCAAAAAACGTCACCACGATCGCTCAAATATCATCCAAAGGCTAACACAAAGTGTAACACGGCCTGAATGAAGGTTGAAATCATATTTGTTAGCTAAACAAAAGTAAATTTCACATACATTTTTAAATATACTAAGAAAGCTGCTCTCACAGCTGCTCTGTCAGCAGTTGATATTGGTACATGTGCGGACTGACGCTGACATCATGTGCGCGCAGGATGGCACCAAGATCAACATTGACATCATGCATGCGCAGAATGAAGCGCATGAACTGATCCCTGCTGGAATCGTGCTATTGCCAACAGAGGTAAGCTTTCTCCAAAATACCGTTCCCTAATTCTTCAATATTATAGCCAAAACATGCTGCCGAAATGCACATTACCCCAGAACTACCTGTATGCTGCTTTTCTATTCTTCCTGCCAAAGTAGACAAGTTCACATTTACTTTCTTCATACTCTGACAATTTTTTCCCACTCACTTAAACCATCTATGTCGCCTTGCAAACATTTATGCTATCTTCACAACTTGCTTCATGATATCCTTTGCTGGGCTTTGTATCTCTGATGTCTGTCAGAATCTTTGCTTTTTTTTAAGATTTTAGTTTCATACTTAATAGTCCATGTTTGTAGTTTTCTGGCAAGAATAACCCCAATTCACCTAAATTCCTAACACTGATCATATTTTATTTTGCCCATTAGCAAATTTGACCAATAAGTTGACCTTATCTAAATCTAAAATCTTAATATTTCTCCCTTTCAAACACAAAATCAGTCATCATCATTACTATTTGTTCATGTTTCAAAAGGCTATTTAAGTAAATTTGACTGAATATATATCATTTAACCTAACATGACCTGTCACTTGACTTAAAACAAAAATGCTGGAAGTCAGTGGGTCAAGCAGCATCATTGGAGAGAGAGAGGGGGAGAGTAAGCTAATGTTTCAGATCTAGACGACTTCAGTAGAGCAGACATGAAGGGACCTGTTCCCTTGTTAGTTATAGAATGTATTTTGCAGAAAACTGTCCTGAACAGCCTCAAAAAAAAAATTCTCAGCTTTTCTGCTTATTTTATCTGTGTGGACGTTAAAGTCCCTTATTTATAAACTGGCTTTGTTACATCCTTGTTTAATGTATACTGTGCTAAATTTTGCCATTTCTCATCTATAACCTGGATCTGTAAAAGCCTCCCAATGAAACTTGGACCCCCCACCCCCACGTGTTTGCATCTGTGATTCACTCCGTTTGCTCCTTATATACCATTCTGTTTTTAAAGAGTGCTTATTGTGACTGCACTTGTCATTCTGGTTTAATATAATTTTCTCTCGCATTGTTATTTGTCTTTGCTGATTTAATTTGCTACTTTGTTTCCTGTGACATGTCATGTCTAACTTGTAATGTCAGACTATTAGCAAACTCTGCTCTTATTAATTAAACTGCGTTTTTCCTGCTGTTGCAAATCTCATTTACTAGTTCTGTTAATTCTAAATTATCTATATTGCAGGGTATCATTATTATTTGTCTCATTGCTACCTTGTTTGCAGGCAATCATTGAAGAGATTTTTTATAAATTCATGGTCAGGTTTATTGGAATTTAACTAGGAGAAAGTGAGGACTGCAGATGCTGGAGATCAGAGCTGAAAAATGTGTTGCTGGAAAAGTGCAGCAGGTCAGACAGCATCAAAGGAGCAGGAGAATTGACGTTTTGGGCATAAGCCCTTCTTCAGGAATGAGGAGGGTGTGCCAAGCAGGCTAAGATAAAAGGTAGGGAGGAGGGACTTGGGGGAGGGGCGTTGGGAATGCGATAGGTGGAAGGAGGTTAAGGTGAGGGGTTGGGGACGGAGAGGTCGGGAAGAAGATTGCAGATCAAGAAGGCGGTGCTGAGTCCGAGGGACTGAGAAAAGGTGGAGAGAGGGGAAATGAGGAAGCTGGAGAAATCTGCATTCATCCCTTGTGGTTGGAGGGCTCCTAGCGGAAGATGAGGCGCTCTTCCTCCAGGCGTCGTGTTGCCATGGTCTGGCAATGGAGGAGGCCAAGGACCTGCATGTCCTTGGCGGAGTGGGAGGGGTAGTTAAAGTGTTCAGCCACGGGGCGGTTGGGTTGGTTGGTGCGGGTGTCCCAGAGGTGTTCTCTGAAACGTTCCGCAAGTAGGCGGCCTGTCTCCCCAATGTATAGGAGACCACATTGGGTGCAGCGGATGCAGTAAATGATGTTTGTGGAGGTGCAGGTGAATTTGTGACGGATATGGAAGGATCCCTTGGGGCCTTGGAGGGAAGTGAGGGGGGAGGTGTGGGCACAAGTTTTGCATTTCTTGTGGTTGCAGGGAGTGGAGGTTGGGTTGGTGGGGGGTGTGGGCCTGACGAGGGAGTCGCGGAGGGAGTGGTCTTTCCAGAACGCTTATAGGGGAGGGGTGGGAAATATATCCTTGGTGGGGTCTGTTTGAAGGTGGCGGAAATGACAAAGGATGATACGATGTATCTGGAGGTTGGTGGGATGGTAGGTGAGGACCAGTGGGTTCTGTCCTGGTGGTAATTGGAGGGGCGGGGTTCAAGGGTGGAGGAGCGGGAAGTGGAGGAGATGCAGTGGATAGCATCGTCAACCACGTCTGAGGGGAAATTGCAGTCTTTGAAGAAGGAGGCCATCTGGGTTGTTCTGTATTGGAATCGGTCCTCCTGGGAGCAAATGCGGCGGAGGCAAAGGAATTGGGAATATGGGATGGTGTTTTTACAGGGGGCAGGGTGGGAGGAGGTGTAATCTAGGTATACAGGGGGCAGGGTGGGAGGAGGCGTAATCTAGGTAAAGTAATGCAAAATATGGATTTTTAACTGAAACCATGTAATTTATTTTTTAAAATTTATAACCACACTCAAATTTGTACTAAGATTTGCAGTATTTTTTCATAAGCTGGTTTTATATTTCAAGTTAGAAGACCTCTTTATCTGCTACATGCCTGCTTTTCTCAGCTTCCCAGTTGATTTTCCACCTTTTATTCTAAAGTAATGTTCAAAAAGTAGTGATTGAGTGTGGCAGTAGTGTGTTCAGACTTTTTTATAGGATATAATTGTAATTATGTTTATATGAAAAAAACATAATAAAATAAAGAACTGTAGAAATTACAAAAGCAAAGGCAGTAACTACTACTTATAAAATCAATTTGCATTCACTTTCTTGATATAAACATGATGTTTAGGCAGTACTTCAGAGGTCTCATTTATTAAGACTGGTACTCAGTGATACTCTTATGGCCTAGACTTTAAGATTGTTAATGAATTCATAGTTTAGTTTATTTGAATATTTCTAAATGTTACATTCTACTTGCTTTGGGAGAAAACAAAAAAAAAATTTTAAATGTATAAACAAAAAATAGCAACGTACAAATTCTTCAGTACATGAAGAGGAATTGCAAGATGTAGCAACAATGGTTCTGTTATTGACCATAGTTAGCCTGTGCTGGGGTGCATAAAATAAATCTATAGTCCGTTTTAGAAATTATGTTAATGATTTCAGTGAGATCGGGATCAACTGTTTTGGTTCATTAGCAATCTCTGTCCAAATTCTCATAATAAGAGATTGGAGAATCAAAGACCTAACATCGCATGTGGAAATGTAGCCTGGTATGAGCTGTTTTGGAAAGTCTGACAAAATGTTTATGTGTTACTGTATATAAGCAAAGGATAGTTGTTTGGTATTATAGAACTTGAGAATTATTTTTTTGGAAAAAAGAGACATGCAGTCAAAGCTTTTTGTCTTGAACTCATTAGGACAGAATTGTAAGCGTAGTGAGTGTTGCAATGCATGGTGAGCAATGATCTGATTGGGGTAGCCATTATCCTACAGGATCAATTTGATCCACTCTGTTTCATTCCCAAGCTTATGCAGTCAGCTAGTGGCATGGACCCTATTTACAAGTTGCTATTGGTGTCAGTTTTATAGCAAGTGGAGCTGTAAGAATCCCAACATGTATTGTTTCAGTGTACAGTAATAGAAAATAATTTTTCAACTAGCACATAGAGTGAAAGGAACTTGTTAGACTTCTCCATTTCAAATGTGATTTTGAGTGCAAAATGGAGGTCATTGAGATGTGTAAGAAAACTTTTCCATTCAGCTCCAAATTCAAATCTAGCAAAAGTATCATCTATGTATTGGAAATATTACAAGGGATGGGAGGTTAATTGATGTTCCATTGAAGATGAGTGTCTTTTGGAAACCAACAAATATGTCAACAAACGCTGGGCCAAAAGCATTTCCTCTGCAACATTATCTATTTGGGCAAGATGCCATTTAAAGCTGAACTCAACTGTGTGAGTTATTATGGCCCATAAATTCAAACAATAGTGGCAAGACCAGACAGCCATGATATATTGATGCTGCACACAAGTCTGTGGCATATGTAGCAGCACATTGAATAGATATTAATGTGCAGAACCTTGTCTTTTGTAAACTGTAAAAATATGTGCAGACATTGTGCTTTTTTCAACTAAACAAAAGCCTGGGAATAACTGCTCACTGCTGCATTCCACATGGCAATGCCTCAGACAATCAAAGATTACTTGCCAGATTTGAATTTAAATATAAGCTTGGACGAATAACTGGTTATTGGTGCATTCTCCTTCATAAGGCTTTGTTCAATTACCACCCTTTTCTCATGCCATATGTATTTTGTTCTCTTTGAAATTTGGTACTCTCTTGAACCTGACCTAATAAGTACTAAAGATTTTAGCATATCTCTTCTTTCAGCAATACACAAATGGTAATGAAGTATCTTAACATTGGAGTATTTTGCCAAGTTGTGTATAATTCTATAAATTATTTTCTTCAGTTTAAATTTAAACATTAATTTGTTAGCGTTTTACAAGAGTTTCTTTTAGCCAAAATTAGCTTTGCAATTTTCCTGCCTTTGCTTATTCGAAATTTCTCCATGTAAGAACTGATTAAATGCATCTTTTTGATTGCATGATGGCATGTTCCACATGCTAACTGGTTTTTAAACTGTTACAATGGCATTGATTGTTGGCAACGTACACATTATTGTTTTTTCAATTGACAGGTGCAGACTTGAAACTTTTCAAAGGTTCTTTTTCCTTGAGCTGTATTTTTGAAGATCTATTTAGTATATCATTTCCATGCTAGGCCACAAAACATGTTCACTTGAGTGACCTACTTCTCATACATAGTCCGTGAATATGCAGGATGTTATCATGGTTCTGCTAAAATCCTCAATAAAAGTTTTGGATTCCAACAGGCACTTTACAATTTCTTTCAAAGTATTATTCCTATGTAATGTTTTGTAAAGATGTGATCCATTGATTAATTACGTGATGATTGCAATCCAGTTTTTTTATGAATATTAACCTAAAAGGGTTAAATTTAAGAAATGAATTCAGCTTAGATTTATAAGTAATGTAGAATTCTGATTATTAAATTTATAATTTATAACATTATTCTTAAGATTTTAATCCACAAAAATACCAAACTACCATTGAGTTTAGTTTTGGAGTTTTTGAATTTTATATCCATTGAAGAGACTCTAGGCTCCAGACTTGTATTTAATGGGCAGTCACATACTCAAAATAATTCTGATTTTTTTTAGGATCTATTTGGAAGCAGTAACATTTTTTGAGTGTCTGTTTTTGTGATTTAAACAGTAATTAATGTGTTTAAAGATAACCCTCAAAGACTAACAAAAAGACAGACTTCTTAAAAGGTGTCCTTTTGAACTTGCATTTTTGTGGACCAACAAGCTATGTGCCACTATTATGGAATGAGATGACAGTAAAGAGGAACTTCCACTTTGATTAACTAAAAAATGAAATGGTTAACTGAGGAGCATTCTATTTATGTTGTGGATTTTTAAAACTTACTTGCTCTGAAAGTCCTTTCAATCGTGTTTTCTTGACAAATTTTGTCTATGTGTCTCTCTCTTTCCCCATGCAGCTTAAATTAAAACAGGTACAATATAACTCGGTCTGCTCCGGAAGTGAAAAAGTTTATGCAGCAGCAATCTTTGCTGCTGGATTCTTAACAGTTTGTGTTATGCTGCCTCACTAACAGCTGATGGTCTTCAGATTAACAAGCCCTTTGCATGATGTGATTTAAAAAGTGCATCTTAATGCTAGTGATATTCTAGAGGGTTTCTGGAGGGTTTTGCTCGAGCTGTTTGGAAACTCTTCATATTTTGGACATGTAATACAATGTGAAATAGGACTTACCTGTGATTACTAGGAAATTATCTGTGATCATTTTTAAAACCATTGAAAGAAATTGATATTGACCCTTTTGATGTCATGATGAGATGACAGTTGCAAACTCCACCTCCTATTTTGAACCATGCTTTGGTGATTGGAGATCTTGAGACAAAATTATTTTTTAGCAAGATTGATTGGATGCTATTATTTATATTTCTTGTATGCTAAGTGAATGGATGGAGGTCTGACAGCAAACCACCCATTTTTGGCTGTAGATGTGCCTTGCTGGAAAGAGAAGGTTAGAAGGAAAGATATTGGAGGATTAATACTCTCTAGAAAAAAATAAGTTTGTTTGCTACTCTGTAACTTAAAATGCATGAGCATGATCTACTAAAATCATTCGGCTAGTACTGTGTTTTTTGCTTGTGGGCTTGGAGCTTGACAACTGTATTACAACATTTTCTGTGCGTATATGATGTGTACATTACAAAGTGGACTTTTCTGGCTCAAATGATCGTTAGAGCTGTGTAGTGTTCTTTTAAATATTGCTGGACATCTAAATGGATGATACAGGTAAGTGTAATAGCAAAAGGTTTTAAACTATAAACTAATCTATAATAATAGATTTGTGTGACCATTAAATCATTCTAACTAGGAGTCTATTGGTCTTCAGTTAAGTTGGAAATAGTAACTATAATAATTATGCCTTCAGTTATTATTTAAATCTCTTTTAAGCATGATGCTTTACATTGAACAATACATACCTTTACTGTTTTATTTTCATTGAGATAAGTGATATCAGTACTTGGATGGCTTTTCCATTTCAGGTTGCTGATATCAACATTGAGAACTCTCAGATGAAATATGAAAGAATCATTTGGACACTAAAATCCTTTCCATTTTGCACAATCCTGAGGAGAGCAACATCTAATGTCCCAGTAGTGCCTGTTTCCAAATCCAACTATTTTTGTGGTATTTAAGTGACACTATCTGTAAATTGAGAGAAAGTGAGGACTGCAGATCAGAGTTGAGAGGGTGGTGCTGGAAAAGCACAGCAGGCCAGACAGTATCCAAGGAGCAGGAGAATTGACACATAAGACCTTCATCAGGAGTAAGACTTGTGGGCCGGGGACTACGAGATAAATTGGAAGGGGGTTGGGTTGGGGGGAAGGTGGATGAAGGTGGGGGAGAAGGTGATCGGTCGGAGAGGAGGGTGGAGTGGATAGATGGTGAATCCACATTAATCTTGTGTGAGGATTTAACCAATTTCCTCATTTCCCTTCCCTCCACATTATCCCAGTTCCAAGCCTCCAACTCAGCACCACCCTCTCGACCTGTCCATCACCTTTCCCATCTATCCGTTCCCCCCCTCCTCTCCGACCGATCATCTTCATCCACTAATCACATACCCAGCTATCTTTCCCCCCATCCCACCCCACCCCCTCTCATTTATCTCTCAGCCCCCGGCCCACAGGCGTCATTCCTGATGAAGGGCTTACGCCCGATATGGCGATTCTCCTTCTTCACGGATGCTGCTTGACCTAACTGTAACAGAATCAATTTACTGTGTACCTGTACTGTTCAGGAGTTTTGCAATTGTTAATACTAATATAAACAATGAGAACTTCAGGTCTGCAGGATCCTCAGAGGACAATTTCAGTTTATTAGTCTAGATCTGAATCCAAACATCAGAGGTTAAAGGACACTGTGTAAATCCATTCCACTGTAGAGTTTCTCATTTAATTTTAATTGATCTATTGATCTGCCATCCCTCAAGCAGTTCATTCACTGGCCAAAACCTAGTGAAGCCTGTTTTGCTTTCAATGCTGTTACTGAATTTTAATTTTGTGTCCTTGGTTTAGCTTTGGCTCGAGTATTAGATTTACAATTTTAGTTTAATAAGAAATGTTGATCTGAGAAATTTGAATTAAAGTGGGTGATACAATTTTCTTGCTATAAGAAAGACTTGCCTTAGGAATTGTTTGTCTCTTTGTATCATGCTGCTTATTACATCAAAACTTGCAGACTGCTTGTCCATGTTTAATGTGCAGTTCAATCATCCTACATTTTTTGTTTCAATGACTTCATTTTGTTTTTTTTTCATGTATTTATAATTAAAGAAGTAATACCTAATTACTAATGACGTTTGTGTAATTTTTTAAAGTTATTTAAAATTAAGTTACATGTTTGATTTTTTTTGCCTAATAGGTGGGCAATTCCGTTGCATCAGCTTACACTGCAGCTCCACTCAGCTCAATGAATGTGGATGCTATTTGTGAAAAACTTAGACAGTTGGAAGGAATTGACCAAACCATGCTGTTTCAGTACGTTTCCACTATCAGAAAGGTAGGAACATGCAACGCTTAAATAATATTGCGTTATCTTCACAGAACATGAGCCTTTGATTCATTGGCAGCTTTTGCATCTTTGAGTCAGAAAGTAAAGGATTCAGAGCCTTCTGAATGGAGCATGCGACTTTTTGGTTTGCATAAATTTCTCTCCCCGAATAAGATTAATGATCCAGTTAACTGATATAGAAAGGTTCATAATCATTGGAAAGTGTTCAAGTTAGAATCATCAAATGAAGGAGGCGCTTCACTCTGTTGTAAAAAACAGACATGAGTACAAGAGCAGTTCACCTAGTGTCACTCTCCCACCGTTTCTCCGCAGCCAGTATTAGCATGTTAGGTGGTTGTTAAATCTACAAATTTTTCCACCACTTTACATTGCTGTGCAATAGAAAGATGTGAAGGATTGGAAAAAAAGCAAGCTGTACTTGAATTACGAAGTGTTTGTTAAATTTGACTGTGCTGCTGCTTTGCATGAATAGTCTGTCAACAGTGATGTATGGGAAATGGCAATGTACTGTAATGATAGTGATCCTTGTGCCAGCATTTCCAAGAAGGGAGAAAGGAGTAATTTGGAGAGCAAAGAAATTATTTGTAGATTTCTTTTAATGCACCATGTAACTTGATATTGTAATGCTGCTAACAAATTCTCCGTTTCTGTTTGATAGATTAAATTATTAAAGAAGGGAACAACTAAAAGCATTAATGCACCATTTAATGAAAGAAATGTCCTGCAAGCACCTTTTTATAGTTCCCAGAAGTCATAGGTTTGTGAAGTGGCAACTGCAAGAGTGGTCATAAATGTGATGGGTTCATTTTTATATAGATGGTTTATGTAATGCATAAATATATTAAATAACCATTGACACTTTGCTTTTGTTGCGGTCTTTACCTGCTGCCTTTTATTTGAAATGCTGACATTGCAACTTAGACATTGTTTTTATTTACTTCAATAGAATTTTTGCTGATTTTCTAATTTTTTTTAATTCAGGCAAATATTAATGGGAGGGTATTAATTCAATGCAATCTGGATGAACTGAAGAAAGAATTGAACATGAATTTTGGTGACTGGCAACTTTTTAGGAACATGGTAGGATGAATTTTTGCTCTGTTATCAAAACGTTTAGGATTTTTTTATGCGTTAATGCTTCATGAGTAAATGAATATACTGGCAAAAAGTAGCAAATGTGTGCAAATATAATTGTCTTCCCTCTCCATAACATAATTTCTGTGTATTGGATATTTGTCATATATTAAGTATTGTACAGGTCAAGTATCCATTATCTATATATCAAAAAGACCAAAAACCAAAGGTCTTTTCAGAAGTAGGCCTGAACATATCTGTAGACACAGAGTTCTGCCCCTTTTGGGGGGAAAAAAAACTTCACATTTTGAGTCCTTTCAAATTAAGCAAAAGGACCGGTTCAGACTATGGTGGATTCAAAGAACGAAAGTACCCTTTTTCTCAAAACCACTTGGCCCCATGGTTTACAGTAAAAGGATTCCTAACTTGTCTATAATACAAGCTTTCTGTCTATTTTCCCAAATTTCCTCTCTAATATTGTTGTCCTTCATTGTCCAGCTCAGTGGATCTGCATGTGTTTGGTTCCATTTGTACATACACAGTGAAAACCACAGTATCACCTGTAATAACTTCATTTCCCACTTGCACACTGTTACTTCTGGAGACCCCAAAGGATTTATGCTTTCTCTGTCCTACTTATGATCTATATGCTGCCCTCTCACCATCCTCTGAAAACCTGTTGGCTTCTGAATATCAGCTGACAACACGTTGCTCTACCTCACCAGCACCTCTTTTGACCCCTTCCCTATCTTTAAAAGTCTACACTGCCTGTCAGAAGTTTAGTACAGTATGAACAGAATTAATTCTAACAACATATCACGAAGACCAAGTCACTAACCTTCATGACCATTGCAGACACCATTTCCCAGCAATCAAAACATCCCTTTCTCTTGACAACTGTCAAGTGGAACCAGCCTGATGTATGTGACCCCAAGATGAGCTTTCAACTGCACTATCACCAAGATTGTTTATTGTCTAATTAGTGACATCACCTAATTCTGCTTGACAGTAACTACATTATGCTTTATTGTTTTTAAGTCACTTTGAGAGGTATTGTAGCCAGGAAATGTGCTATATAAATGTCTTTTTCTTTTCACCATGGCATCCGTGCCTTTGGGGCTGAGAATCTAAACTTTGGAGTGTTTTCCCTGAACCTCCTTGCCTCTCTATCTCTACAACACTAAAGCTTCTTTGGCTAAGCTTTTGGTCATCTGACTTATTTCCTTTGGTGGCTTTTGCCATATTTTGCTTGATACTCTTGTCTCACATTTTACTGTGTTAACAATACTATATAAATGCATGCATTGTTACAATTTTATACAATGCCATGTTCACAAATGGATGTCAAGTCACTTTGTTGCACTCATAAAATCATAGAACCCCTACAGTGTTGAAGCAGGCCCTTCAGCTCATCAGGTCCATACCACCCCTCTGAAGAGCATCCCAGTCAGATCCACTCATTTCTGTAAATCTGCATTTCCTTTGGCCATTCCACCTAGCCTATGATTCCCTGGACACCACGGGCAATTTAGCATGGCCAGTCCATCTAACCCGCACATCTTTGGACTGTGGGAAGAAACTGGAGCATCTAGAGTAAACCCACGCAGACATTGGGAGAGTGTGCAGAACCTGAGCCCCTGGCACTATAGGGCAGCAGTGCTAACTACTGAGCCACTGTGCCCATTCATGTTACACTTTAGGTCAATGCTTAAAAAGTTGCCAAATATTTACTTATTTCATCATAAAAACCAACTCTGTTTCTTTTCAGTCAGCCAACTGAACATGGAAACTCTTTAGGCACTAGTCCATTGCTCAGGGACTTTCCCCCTGTATGCCAGGTTTTTTTTTCACTTTGCTTCACTTTCTGCTTCCTTTCTCCTCTGTGAAAGAAATCCAACTGCTTTGCCACAATATTTCCCCATCACTAGAAAACCCTATTTGTCCTCCACATAGGTGTTCCTTGCTTCAGTTTCCAAATATTCTACTTTGATTCAACGTTACTAAGCAAGGACACCTTTGTCATTAACTCCTTGCTGAAGGAAAATACTCCCAGTACCCTTCACATTCTGTTCTTGTGTTAGTCTTTGTGCGCTCGTCACTTTTTTTTAAAAATCATTCAAAGTATATTTGCATTCATTATTTGCTTTTGAAAGCTACAATAGGTTGCTATTGGCTTTGTAACTTGGATATGTATATTTTGTATAAGATTCATGGAAACAAAACAAGATCTGAGTAAGGAACATTTTAAAGGAATTGTTCATCTCTTCATGGCATTATTGACTTTTCACAATTATTAATATGAAATAATTATGATTTGGAGATCCCGGTGTTGGACTCGGGTGTACAAAGTTTAAAAAAATCACACAACACCAGGTTATAGTCCAACAGGTTTGCTAGTGTGCTTCCAATTAAACCTGTTGGACTATAACCTGGTGTTGTGTGATTTTTAACTATGAAATAATTGCTATTCTTGCTGTAATATTTTATATAAGTCTTCTCTTGAATAGGTAGGGAGAAGAAATGCTTTGTACATCACAAAAATCCGAAAACATTAATAATACACCTATTTTGTAAATGGCTTTGTAATTTAGTTTCATAGATTAAAAAAAATCCTGAATTTTCTATTTAACTAAACATTTACTGCATTCCTGTAATATTGAGCATATTATATCCCATTGAGAAAGTAAATAACTGCATTCTATTTGTTTATTTTCTTTACTTAGGTGTTTGAGATGCGCCACTTGGATGCACAGGTACTTCAAGAAGAAATGAGGGCTGCTGGAGAAAATGCGCCAGCACAAAATTCTGCTCTTCAAGTAGCAAATAGTGACTATGCTGGGAACTCTGAACTTCCTGGACTTTCCTCAAAGGAGACCTTCAGCCTAACTTTCAGCTTTGAGGAACTGAGAGCTGTTGATATTGAAGAACCAGCACGACACAACAATTCTAATTGGCAGGTTAGTATTGGAACCATTGAGTCACTTAAATGCAATAAAATTAAATGAATGGACCATATGCTGTTAAATTGGGTTCATTATGCACTTGTGTGAAATGATCATTTTGGATCCACTAAGAGCACATTGGCAACTTTCCTGGGACAAGAAATTATTGTGGGTTAAAATGATGAATGTCAGATACACAAATTACTAAAGCTTTGCTTTTTGTCATTTATGTAAAGATTTGAATGTGAACATAGGAGGTATAGTTAGTAAGTTTGCAGATGACACTAAAATTGGGGGGTGTAATGGAAAGTGAAGAAGGTTACCTCAAGTGTACAACGGGATCTTGATCAGATGAGCCAATGGGCCGAGAAAAGGCAGATGGAGATAAATGGGGATAAATTTATGGAGATAAATAATTTAGATAAATGTGAGGTGCTACATTTTGGAAAGGCAAATCAGGGCGGGACCTGTACACTTAAAGGTAAGGTGCTGGGGAGTGTTGCTGAATAAAGAGACCTTGGAGTGCAGGTTCATAGCTCCTTGAAAGTGGAGTTGCAGTAAATAGGATAGTGAAGGTGGTGTTTGGTATGCTTTCCTTTATTGGTCAGAGCGTTGGGTATGAGAGTTGGGAGGTCATGTTGCGATTGTACAGGACGTTGGTTTGGCCACTTTTGGAATACTGTGTGCAATTGTGGTCTCCCTCCTGTCGGAAAGATGTTGTGAAACTTGAAAGGGTTCAGAAAAGAGTTATAAGGATGTTGCCAGGGTTGGAGGGTTTGAGCTATAGGAAGAGGCTGGAGCTATTTTCCCAGGAATGTGGACTTTATATAGGTTTATGATATCATGAGGGTCTTGAACTAGAGTGGCATAATTTTAAGGGGGGAGATAGAGAAATTTTAAAACGGACCCAAGGCGCAACTATTTCACGCAGAGTGTGGTGCATGTACAGAATGAGTTGCCAGGGGAAGTGGTGGAGGCTCGTACAATTGGAACATTTAAAAGGCATCTGGATTGGTATATGAATAGGAAGGGTTTAGAGGAATATGAGCCAAATTATGGCAATAGAATTGGATTTATCTAGGATATTTGGTCAGCAAGAATGAGTTAGATCGAAGGGTCTGTTTCCGTGCTGGACACAGGTACAAAAAAGTAATCAAGGTAGCTATTAAAAAGCGTTATTCAACAGAAAGGGTAAAGAAGGGATGCTTCAGTTATACAGGGTCTTTGTTACCCCATTTTGGTTACTGTATTAGGTTTTGGGTATCACGTCAAAAGGATATAATTGACCTTGAGTATCATTCAGTTTCATCAGAATGATGCTGTAAATTAAAAGGGTTGCATTATGCATACAGGTTGCATAAACCTTGGTATGGATTCCATTGTTTAGAAAGTTGATGTGTGATGTAACTGAGATGTTAAAATGATTAAACATGTGATCTTTGTCTCTGTGTGACTCACTTCTGTAACAGCACATTTATCCCTAGATTAATGTGGTATTCAGTTGCAATGATTGAGGAACCAGTCCTCTCCAAAGATGCATGACTGCTCCATGTTTTTGAGAGTTTGGCTTAAATACAGATGTTAGAAGTTGGCATTTGGTGAGGTAAAATTTAGGTGTAAACATCTTTGATTTCGAATTGACATTATAAGTACAACAGTTAATAAAAGTTTGTGATAAACTTGTTTTTTAGTTAACTCATCAAAGAACACCAAGTGCTTCAAGTATCAACTCTCTGGAATCTTCCAATGACCTTTCCAGACTCACAGATAAGCAGCAGGCTGAATACAGAGATGCTTATAAAGAATATATTGCACAGATGGCTCAGTTAGATGATCCATCCATGTCCACAACTGCTAACACTGACAAGTCTAATCTGTCTGTACCCTACAACCCTGGTCAGCTTTTTATGGGAAAGGGCATTTCAGGAGCTCCCTTTCAAACCACCTTGGAGCAAGATGCTGAGCAGAAGCAATGTGATGATAAAAAATCTTTTGTAGCAAAGAGAGATAATATTCCACGTGGAGGCAAGTCTTCTATGAGTGACCTTGGTGATTATACATCATCCACTGTTTCTACATCTGATGCATCACCATTAGATCCCATTACTGAAGAAGATGAAAAACCAGACCCTTCAACATCAAAACTTCTCTCAAGGAAGAAATCTTCAGACAGAGGGAGTATCTTCCAAGGTGCAGAGTTAACACTGAAAGGCTTGCATTATCAGAAATTACCCAGTGATGAAGATGAATCTGGTCAAGAAGAAGCTGATTATAACCGACTTCTTAAAGATGGAAAGACAGAAGGGAAAAGTGAAAAACAAACCAATTCAACTGAACATGGAAATGAAGCTGTCCGGTCCCTGATGAAATCGAAGGAATATCTTTCTGATGCCATGCTTGATAAAAAGGATTCATCAGATTCTGGTGTCAGATCCAGTGAGAGTTCGCCAAACCACTCCCTCCGTGATGAAACTGAAGACAGCCAGTTAGAGAAGACTAACTTGATAGAATTGGAAGATGATCAGTCCAGAGATAAACGAGGTATACCTAACAGTTTAAGTGGCCTTCAAGACCCAAGTGTTGCCCGTATGTCCATATGCTCTGAAGATAAGAAGAGCCCTACTGGTTCCACCTCTGAATGCAGCCTGTTGGCCAGTAGTCCAGAGGAAAATTGGCCTATCACTCACAAAATGTTTAATGTAACCAACATCAACAGAACGGCAAGCACGGAGACGCTGAATAACAACAGCAATCCTTCCACCAGATTGCAGAATACAGATGAAAATGAGAGCAAAGAGTTCAGAGAAACAGCTGGTGACCCTGAGCACTTGGCAAAGAATGCACCTCAAGTTGTCCATGCAACAGTAGGCTCTGTTGTAGGCAAATCGCAAGTCCAAAATGATACATATGCAGCTTCATTCAAGAATGACAACCTACGAGGTTTAGGTATTAAACGGGGCCTTGCATCTAAAGCTCAATCAAATTTTGTCAAGCATACAAAGGGTACCACATCGTCTGAGCTGCATGCAGTTGGTCCCAGTGATTCATTTGGAGAAGAGCGTGAAAGCATCCTCTAAAGAAAAAATAAGTCATTTGTTGAAGATTTGTTTGATAAATAGCATTTCCAAGACATATTGCATTCTTAGAAATTCTTTATGATATTGCACCTTTCATGTTTGTTTTGCTAGCACTTACTTGAAGTATTAGGTAAATTCTATAAAATTGTGATATATGTATAAGTAATATGTAACAGTGAAGTTGTTTAATGTTTTTGTATCAAATACCATTGTGATTCTGAGCTAACCTATACCTTGTTTGTAATTTTAGTATTTATCATCCTGCAAGTTGTAATGCTAAATATGGTCAGTATTAAATATTTGTATTTGTTGAAATATTAAATCTAAATATTAGCTTTACTGTTGTAAGTATTGATTTGTTATGATAGTGGCATTTATGTGGATTCTCTGATTTTAATTGTGTGTGTCACAGTTGAACAGTGCCTGGGACTTGTGCTTTTGATAGTTAATCTGTTATCATTGTTGTTAAATAAATATTCTTCGACTTTTCTCAATGTGTTTGTTAGGTTGGCTGGCTGTTAAAATTGCTTAATGTCAAAATATCTTAATATATGGGTTTGTATTTGTTATTAGTAATTGTGAAAAGCTGATGTTTTGTATAACTACTGTTGCAATAAATAGCTGTGGTAATACATGTCTTGTTATTTCAATCAGCTAGTTTAAACATTGTCAAAAGTCAGTGCTCAAAGCTGAATCCACTCCCATCTTAAAATCTTAACCTAAATCACTGTATGTGAACATCAGTCATATTCATTTTTGACATAACTTGTAACATAACAAATTATCAGCTAAACATTGCACATTTCTACAATTTGTTCTATAAATATTATAATTTTCCCAATTCTGTAATCTAGCAAAGCTGCATGACTGCACCAGAGAGGCTGCCTCAGATTTTTCTGCTTGATATAGACAGGTGAATATATTATTATTAAAATGATACGTGCTATGTAAATTCAAGTAATTCTTCCTGACCAGACTAGGAATGTGATTGCTGAATGAATTTGGGGAAGCCATGGGCTAAATATGCCCTTAAGTTTGCATCCTAAATTCAGGCTAAGTAGTAATATACATCATCACTTGCTTAAAGCCCCAGGACCTACATCATTAGGTATTGAATCCTTTCCCTAGACTTTGAAAGACTGCTCAGCTTTGGAAATTTCATTATTGTTGTCAGTTTTCCTGATGATTTGGTCCAGGCCTGTAGTTCAGAAACTTCATGCAAATTCAATAGGGTTTTAGTGTCATTTACTGAGCTCATTCTTTTCATATACTGTAATCACATTTCCAGTTTAAAACAACTTCATTCGATACAGTTCAGACCCTAATTGTGTTTAACTGTTCAGCAACACTAAAAGAGTAATTTTATGACTTCTCCAGGAATATACTTCAAAAGTTATGGCGTTTACTGTGCCCAAATTTCCAATAGTTGAATTATAATGGAAAATTCCTGTGGCAAGACACATCAGAATTTCCAATATCTACTCTTGGTAAGACACTCTCTTTATTGAGAGAGTCAAATAATAAAGTTGCATCTAAAGCCCATCTTCTATAAGCAGTCATTACCAACAAAGTGATCAGTATGTGGATAAGTAAAGGAAAGAAAGGATTTGTGATGCACATAATCGCTTGATTTAAAGATTTTTGTTACTTATGTTTAGTGAGTTGATGAACAATGCACAATAGGAAATCAGGTGGGGAGTAATAGTGTTAGGGGGTTCCTAAGAACAGGGAGGCATTTCTTCAGCTGCAGAGTGACATTGTAGATAATACACAATGCTGCTACTGAATGTCAGTATTGGAAGGAATGGGTACATGTGGATCTGGTGCCAATCAAGTGGGCTGCCTTGTCCTGGATGATGTCAAGCTTTTTTTTTCCAGTATTGCTGAAGCTCCACCCATCCAGGCTAGTGGGCAACATTCCATTACACTCCTGATTTGTGTTTTGAGATGGTGGATATGCTTTGGGCAGTCAGAAAGTGAGTTATTTGCCATTGAATGCCTAGCCTCTAACCTGCTCTTGTAAACAGTGTGTTTATGTAATTAGTCCAGTGGAGTTTTTGGTCAATGGTAATCCCAAGGACATTGATAGTGGGGGATTCAGTGAATCCTGAAAAACCTCGGCTCCTTAATTCCCAGATTTAGTCACTCTGACGCCATGTCTCTTGTAATCACAATTATACTTTTCCCATTTGCAACTATTTGTACTGTTAATTCATTAACCAATTATAAATTCTCCTCGCATTCATGTACAATGCCTTTTTAACATTATTGCACTTTTTTTTGTACTACAGTTCTATTTTATGTTAGTCTTTGATTCTTCAACTTTTTATTTTCTATCCTTCAAGTCCATCTTTGTTTCCCTAATGGTTGTCTCCCTGCTCAGGTTTAGTTCCTCCTCCACAGAACTAGCAAACACTTCTGAGAAGATACTGGTCCTAGCCCGACTGAAATTCATATGCATCCAGCTTATATAGATCTCAACTTCCTTAGAATTGGTCCTACTACTTCAAGAAACTAAATCCTTCTCATCATGCATTCAAGCAGTCTATTCTCCTATTCCTGCTACACTGGGAGTAATTTCAAAAGGTTACTATCACTGAAGTCTTACTTTTTAATTCATAGCTCCTTCTATGCCTTTTGCAAGACCACATCCCTCTTTTTATCCATGTCGTTGGTACTGACATGGACCACAATCCCTGAATGGTGTCTCTCCCTATGCAGAATATCGCTGACAGCCACAAGGGAGGCAACATAAACGGTAGAGTTCTGTATGAATATTTTAAAAAGTGAACAAATGTTTAAAGAAATGCATTAGAAGATACTAGAGTTAAGATTGAAATGGATGGTGTCACCTTAGGAAAGTTTCTCCACTTCGGACAAGAGATAAATGAAGATAGTGGATGAGATGTCAAAGTTATGAGGAGGCTGGGAATAGCCAAAAATAATTTTGTGAAAGTAAAACATACATATAAAACAACTCAAACTTGTAACAAGGAAACAAAATCATACAGTGTCACATTCCATCCCCTTTCCCATACACCTTAGAAATTTGGACAATAATTAAAACTCCGATATAGTACATAAGATAAACAAAAAGGTACTTGAAATTACAAGAATGAAACAAACCTCTTAAAAAGTGATATCCAAAGAAGAAAATGTTATTATTTCAGTCATTTAATCAGACCTGTGAAGTTACTGAGCTTGGCTGAAGTAAAGGACAACACTAAGAGGGATTGATGTGTTTCACAGCTTGGTCACAAATGAGCTGCAGTGGATGTGTGAGGATTGCGTAAGAAAGAAGAATATAGCATACCCTTACGACAGGTCCTCTGGAAACAGACCCTTCGGTCCAATCCGTCATGCCAACCAGATATCCCAACCCAATCTAGTCCCACCTGCCAGCACCCTCCAAACCCTTCCTTTTCATATACCCATTCAAATGCCTCTTAAATGTTGCAATTGTACCAGCCTCCACCACATCCTCTGGCAGTTCATTCCATACACGTACCACCCTCTGTGTGAAAAAGTTGCCCCTTAGGTCTCTTTTATAATCTTTCCCCTCTCACCCTAAACCTATGCCCTCCAGTCTGAAAGGCAACCCTCGACCAGCATCCTCTGTCTTCTACCTTTGAGCCAGTTCTGTATCCAAGTAGTTCGTTCTCCCTGTATTCCATGAGATCTAACCTTGCTAACCAGTCTACCATGAGGAACTTTGTCGAATGCCTTACTGAAGTCCATATGTATTATGTCCACCACTTTGCCCTCATCAATCCTCTTCATTACTTCTTCAAAGAATTCAATCAAGTTTGTGGGACATGATCTCCTGTGCACAAAGCCATGCTGACTATCCCTAATCAGTCCTTGCCTTTCCAACTACATGTAAATCCTATCCCTCAGGATTCCCTCCAATAACTTGCTCACCACTGACGTCAGGCTCACCAGTCTATAGTTCCCTGGCTTTTCCTTACCACCTTTCCTAAATACTGGCACCACGTTAACCAACTTCCAGTCTTCCAGCACCTCACCTGTGACTATTGATGATACAAATATCTCAGCAAGGGGCCTAGCAATCATTTCCCTAGCTTCCTACAGAATTCTAGGGTACACCCGATCAAGTCCTGTGCATTTATCCACTTTTATATGTTTTAAGACATTCTGCACCTCATCTGTAAAATGGACATTTTTCAAGATGTCACCATCTATTTCTTCACATTTTATATCCTCCATGTCCTTCTCCACAGTAAACACTGATGTAAAATACACGTTTAGTATCTCCCCCCATCTCCTGCGATTCCACACATAGGCTGGCTTGCTGATTTTTGAGGGGCCCTATTCTCTCCCTAGTTACTCTTTTGTCCTCAATGTACCTGTATTTATAGAATCCTTTTGGATTCTCCTTAATCCTATTTGCCAAAGCTATCTCATGTCCCCTTTGTGCTCTTCTGATTTCCCTCTTAAGTATACCCCTACTCCCTTCTATTCTTGTAAGGATTCACTTGATTTCTGTTGTTTATACCTAACATATGCATCCTTTTTCTTAACCAAAACCTTAAGGTAGTGCTGACAGAGAGAGAGAGAGAGTGAGCATGTGGTGGTGCATGTTACTGAATATGGATTTCAGGGTGCAATGGGAGCAGCTGAAGCAGGAACATGGTTTGTCTCAGAAGTACTTACAACCCTGGGTGGATTAAAAACACAAAGGATGGAACTTGGGATAACAAGGATAAGGTGAGGAGGTGGGGTGCAGAGTCAATGACCCAAATGGCCTCTATCTGCCCTGTAGGGATTCTGAGATTCGATGAAAACTTTAGTTAGAATCTGTTCAGTGTAACACAGAGCAAGAGGTAGTCACTGAGGAAGGAGATGTGGTTGTGAAAGCAGGTTTCAGGAGAGTCATACCAACCTCAAAAAAATGTTAACTCTGTTTCGATTTCCAGAGATGCTGCCAGGCCCGTTGCTTCTTCACCATTCTCTATTTGTTTCAAATTTTCAGTATTCTGCTTTTACTTAATGGAATAGATTTCAACTGCTTCTTATTGAAGCTGTTCTTTCACTACAGGTCTTGTTAAAATCCTGCATAATCCTGGTAACTACAGGTTTTCAGTTTAATACCAAATACAAACTATATTAGAATTGTACAAAATAAAAATGTAGACTTCCTTATTCAACAATAGATTCCTCACTGTTCCACCAAACAGCCAGTCCATATCAGACCTGATAACAAATCTCATTAAATAAAGGACATATTAATAACTTACTGAATGATTCTAACTGAATTTTAAACATCATCTTATGCTATGCTTTTATTTTCTGTGTGTTATTTTAACAAGTTAATAAACTACCAAAATTTTGGAACACATCCTGCTCTTGATGACATGCTATTACTTGTTTTCCATGATGAGCACTTCATTTAATTTCCCAATCAACAATTTGTCACAGTTAGGAGTTAACTGATGAAACTGGGCATACTCTCCTGTCAACAGTAATGCAGAAACTTTCAGTTGAGAGGGTAGTCAGTCTGCCAAAGGAAACAACATCATAAAGAGAAATAGTTGGGTTAAAAGTACAGACTGTAACATAGTTCCTCTCTGAAGTAATATCCATTGGAATGTTTGATTGAATATCTATCAAACCAGCAGTCTATAGTACTCCAGTGGACATCTGCTCTGTAGGGATTCTGAGATTCGATGAAAACTTTAGTTAGAATCTGTTCAGTGTAACACAGAGCAAGAGGTAGTCACTGAGGAAGGAGATGTGGTTGTGAAAGCAGGTTTCAGGAGAGTCATACCAACCTCAAAATGTTAACTCTGTTTCGATTTCCAGAGATGCTACCAGGCCCGATGCTTCTTCACCATTCTCTATTTGTTTCAGATTTTAGAGCAATGTCCATTGCTCTAACAGCTCAGACATCAATGCACACTTTATGTAACAGTTGACCATCACTGTTTATTCCTACCTATGATAACCTTTAATTGTGTTCTGAACTGGATATTTATCCACTGGAATAAAGGAACATTTATGGCACATAAAGACGCCAATTGATGTATCATGTCTGAGCCATTCGAGAAACACATTTCCTAGCCTAATTCCACTTGCCAGATCATGGCACTTGAGATGCAAACAGAGCCACTTATAGCGGATTTGAGGGAATTTGTGAATGGTTTGGACGGGAACTTGCAATTAGTGGTGTTCCCTTGTATCTGCTTCCCTCTTCAGGTGTGCAATTCTGGTCTCCCTCCTATTGGAAGAATTGTGAAACTTGAAAGGGTTCAGAAAAGATTCGCATAGATGTTGCCAGGGTTGGAGGGTTTGAGCTATAGGGAGAGGCTGAACAGGCTAGGGCTGTTTTCCCTGGAGCATCGGAGGCTAAGGTTGAGATAAATAGACAAGGTCTTTTCCCTGCAGTGTGGGAGTCCAGAACCAGAGAGCACGGGTTTAGAGTGAAAGGGGAAAAATTTAAAAGGGACCTAAGGAGCAACTTTTTCACAGGGGGTTGTGCTTGTATGGAATGAGCTGCCTGAGGAAGTGGTGGAGGCTGATACAAAGTCAATATTTAAAAGGCAGCTGGACAGGTATATGCATAGGAAGGGTTTAGTAGGTTATGGGCGAAGTGCTGGCAAATGGGACTAGATTAGATTGGAATATCTGGTCAGCATGGACAAATTGGACCGAAGGGTCTGTTTCCTTGCTGTACATCTCTATGACTCTATGTTAGAGGTTGTGTTTGGAAGGTGCTATCTGAAAGAGTAGTAGAAGTGGATTCAATCATTATGTTCATTAATCAATTTCAGGCAAGTTTAAATGTGTGGATCAGGCAGGCTCACCAACACAGCTAAACAATTGCAAGTGCTTAATATTGAAAAATGTTGGAAATACACAGAAAGGTAGTCAACAGAAAAGATGGTTGGATTTTTCTTGATAGCGCACCATATTTGGATTCCTATACAACATATCCTGCAGTGGTGAGACAGGAGTTCAGAATTCCAACACTAACTAATTTGGTTATGAAATAAAATCCATGTCAGGCCAAATACGCTGTGGGAGAAAGCTTGCATTGTGAATGAAAATACTGTTGAGTCGAGGAAAACATTTATAGCCCTGGTGGTCCTGAGAGGAATTAATACAAGTCTTTCATAGTTAGATACCCCAGTCTGACCTATCACCCTCACCTTGACCTCTTTCCACCTATCGCATTTCTGACGCCCCTCCCCCAAGTCCCTCCTCCCTACCTTTTATCTTAGCCTGCTGGACACACTTTCCTCATTCCTGAAGAAGGGCTTATGCCCGAAACGTCGATTCTCCTGTTCCCTGGATGCTGCCTGACCTGCTGCGCTTTTCCAGCAACACATTTTCAGCTCTGATCTCCAGCATCTGCAGACCTCACTTTCTCCTTTTCATAGTTAGATATGTTGGCGTAACAACTGGAGATCTGGTTAATTGACATAAATTCTGGGTAAATTTCAGGGGTGCGGAGAAATCTGTGTGTAACAGCTCTGCCTGCACCTTTCACCAGCAGACTGCGAGGCAGCCAGAAAATAGTGGAGGAAATCCCAGCTCACTCATTTGACTCTCAGACAACTTCACTGAAAGTTTCCATCAATCATTCTGTAATATTTTTGAAGAACGTTAAAGAAGTACCCAATTATTATCTAGAATGCACTGTCACATTTTATATTTATTTCTTCATTTGTGGATTATGGATATATCTGACTGGGCCAGTATTTATTGTTCATCCCTAATTGTCCTAATGAAGGTGGTGCTGAGCTGCCTTCTTAAACTGCCGCAGCCCTTGGGATGTACCGACAACCACAGTGCTGTTAGGAAGGGATTTTGACCCAGTGACAGTAATCAGGAAGGGAACTTGCATTTGATGGTGTTCCCACATATCGGCTTCCCTTGTCCTTCTAAGTGGTAGAAGTTGTGTGTTTGTAAGGTGTATCTGAAAAAGTTCAATTCTGGTCTCCCTGCTATAGGAAGGAAGGAGGTTGTGAAATTTGAAAGAGTTCAGAACAGATTTACAAGGATGTTGCCAGGGTTGGAGGTTTGAACTATAGGGAGAAGCTGAACAAGCTGGGGCTGTTTTCCCTGGAGCGTTGGAATCTGAGGGGTGACCTGATAGAGGTTTATAAAATCAAGAGAGGCATGGATAGGGTGATTTGTGTCAAGGTCTTTTCCCCAAGGGTAGGGGAATTCAAAACCAGAGGGCATAGGTATAAAGTGAGAGAGGAAAGATTTAAAAATGACCTGAGGGGCAATTCAGGAGGCTGGTACAATTACAACATTTAAAAGGCATCTGGATTGGTACATGAATAGGAAGGGTTCAGAGGAATATGGGCCAAATGCTGGTAAATGGGACGAGATTAATTTTGGCAATCTGCTCAGCATGGACATGTTAAACCAAAGGGTCTGTTTCCGTGGCTGTACATCTCTATGACTATTACTTTCTAAATGGTCTCTGCTGGAGAGGCTTTAATTCAGCATAATCCACTGCGTCTGTTCAGTCCCACTGACCCAGGATGTATCATACATAAAGTTTACCTGTCGATAATTTCCAGCCATTTCAGTTTTAATAAACAATGTGAATTAAAATGAACAGAAGACTGCTTTTAGCTGCCTCACACTCAACCTCTGACCAGCAGTGGGCAGCAGTACCCTACAGATTAATTCAAGTCAAACTGCAAAAGGGCACATCACCGTGATTAGCATTTTAATGATGATAATCACATTAAAATAGAATATGATTTACAGAGAAAAAGGAAATATATTGAATTTGTTTAGTGGCAATCCAAATTCCCCATTGATCTAAGCAAATAGGATTTACTTACAGAGTGATTTTTAGTGGAATTTCCAAATATAAAATAAAACCATAACTGTAACTTTGTGGTGACTCAGTTAACACACTGGCTCAGACAGAGCTAAGTTTTGTGGCTTGTTACTGCTCCTCTCTGGGTGAAGCCTCCCTGACATGTACCCACTCATCCATTGTACTCTATGCTACTCTCTCCCCACCCCCACCCTCCCCTGGCTTATCTCTCCATGCTTCAGGCTCTCTGCCTTTATTCCTGATGA